>NC_063360.1:12811932-12841280 GCF_021869965.1 Rhincodon typus | reverse complement strand
AAGGGTCTAGGCCCGAAACGTCAGCCTCTCTGCTCCTATGATGCTGCTTGGCCTGCTGTGTTCATCCAGCCCTGCACCTTGTTGTCTCAAATATGTGGCAAGTAGTATTACCCTCTGCCCGGAACTAAGGTATGTTTGTTTTGTAAGAATACCAATTCTTTGCATAAGACTAATAACAACAAAATATAAGTTTGAAAAAACGCTGTGTTTTAACAGATTAATCAACAACGTTAGTTTTAAACTTTGAAAGGCAGAGGTTTAGATACTAGTTAGTGTTCAAAAGCAAATGCAGTAAACTAGCAGAACTTGTGAACAGCTGTACAACTGTGGCAAGCAATTAATGAGTTTTGCATTAGCTATTTTTTGAAGCTGAAGAAATTTTCTTTTTTCAAAACAAGTAGTTATTTCACACTTCTAAATTAAGGCAATTTTCTTCTCAACTCAAATAACGATCAACATTCAGGCAGTATTTCACGAAAATTTAGGAGTGCGGTTAGCAATTAAACATCTCCAAGATGAACAAATAAGGGTCCTACCCAAGTGTAGAGTTTGAGAGATGTTGGAAGCAGGTTGACAAGAAGGGGGAAAGAAGAGCTTTTATATCACTAAAATTTTACCTGCTCTTGTTAGCATCTCAAACTCGGAGACTGTTTCCTGCAGAGGCTGCATACCTTTACTAGGTGCCTCAGTGAACGAGAGCCCCTGGCTATCATTATGTACCACCTGCGTTACAACTTCTGCTTTGTTTCCAAGTGAGGGCTTTAAGAACACTTTGGGTTCAATGTCGAGTTCAAACTGTGAAAAGGAGCAGAAAAGCAAAAAAAAAAGGTTAGGCATGAATTTTTTTTCAAAGAAGAAAATGCATAGCAGATTAGTCAGTATTGAACATGGAAACAAATTAACATTGCTGAGTGAACCTTCCATAATTTCTGAATTAAATATAATCTTTCTAGAAACTAGGAAGGCTCCAGTATTTACAAATCAACACTGACACAGGTATAAGCACATTTCTGCACACGCAAAACCTGAATACAAATTACTATCAATACGAATTACTATCATATTTATTAATCTAGTATGTTTTTATTATAACCATGGATCATTTGCAGAAGCTCCTCTCGCACCATTTTGTTTGTTGCCCCAAGTCTTACTGCATCTGGACTGCCAGTCAAGACTTGCCCAGCTGTTGAAAGAATTCATAACTGCTGCCTGTTTTTCAGGACATGAAAAACAGGTAGGAAACCCTATTACGAAGTTTAAGCTTGTTCCAAGCTTTTTCTGTAAAAGCACAAATAGCATCTTTAAAGAGAAACGTTGGTCCTCCAATTGACTGACATTCCAAAAACTGACTTACAGTACCCCTGACTGTAGATGTCAATTTCTATTTTCAGTGTTCCTCAAATGCAGGAATGATGGTTCAAAGGAAAAGACAGCAAAGATGAAACAGTGAACAAAACTAGATGATGAATGGTTTTATCCTGGTCTCAACTCCACTTTCCTGCCTGCTTCCCACAGCTCTTTATCCCACTTTCATCAGAAACGTATCTATTTCTTTGTTGAATTTGTTGATCGATTCTGCTTCCACTGTACCCTGAGGCAGTGAGCTCCACAGATTCACAGCAGTTTCTCCTCATTTCAGTTTTGAGCCTACCTCCTCTCACTCTATATCTATGATCTCTTGTTCAAGACTGTCCCACAAGAGGAAACATCTGTTCAACGTCCACCTTATCAATGCCCTTTAGCAATCCGATCTCCTTTCATTCTTCTGAACTCCAACAAACACAAGCCCAAGCTATTCAACTATTTCTTGTACAACAACCCTTTCATTTCTGAAATTAATCTGGTGACCCTCCTCTGAACTGCCTCCAGCGCTACCAAATCCTTCAAGTAAGACGACCAAAACTGGACACAACACTATGTGCGGTCTCACCAACACCTTATATAATTGTAACCACACTTCTTTACTTTTATAATCCAGTCATTTTGCAATAAATACCAGGATTCCACTTGCTTCTCTTATTATATGCTGTAACTGTAGACCTACTGTCTGCCATTCATGCACTAAGATGCCCAGATTCCTCTGCACTGACACACTTTGAATTTAAATAATAAGCTGTCCTTTTATTTTTCCAGCCAAAAATGGACAACCTTGCACTCATCCACATTAAACTCCCTCTGCCAGATTCTGGCCCATTCTCATAGAATTTACCGATGGATAGTCATAGGCTATCTCCTCATCACAGCCTGCTTTTCCACTTACATTAATATGATCCATGAATTTTGCTACATTATGCTCAGTCTCTGCTCACAGATCATTTATATAGGTTGCAAATAGTTGAGGTCTGAGAACTGAACCCTGTGACACCCCACTAGTTACAGTTCACCACCCAGAGAATGATCCATTTACCCCAACCCTCTACTTTCTGCCAGACAGCTGATCCTCTATCCAAGCCAATACTCTACGCTTAGCCCTTCTGGATCTAACCTTCTGGATCAGACTTTTATGCAGCACCTTGTCAAATGTCTTCTGGAAGTCTAGATTTACCATATCCAACTGATCCCCATTATCTATCTTGCTACAGCAAGGTCCTCCCAACACCTCTCTATAGCAAAGCTTTCACATTTCAACAACTGGCCATGAAAAGAAAATTTTCCAATTTTTCCCTTTTAATTTACAGCAACAATTTTGAATTGCCTCATTGTCATTGAATCCCAATGCTTCTGTAAAATGAGCAAACCTCATTAACGTAAACAAGTTGTTTCTTGCCATCAAATAAACTTCTATCCATGCTGCTGTCTATTGACTGATATTATATGTTTGATTTTGCATTCAAAGAATCTTTGGAATGTCATCCAAACACTATATATGCAACATTTCCTATATCCAAATGGTAATTTCTTCAAAAATGTTCAGGTTTGCTAAGTGTTATATTTATAAACAAATACATGCTGACTAGGCTTAATTATCCCATTCTTTTCTAAATGCTCGCTAATGTGATTATTATAAATTCTAAGGGTTACCCACAACTAACATTAGACGGAGCTACAGAAAAGGGGGAAATCAAGACTGTTAAAATGTGGGCAGTCAATGAGTTCAAGTCTTTTTTCTAAAAAAAAAAGGGAAGAAGAGGGTTCCAAAAGAGAGCAGCAGAGTGGGCAAACAAATTATTAAAGGTGGGCTGAAGTTAAAGGCAGAATTTGAAAGTATATGAGATGATGCAAGGTTGGGGAAGGCTATTATACACAAGTTTCCTTTATACTTAACTTGGCAATCATTAAAACAAACTATTTTTCACGTTCATTTTAATCCAGAAATTTATACATACACACACTGATGGACATGTACACAAATATACAAGTATACAGATACAGCAACCACTAAATTAATATTCAGAACTATGTAGTTTGGTTCCGGTTCTGAGAATAAACTGAAGATTTGATTATCGAACTGGTAGGTGACTGAAACACATTCAGACCCAGCTTGTAAGCCAAACTACTGAGCTGCCCTCAAGATAAAGCAGTGACCTACACAGTTCAGATAGCTTCTGCTTCAAATAGTCTCAGATTCCGTGTGATATTTACCGTGTAAATTAATCTTAAAACTTGGACTTGTTACAAATATGGATGCATAAACTAAAATATTACAGCCCTTCTAATTATATTTCTACTTAGAATTTAAAAATAATTATGTTCAATAAAATCAAGCAAATACATATCTTTTCTGCTTTCCATTTAAAGTACTTTTGCCAATCATGTGCTACTGATGCAACAGATGGTCAGCAATAACCTAAATGCCAAATCAAGCCAAACAAATTTACTTCACCTCTTAATACAGGGTATAATATAATAATAAAATACAATAATATAATACAATAGCACCTAGAAGGAGTTTTATTAGTAATGCCTCAGTAAATATACGTGTGAAATTTTCCTAATTCAACAGTGAAAAATAGGGGGCAGTTCGTACTATTAACATCAAGATGAAATACTGGTGATGGTGACTACACAGCAATGGCAGAAAATGGAGGATGAACGTAGCAAGTTACACAAGTGGATTTTGAGAGTGATCTCTTCCCTAGTTTTTAATGGCACAAATACTTTAAACAGCCTGTGCAATTATATCACATCTGAAAATAAATTCCTCTTCCTGAATTAGGACGTGTTTCAAATTTTCTCACATCCAGATTTTCTCAACCCTGAAGATGGTAAATTTTGTAAAGTGAAACATTTATCCAAAACTGATACTACAAAATAGAAATCAAACAGGTGCAATGGTTAAAAACTAGATTTATCCTGACAACAGCCTGAGAGAAGACTTACTTTCTATGCATGCATCCCATAGGCAAGCATTGGTTCCCTTCCTTTCATCTGTACATTTCACTAGATGTACCGCTTCACATTTCAGAATCTCCACAATGGAACGTTCACACTTCTGGGATATATTATTTGCTCCTTTACCTTTTCCTTATTTAACATCCTACTATGAGCTAGGATATTTGAGCATCAGCAAGCCAAATGAAAAAAGGTGTATTTTTAAAATAGCCTTGGTTTTTACTTTTTTTTTCACTTTGTGGAAACTGCATCACCTCACCAACTATCCATAAACTGAATTCAAGTAAGTGGGGCTCAACAAACGCTCGACAGCTTCAGGGGTTTAAGAAAAGCATTTATGTACTCTCAAAATGTGTTGTAATTTGTATACATCTATAACTGCTGATACTACTGTGTTACTATATCCCCACCTTCCTCTAAATATGAAAATTTTTCTTTTCACCTCTGTATTTAGTTCCTGAGTCACTGCAAAGCTGCAGCACAAAAACTTAAATTGACATTTTTAAAATAATGAGAACTTCAAACAGATGTTTTCACCCAAGGTGAATCTAAAACAATTCTGTATTTATTATGCCTGTCTTGGCATTGCAATCTCACCTGTATAGAGCTGTTATCAAACATTTCTACTGACAGCTCTTCTTCATCTTCTGTTGGCTCCTTTACCATACCAGCAAAATTTTCTGATTCGTAGAACTGAAGGAAAATGGGGGCACGACTAGAATTGCGTTGGATTTCTACACGGAGGATCCCATCTCTTGGCCATTTTTCGCGGACGTGCTCCAAGCAATTGATTGGAGAGCGAGAAAAGGCAATGTGAATATAGGCCAAAATAAAAAGGACAAAGAGAGCCTGGAAAAGAAAAATACACAATTAATATTCTTATGAATAGCAAGCACGCAGTTTCTTTGGGGAATAGGGTAGGTTTAGAAAACATACATATCTAAATCTATGCACTACAATAAAACCACACAACAGAGGTTTCTCTGTCAGGGGTGCCATCTATTTCCCATTATATTTCAGAACAAGAATTCCTACAGAATAAATAATATTGATCATCTCAATTAAGACAAAAATCCAAATTATCACTGCAAAGTACCCACTATTGATACCCTGGATGTTACTAAAGGAAAGGTAAAGTTGCCACTATCCCAGACTTCTATGTCTTTAGACTGAGATAACTCATGGTGAGTTTAACCTGAGGGTCACCAAGGCAAGATTGAGAAAGTGGGACTTTCATGGTGATCTCTGTCAGTGTGAGAAATGAAATGAACTTGAGCTGGAAGTTATTATTAACTAGAGGATTCACTGAACACATCACATTACGACAATGGATTGAAGCAAGGTAGAAGGCCTGGTAATTTGCAATGAACACTGCACCTGCTGACCGCAAAAGGTCACTCTGTAATCTACCAATTGAGAGTGTGAAGAAATATTTAGTACTCGCCTTTTATGGCTAGAGCTGCAACCCTCAACACCATCCAGAATAAACAGATTATACATTTCATCGGTGCTGTGGTATTTGGACTACATCTAGCCCCTTCAATACTGGCAGTGGCTCCAGTATGTGATAGACAATGGCAAAACACCATGAAATTAGGTAGAACCACCTTTCTTCTCAGTTTTATAAACAAATTAGCCAAGATCAGCAAGTCTATGGAAAGATAACTCCCAAGAAACACACTACCATGAACGAGACATATCTGGTCTTCCATTTCTGCTGGAGCAGAATCCTAAAATTTCCTAACCATGCCCTTGTGGGTATGTCAAACAAGTGCAGTTCCTCAAGGAAATTGCCAGTCTCAGGTTAAATAAATATAGACAGCAAATACAGTCTTGTTGGGCTCGCACAAAGTTTAAGTGGAATTTTCTTTTCATTTGTACTTGGAGAAATAAAGTCCTTCCAAATATCTTCATTAAACCAAAGTGTTCTCAAATGGAACCTATTGCCAACACTAAATGAACCAAGACAGCAAGGCTCAACTAAGGAGGATCAATAAACAGTAGATGATGATGGACATGTCACAATCTCAGGGGATATATCCGCAACCTTCTAATGGAAGGAATGCAGACTTAGACAACAAGTCTTTCACCTTAAAGACATAGGTACAATTCTAGTCCAGCCTCAAGCTGGGAGGTTCCTATACAAAACTAATGTGCGCAGCCTCAAGCTTTCAGAGCAGCTGCAGTACCACAGCTATGGATAATGGAATAATGCATTTGGAACTCTCTTCAGGTAGGACTGAGAAATATTGACGCAGAAGAGTAGTCAGATTCTTACAAATGCTGCTGAATTTAAGACTTGCCCCCCAGTACGACTGAGATAGCTCTATCGAGACAGACAGTTTGAGAAGGAATTTTAGTAAAGATGCACAGAAAGGTACAATTGCAGACATTTTGGTATGTTTAATGCTGAAACTGGTGGACTCATTCTGTGACCTGCAAAGGAAATTGCCTAACAATCTATGAATTAGCATCTATTTGAAAACCCAAGATAAATCAACTACAAGTGCCAGATCTTGCAACCACCCATTTTGTTGTGGAAATGAACCCAACATTAACACCTTCAACTCAAGAGGGGAAAAAAAAAATTGCAATCTTCACATTAACTAGATGAAAGGTTCTAAGTTTTGGTAGTTGAAACCTTACAGGATATTAGGAAACTTTCTATCACTAGTGATGTGCCCACCTGCTAATTTGAATATTGTCCATGACATGAAATATTCAGTTTTAGACATGTTGCCATTTCATATAAATTTGCAATGTCTGCTGGATGTCAACCTGTTACAGCAACTCAAAAATGGATTCGACTAGGTACACTGAAAATCAATTTTAACAGTCTGCTTTAACGAAGGAGAAAACAAACAGAATCAGAAACAGAATTTTACAGCATGAAGAAGTTGCAAACTTATTGCAAAATCTAGGCCCCATCTTGAAAAATAACCAATACAAATTACTCAAAGTGCAGTCATCACTAACTGGAACAACTGCAAACAAAGAGACTTAAGAAATATACCCAAAGGAATTTATCCTGATAAACATGGTCCACAAATCTGAAACTGGATGTATTCCATAAAAATAAATTGCATCAGGTCTGTCATCTTAACACTAACAACCACCTGTAACAGACATCAGAGCCTGCTACTCAACAGAAATTTAAAAGGAGCATAAATAGACACAGAAGCAAATTTTCAGGCAAGTTTTAAGAGCATCGGAAAATGCAAATGTAGTTTTCAAAAAGACATTTCCACCAAAAAGCACAGTTTAAGGTAAATCAATGGGAGAGAGCTATTTGTTCTATGGACAATGTTTCTGTAGTTAACTCTCACTCCTGGCATCATTCCAGCAATGGGACACTCAAAGGATCAAGCTAAGTTAGATCACAATGTGCACATTTGAACATTGCACAATTACAATAGGACACAGTGCTCAATCTTCAAAAATGCATTGATTTTTGGCAAGGCTACAGAAACAGGAAATAGATCTATTTTGGAATCCAGAAAAAATTCAGTAAAGTTCATAGACATGTTTCTGATCAAACATCCACTTTCCAAGAGGGTCAGCAAAATGTCAGTATATACTTAACCTGAACCGGATGGGAATATTTTAGCAGAACTCCATCCATTACAAAGTTATGTACTGAATAGTTCAGGAGAAAGAAATAGTTAAGATAAAACTGCAGGAAGTAAACACTTTCTTATATAATTACCTACTTGTGCCACTTGGCATCTTAAAGTAAACATTTAAGTGTTCATTAGTGCACCCCAAGAGTTCTTGTTTCAACTTAATTTTTTTTGTGACATGAAAGTTATCCTAAGTTTTCCTGTTCTGCATTAAGATTATACTGGTAATGGGTGGTCTCCAATGGCATTGCTTTTTGAAGTGCTAACACATTATGTTCAACTCATTACAAGCTCCCTTCCCTTTCATATGTCACCAATTGAAGTGCCCAAATTGAAATAACACCACATATCATTATACTTAGAAAACATTTTCAATTTCATTGAAACCATCTATATATCCATGGTGGAAAATATTCATGTCCTATACTTCCCCTTTAAGGAAACCATAGATTTTTCAGCAGCACTGAAGAGGTCATGAATCCCAAGATTAATTACATCAATGTATCCAATTAAAATGTTACAAATTGTAATCAAAAATTTGGGATTCCCACTTACTACCCTAACTAACATTTTAGCTATCTGTAGAACATTTGTACAGCCATTTGTATGGAGTAGAGGAACAGGAAAATTGGTGGATATGGGACACAGTACAGTGTCATGTGAGCATTTCTTTACAATATGAAGAAGAAGGTACCATGTTATTTATGTTCAGGCACTTTTTCCTGTTTTGGAACCAAGCACATCTCTGATTTCTTAACATGCTCAAAAATGTCATAACATTTAATTTCAAATCTACAATTAGATAGTAGATATTATGACAGAGAATTATGAAACCTAAGTAAACATAGGAATAGATGCCATCTATAGTCGCCATACTCATATCAAACCATAGGGTTGTTCTCGCATGAGTGTGAGGTCAGACAGAGAGAGATTGCAGGGAAGGGGGAAGAGGAAAAGGACTGGTGGTGGTTTAACCTGTAGGACACCATATGTCAGTTGAGGGAATGTTGAGAAGGACAGTCTTTAATAGTAATCTCAGCTAGCCTGCGAATTGAACGTATGCTGCTGGCATCAGTCTGCATCATAAGCAAGCTGTCCAGCCAAGCAGGAATACTCAACCTTACCGGCAACAAGTATTTCACCGAGTTATGCGATTATCTTCACGAGCAGAGTACATATAACCACATGCTACTAGAATACATTACATTTGAAAGCTTAATTGCATAGAAGATTAGGTTTTAAAGGGCAAAAGTCCACAAGATTGGTGAACAGTATCGTTGTTTTGCCAAGTATTTATCAGTACTGTAACGTGCATAATGCCGCAAGTAATATTTTCACAGCTCCATGTAATTCGTCAATGTCAATGCCACTCCTCTGGAAACATGCTATTATCTAAAACGACCTAGCTAAGCCTCAACTTTTCGGTGTATACCAAAGTGAGTCGAACTTCGTAGATGTAAGATTCTTAAAGATACTGCAAACAGCATGTGTTTTGTTCATCTTGCTGCAATCTTTTTTTAAAACAGAAAACAGCTCACCAAATACTAGATTGAAACAATCATGAAATTTATACAAACAATTGTCAATCTGCACAATCCTCTCACCAAACAGACTGACTGATCTGGGGCAATCAAATTTTATGGAGGTTTAGGAATAAAGATTCGCTGTAACGTAATTAATTACTGCCTCATTCAATCCTTCAGCACGGAAAGCAAGTCAGCTTATCGTATCTCCACCAGCCTCTTCGTAAAGTTATCCAATTAATTCCAGCTCCCTTTCACAATTTATCCAATTCTCTTTGAGAATGTTATAACTGAACCTGATTATACAACCCTTTCAAGCAGTAAATTCCAGATCAGAACAATGTGCTGTGTAGAATAAAGTTTCATGTCATCCCTTTTTTTTTGTCTATTGATCACTTTAAACCTGCGTTGTTGGTTTGCTAACTGTCACCGGGAATGATTTCTCCTTATGTACGCTATCTAAAGTTTTTGTGTTTCTGATCACCTCTATCAGAACACTTCTTAATATTCTCTGCTCCATAAAGAACCATTTTCTGTGCATTACTTATCCCAACACATTTCTCCTTAAACCACCCTACCTACCTTGAACAGCACAACAGGAGGAATTATTAAATTATTACATATTTTATTAAAGTCACTAAAGTAACAAAAATCAAGAGCACGAATGACACAAGCAAAATAGTGACATTTCATAACATCATTAAAGATATTAAAATGTGAAATTAGTGTTATGGACCAGACCAAACCGCTCAAAATATGTCAAGGAGATAGCCTAGCCCCTAACTTTTATTTTATTAAAGGCACTGTGTTCTAGATATAATTTGATTGGTCCATTACTAGGCTTTATGCAAAACACACTTTATTCTTACAACACAGTTAAAACACAAACAAAAAAGAACAATTGGCATAACTTTAACTCTGAGGTGGTTGACTTGCTCGCAGAGTGGCTTGTTTCGACACCATGCTAGATGACATCATCAGCGGAGCCTCCGATGAAACAATGTTATTCTACTCCGCTTGGAATTTATACTGTCCGGTCCGTTACGGTGAGTACAGTCATTTCCGGTTTTGATCTTTATGGGTCTGTATATGGGGTCCAATTCTATGTTTGTTGATTGAAGTATGGGTGGAGAACCATGCCTCTAGGAATTCCCGTGTGTGTTTATGTTTGGCTTGGGCTACTATGGTTACTTTGTTCCATTTAAATTGACGGCCTTCGTTGCCTGAAAGTACAGATATTGAGGAGAGTTCGTCGTGCCGTTTTGCTGCTAGCTGATGTTCATGTATTCTGATGGCTAGTTTCCTTCCTGTCTGTCCGATGTAACGTTTGTGGCGGTTGTTGCATGGTATTTTGTAAACCACGTTTGTTCTGCATGTTGTGGGAATGGGTCTTTAATCCTACTTAGTGTTTGTTGTAGAGTGGCTATGGGCTTGTGGGTCACCATGATTCCTCATAGTCTTAGGAGTCTTGTTGTCAGTTCCGATATGTTCTTGATGTAGGGCAGTGTGGTCAGTGTGTTAGGTCGTACCGTGTCCTCCTGTTGTTGTCTGTTTTGTAGACATCTGTGGATGAAGTTGTAGGGATTTCTGTTTAAAGCAAGGATCTTGTATAGGTGTTCTTCCACTTCCCGGTGTAGGTCTAAAGTGTTGCAGTGTGTCCTAGCCCATTTAAATAGTGTCCTAATGCAGCTTTGTTTGTGGACGATGAAGATTTGATCTGTATGGGTTGCTTTTCTGTATACAAGCCAAACATAGACACACACGGGAATTCCTAGAGGCATGGTTCTCCACCCATACTTCAAATCAACAAACATATAGAATTGGACCCCATACAGATCAAACCCAGAAATGACAGTACTCACCATAACGGACTGAACAGTATAGATTCTAAGCAGAGTAGAATAACATCGCTTCATCGAAGGCTCCACTGATGATGTCACCTAGCATGAAGAAAAGTCTGAACAAAAACGAGCCAGCTCAGTGAGCAAGTCAACAACCTCATCCACAAGCTGAGCTACAGGTCTTTGCCAAAACTTTATATAACTTTAACTCTATTTAAATACTTAATAAAACAATATATTATTTAACAACTAATCATCAACTGTTCCAAATAGCAACATCCCATAAACACACCTTTAGCAAAGGAAAATTCAGCAGAACAGATTTTCCTCCCATACACATCTCCTTCAGTCCAGGAGTAGAGAACACCAAAAACAAACTAGGTGGGGAGAGATAACTCAAGCTTTTTGCTGCAACAGAGAGTCAGCTGTACCTATCAGCTTCTAAAGCCAACTCTAAAGGCCAATTGATAGCACAACTAAAACTCTGGGTCTGAGAGAGCCTGACTCGACGCACTCATGCTTCTTTTGTCTAAGTTAAAAAAAACACATGGAGCTCAAAGCTGATTACCCACTGTTTCTGAAGCAGACATTTCAGCACTGTGGCAACATCCCTTTGCAAAAGAAACAGCACAGAACAAATCTTTCTTAAAGGCACAATACAGTCACGATGGGAATAATCACAACACAAAAAGATAATCGTATTAAAATGATCACTCACCTGGACCAAAAGACTCATTAATTTTGAGATTTCCTAAACTATCCAAAATGACATTACTTATCTATTTCAATATTAATAAGGACATCACCCCTGGACGTTTAGCAGTTGTTTCCTAACCTGAGAATTAGTTTGAACTTCCCCTCAGCAACACATCATGGTTCTATGCCATCCTTAACAGTCCTTTGACACTGCTGCAAAGCTTCGCTATTGATGCTGTAATAGAACACAATCTTCTTTCCTTCAGACCTCTTGCCTAACTTTATGCCTATTTGTGTCTCTTGTAATTTGAGTGTAAAATTTTCCTTGTATTCCTGTGAGTTATATGAACAGAAAGCAAAAATACTGTAAGCACTGGAAATAGGGAAAGACAACTTGTAATTATTTAACATGTTAACATGGTAGAACTTCTCAAATGTGCTTCACAACACCAGTATGAAAACGACTTTGCCAAAAACAGTAATACTTTGAACACAGGTCACGCAGCATGTGTGGACACAACACAAACTAATAGGTGTACCTTTTTTTAAAACTGAAAAGTACTAAAGTTATAGGAATATCAACAGAATCCAAAAATGGAGAGAAAAACATGTTATATTACATATACATAAAACAAATGCAAAGTTGAATCAAGGGTAGAATGGCGCAACCCATTTCAGTAAAAATGAAAATCACTAAATGGTCTCCACTCAGCACTCAAGATCTAATTAAATAACTATTTTAAACTACAAGTTGCTCAAAACTAAAAATTAATCGCATAGGTGATTCAGTGCCATGTGGGCTGTTTTCATAAATCTAGAAAGCAACACAGCTATTGTTTTTTGTTCCCGCCACAGTACAGATACCAATATTGAGAAATTAGTTGTTTATGCACTTTAAAAGATATACATTGGTGAAGTGAGGAAAGAAGTAGAAATATCTATAAAATTAAAGTAGGAGACACCAACTTATCAGCAAGTAGTACAGACAGTATTTACTAGACACATCAGAACAAATTCCAAGGTCAAATGTAGCTTGTCACAGTTAAACAGCAGAACTGAACTGCAGTGTGATTTCTTTCTCAGCTCTCAATTTCTTCAGTACACAATGAATACCAGTATGGTTACAGTAAATGCTACAGTGCACCAGCGTTGTGAAAAAGAGGGCAAGGAATTAGAAACTAGAACAAGCGATCCCAATGTGAAATACCTCATCCTGGCCCAATAATGAGGAAAAAATAGTCAACAGGTTTGATTAAGTGGTATGCCCTGAAAGAAATCATTTAGCTTCAGGGCATAGCCGGCATGTAATTTTCACTCCATGAACATATGAAAATGTAAGAAAAAGCAGCGTGGATGGGCCATTCAACCTGCTCTGCCACTCAATCAGCTCATGGCTGATCTGACTGTAGCCTTCATTCCACATTCCTACTTGCACCCACATAACCTTTGGCTCCCCTGGCAATCAAAAATCTGTCTAATTCATCCTTGAACATATTCAATGACTCAGTATCCACTGCTCATGAAGAAAGACAACTGCAAACACCAGTAAACCGAAGAAAAAATTCCTTCTCACCTCTGTCTTAAATGACAGACTGCTTATTTTAAAACAGTTAATGTCTGACAAACCTCTCAGGCCTCTCTTGAGAAAGTGATAGTGTGAACAGACGGTAGAATCCGCTACGAAATGATGCACTGTAAAGGCTGTATCTTTTTATTCTTCTGTATTTTTGATTTTGCATTTCATTCAACAAATAATTGATTAAAAAAACCAAATGATTGTTGAACTTTTTTCAAAAGCAAATAATTTCACATTCATTGGAAGTACTGTTTACATTTCCGCTTATTGGATAAGCAGTGGAAGTCTAGCTTACAGATGAGCCACAGCCAAGGGATGTGTCTGAATAGAGTTTTGGCTGGCAACAAGCTGATTGGTCTGTGGACTAGTGACCAGTTATTGATGACAAAGGCCTTTCACCTGCCAACAACGTGACTGGCTCAAGTCTTTGAACAGCTTGGGAGTGTGAATCTTTTGGCAAAAAACATCAGATTTGTGGAGAATAAGGAACTACTTTTGCTCTACATTGAAAAACAGCTCAAGCCTGAACTTTTTCTGTAAGTTGACTTTTAAATTGATATGTCAAAGACCTTGATAAGTAGGAACCAGTCGCCCTGTACCTCCTGCAAACAGGTAAAAGTACTTGCAGAAGGAACATTGAGAAGCAGCATTCTGTCAGCACACAAATTATGTCAGCAGACCCTGTAGATAGGGATAAATTGAACTGCTTTCCCAGTCTTTCCTTTAGCACATAGCTCCCATTTTAGTTTTTGTATGCATGTGTAGAGGGGTAGTTTATAAGGGGTTAACAGCTTGAACAAGTAGAGTTCATGATTGTTTACTTGCCCCTGGAGTCTATTCATCATAGTCTTTATTGTTAAGTACAGAAGCCCTGGTCTGTACTTTGTCAACCCCCGGTCTAAAATTCAGGTAAACTAGGGAATTTTGCACACTTTTATAATACTTAACTTTTGTGACAACTCTGAACAGTGAGGCCTGATTTCAAGCACACTATCTCAGTAAGGCATAATAGTATATTGACTTCCCAAAGGCATTTGGGAAAGCAAGCCCAAAACTGAAGGGATTCAGGGTATATTTAGAGAATGGATGAGAAACTTGGTGAAGAACAGCGAAAAAGAACAGTTGTTTATTGAAAGAGATAAGGAGATTGTGCACAGGAGTGGAGGGGGAAAACTGGTGTGTATGCATGCATGTGCGGATACAAAAGTGACTTCAGTTGCAAGGCCCTGGGAACAGTTGTTAAGAAAACTATGGTTTCAACATAAATGAATGACTTGGATTCAAAAATTTATTGCAAGTTACTCAAATCCGTAGGTAATGCCATAACTGGGATCTCAAACAAAGAGAGAGTCAAAATTATATTATGCGAGTGTTTAGAACAGGTGTAATACTCAAAGGTGAAACCTAGTCCATAGGTCACAAAGCAAGCATCACAATATTCCACAAATGGTGCTGAAATCAAAATGGTGTAGAAAACACAACACACAACGCACAAAACCAAACTGACAAAGCCAAAAGAATATTGAAACATGCTTAAAACAGTAGAATATGAATTAAAAGAACGGCTCAATGCTCAGGTTAGATCATTCCGCGAGTACGGTGTCTGATTCTGGTTCCCAAGAAGTAAATGCAGTTCATATATTGAAGGTAACAGAGAGATATGATTGATTCTTGATTAGAAATGGTCAGAAAGAAAAATCAACAACTTCTGTTCATCTAGTGCCTTTAATACAAAGCAACATCACCAAATTGCATATAGGAAAATTATAAAACAAAGTTTCACAGTGACCCAAAATAGGAGATATTAGATCAGATGATCAAATGTTTGGTCATAGAGGAGGTATCTCAAATGTGGAAATTCAGGCAGAGAGCCATGTTCAACCAAATGATCCCTTCGTCTCAGTTCACTTCTACACAAACAGCCTCAGGAGGTTACATTGCAGATACATAATGGAAGATCCCATGGGAAATCTCCTAAATCATTGCATGCTCTTTGAGAAAAGACCAACAACTCCTCTGATCCCATGTTCCTGCTATCTTAAAAATTCAACAAGTCATTGAAATTGAAGACACGGAGGACAGTTCCCATAAAATTTCAGACAAAGGAATGAACTTGTCTGTCTCTAGTCCATTGATCCACGTGTTAATATTTCAAAGGAAATTACCTGCCTTTAAAAATGTTCCATGTAAATTCTGAAAATAAGTACAGGCACTAACTAGGGAAATCCTGTCAACACAGATGCTTCTCTTGAAACATTTAATAGATCAGCCTCATTTTATAAGCCAGGTCCCTCAGGTACAGAAATAATGAGCTTCACTCAGAACTAGAGATGGCTGTTTAAACCGTTACATTTGCCCCTTGTCTCTAATGATATAATTCAGAAATCACACATCCTGTCAGTTATAACATCACTCAGAAAACCAATCTCCAGTTTGGCCTCTAAGGGGCTACAGGAAGTACAGCAAACAAGCGTATGTAAATTATGGAGTGAGAGAAAGTGAATGGAGAAAATTGATCTGTCTCAGAGATGCTTTCTTTACACCTGACTGCAACATGCTGTATTCATCTGTCATTATTCTAGTCATGCATTCCTATATCCATAGTGATTACAATAAAATATATTTGCTGGACTCAAACTGGTCAGATGATTTAAATGATCTTTCCTGGTGCTGCACATTCCTGTCAATATTAAGCTAAAAGGGAGAATGATGGTATAGTGGTAATGTCAGTGGGCTAATAAACCAGACGCCTGGGCTAATGCTCTGAGAACACAGGTTAAAATCCCACAACAGCAATTCAATTAATAAAACCTGGAATTAAAAGCTAAGTTCAGTGATGGTGATTGTGAAATCATCATTGAACGTCATAAAAACACCTCAGGAAAAAAAAAAAAAAGAGGCAAATGTAATTTCTATTGATAAATAAACCCTTTATCTAAAAATCGGATTAATTTAGCACATCTCTAAAGGGTATCACCATCTGCACCAAATCAAAATTGCTAATTCATTTTTGTCTTTTTGAACAGTGTAAACTATTTTGCTTAGTCAATTAACAGGGAACTGTGATGAGGTCAGACTTTAGAAAAAGGCAAAATAGAAATAATGCATACAGTTCTAATGAATTTACGGCATACTCTTCCACTGTCAGCTGAGTGCCCTCACAGCTGTGGGAGCTGTATTACACTCAAAGTTCTTAGGATGATAAACAGAATCACCAATTAAGCAAACATAGATCCACAGGGTGTAATTTAACTCGCCTCCCCCACCACCCGAACAGGAATTGAATGAGAGATGAGGGTGGGGGTAGACAGCATTAATTCAGTTTGTGAAGCAAGTTGTTTAGCGCCTGCTTCCTTTCAGACTATCGCTGATTGAGTCAGGGACGGCTGGAGCAAGAAAAGATGGAGGACAGGCACCTTTTTCTTGAAGGATATTGAATACAAAGCAATTATGCTTCAGTTATGCAGGGCATTGGTGAGACCACACCTGGAGTACTACGTACAGTATTGTTTTCCTTAAATAAGGAAGGATGTAAATGCACTGGAAGCAGTTCAAAGAAGGTTAACTAGGCAATTACTTGGAACAGGTGCGGTGTCTTATGATAACAGGCTAAAATTACATCTGCTGGAGTTGAGAGAGCAGGAGATGACTTGATTGAAACATGAAAGATCCTGAGAGGTCTTAACAGAGTGGATGTGGAGAGGCTGTTTCCTCTTGTGGAAGAATCCAGAACTAGGGGTCACTATTTAAAAACAAGAGTTGTCCATGTCAGACAGAGATTAGGTGAATTATTTTTCTCACAAGGATTTCAGTGTCTTTGGAATGCTCTTCTTCAAAACGTGATAGAAGCAGAGTCTTGTAATATCTTTAAGGTAGAGACAGTTACTTGATAAATAAGGGGGTGAAAGACTATTGTGGTAGATATGAATGTGGAGTAATCAATTATGCCATGATGTAATTGAATGGCGAAGAAGGCTCAAAAAGCCAACAGCTAACCCCTGCTCCTAATTCACAGGTTCACCTGTACAGTCCAAAGTCCGTGCCAGTCTTATTCAAAGTATTGCCACGGTTACTTCGAATAGTTTGTTGTTCCTGTCTCGAATCATTTTGTTTTTCCCTTGCTTTATGAATCAGAGAAGGCACAAAAGTATACTTTGCTGACACGTCGAAGTGCTCAGAAGTTAGGACATTTATTCAACCTACAAAATGAAGTAAGGAAAGGCAGTTCTTCCCAGTTATAATGGCAGAAAAAGTTTCAATATGCTAAACACTGGATTATTTCAAATTAAATATCATGTTATAAAACCATACAGGATACTCGCACACATGTATATAACTAAAGTATTGCTCAAATCACACTCAAATTTCTGCTTATTTCATGTTGACCATTGAGGACAAGACAAATGGAACAGAAATCTTGAATATAAAAATTGTCCCAAATGTTGCAATAAGGGTGATTAGTGGAAAAATGGTGACCCAGATCAGCAAGTGAAACAGAGGGAAAGTGAAATTAAAACCATGTACGAAACTAAATGTAACAAGCATTAGCAAATTAAACAACGGTAAATGGGAAAATGCAAAGGTGAGATGGCACACAAGACAACATAATATGGACATAATCGTAATTCACAGTAAATTTTAATAATTTCCATAATGTGCCAAAAAGACACCTCTCTTTATTCATCAAGGCCACTGAAGGTTAGTATTGGGTAACAAAACTTGCACTTTTATTGCTCAGCTCCCTATATTCTGAGCCCAGCAATGTGTCATAAATCCAAATTTTAAAAAACAGTATTATTGTTAATACTTGTTACAAAAATAGGTTGTCACAAAAGATCTGCTTCCACTGTAAAGTGGGTGAAACTCACACCAGATTAGCAATACAGTTTATAGTCAAGAAGAGTCATCAAGAAGGGGAAATCATGCCTGACAGATTTATTACAGTTCTTTGAGGAGCTAAGAAGCAGAACAGACACACTGGCCCAAGTCTGTACCAATCAAAAACAACCACCTAAACATTCTAATTCCATTTTCAGCACTTGGCCCACAGCCGCTTAAGCCTTGGGAATGCAGTAGATGCAGTATATTTGGATTTCCAAAAGGTGTTCAGTAAGGTACTGTATTTACAGCTACTTAACTTGACAGCCCATGGTGTTGCGGTTAGCATGGATAGAAAATTGGGTAACTAAGAGAAGACAAAGCGTTGACATAAAGGGATATTTTCAGCATGGCAACCTATAATAATGGAGTGCCACAGTGATCTGCGCTGGGCTACAACTATTTAGAATATATAAATGACTTGGATGATGGAAGTGAATGCACTAAGTTTGCAAATGACACAAAGGTGGGAAGGCAGGTACTAAGGATGACAATGGAGTGAGTGGGGAAAAAAAACTTGGCAGCTGGAATATAATATGGAAAAATGTGAAGTTATGCACTTCGGCAGGAAGTGTAGAACAGCTGACAATTACTTAAATGGAGAAAGCAGAAAGCTACGGCACATAAAGCAAACAGAATGTTAGCTTTTATTTCAAAGGGGATAGGGCATAAAAAATATGAAGGTCTTGCTAAATTTATAAAATGCACTAGCTAGGGCACAGATGGAATGCTGTTTTGGTCCTCTCATCTGGTACTGCAGGTAAAGTTGCCTAGGTTTATCCCGGGATGTGGAGGGATTTTATGAGGAGGGCATGAGTTTGTACTCATTAGAGTTTAGATGAATGCAAATAGATCACTTGCAACATATATGATTCTTAGGGGGCTTGACAGGGTAGATGCAGAGAAGTTGGTTCCCATTGTGGGGGCTTGGGGGGGGGGGGGCCGCGGGGAGGGGTGTTCTAAGAACAAAGGACATAATATCAGGGTAGGGGTCATCTATTTAAGACATTGATGAGGTGATTTTTTGTTTCCTCACAGAGAGTAGTGAGTTTGTGAAATTCTTTACCACAAAAGGGCTATCGAGGTTGGGTCAGTAAGTACATTCGAGGCCAAGATAGACAGATTTCAAATAAATAAGGGAATCGAGAGTTATGAAGATAAAACAGGAAACTGGGGTTAAGGATTATCAAGTCAACAATGATCTTGCTGAATAAAGCAGACTCCGTAGGTTGAATGGTCTATTCTATTCATGCGGCTCGTGGTCTAATCGAGTGACAATAAATCTGTTAACTTATTGAAATAGTTTGACTTCCAGGCTAACAAAAATGCAACAGGATCTGAATGCAATAAATTATTAACTACTCTAAGCTGAAATATTTCCATGTGGATGGTTACATTTGCATTTTGTCAGAAGTTAGTCAATAAATAACCAAGACTCGGAAAGAAAGGTAAGTCGATGTTTTGTATAACTTCAGCAAAACATCAGTTTAAAGGATCTGTTTTATCATTTGCAATTTAAGGAGAGACAACTGCAGAGCAAGGGTATATCTGTCTGCTCTTGAAGGTGTTTTCTTTTTTTTTTAAACAAGTTCCACTGTAAAGTTCTAGAAAGGAACAAAATTGGCATAATTTTCCAGCTACTTTCGCACCAGAGGGTGCCCATTAATTAGTCTATTGCTGCCTCCATTTTTAAACTAATCCCTTCCTATTTAATATTTTACCAGCAGCAGCCAGACAGCTTTAGAGAAAGATGTCTACAGTCTCTTCTATTTCTTCCATTGTTTCTCTTAGTACAGTCTATTTTTTTTGACTATAATTACTTGCACACCTCTAATGTGCTGCATCATTTCATTGATAAAGCACTAAGTTGTTGTGCTGGTAGTACACTTTTTTGATATTCATAGTTCACTTTTCATCCTGTGTAATACCTATCCATATTGTGTACCTTTAGCCAAATGAGAAATTTAAAGACCCAAACAAATTTTCAGAACTGGAAGAACTAATGCCACAATTAAATGCTTCTCAAGAATCTAAATACTTTTCTTCCAGTTTTAAAACTCACATTTACAGTAATTGTATTTTGCTTTGGATTTTTGCAGTTTTTTTATTGAATGCAAATAAGCAATCAACATGCTCAGCCTGACCAATAACCATCCACGTAACAACTTGCAGTGTCTATAAGGTAATAAAAGTTCCCAAGGTGCTTCACAGGATTGTTATAAACAAAAATTGACATCAAGCCACACAGGGGGGGATAGTAGGGCAGTTTGTTCAAAGAAATGGGGTTTGAGGAGAATCTAAAAGTAAGAAAGAGCAAATGAGGTTTTAAGAGGCAACCAGTTTTAAGGCCTTGGCAGCAAGTCATAGCCACCAATGCTGAAAAATTAAAATCTGGGATGCACAAGAGGCCAGAATTAGCACAGCGCAGAAAATTGAGGGTTGTGGAGCTTGATGAAATTACAGTGACAGAGAGAGGTGAGGTCACAGAGGGAGTTGAAAACACGCATAAGAATTTAAAAATCAAAGCATTGCTTAAGCAGAAGCTGATACAAGTCCGAGAGCACAGGGTTTTTGGAAGTACAGGAGCTGATGTGAGTTAGAAAATGGGCAGAGTTAGAGAATGAAGACAGTCAGCTGCGACAGTATTGCAACAGTCAATCCAGAGGTAACAAAGACATGGATGTGGGTTTTAGGAGTGTTTCTCTCGTGGGGGAATCCAGATTCAGCGACAACAGAATAATGGGGTCCACCATTTAAGACAGATTTTAAATAATTCCTCTCTCATGACAGCTGTTGATCTTTGGAATGCTTTCCCCACCTCAAAGAGCAATGGATACTGGATTACTAAATATACTCAAGACTGTGTCTCACTGATAATGCAAATGTGTGGCTTGATGGTCATCTCAGGGTCAAATGTGAAACCATGCTGGTAAACAGCACCTCATATTCCGCTTGGGAACCCTGCGGCCCAATGGTATCAATGTGGACTTCAGTCTTCTCAATACCTAGATGGGAAATATTTCTGCACATATCTATAGTACTGGATATCAGAATCAGTCTGACAATTTAGTGTCAGTGACAACAAGGAGCTCAGAAGAACAGAGGATCTTGAAGTACTGTCCATAGATCCCTGAAAGTGGCCGGTTATGTTGGAGCTGTACAGAACTTTGATTATGTCACAGCTGGAGTACTGTGTGCAGTTTTGGTCACCACACTATAGGATGTGATTGCACTGGAGTGGGTGCAGAGGAAATTCACTAGAATGTTGTCTGGGATGGAGTATTTCAGCAATGAAGAGAAGCTGGATAAGCTTGGGTTGGTTTTCTTTGGAGCAGGGACGTTGGGGAAGAACCTGATTTGAGGTGTATGACATTATAAGGTTCATGGATAGAGTGGACAGACAGCAACTGCTCCCTTTATTGGAAGGGTCAAGAACAGGGGGCACATACATGGAGGTCGGAAGGGATTTGAAGAAAACGTTTTCCACCCAGAGGGTGGTGGGGTCTGGAATGAACTGCCAGGGAGGGTATTTGAGGCAGGTAACCTCACAATCTTTAACAAGTACTTGGATAAATAAATAATTGAATTGTCGTAATATTCAAGGCTATGGGCCTAGTGTGGTAAAGTGGGACTACTATAGGTAGAAGCACATTCTTTGGCAGCACAGACTTAATTGGCCAAAGGGACTCTCCTGTACTATATGATTTATGAAGGGTTTGAGAGAGAATGGTCAGGCAAAGTTAGGTGTCGTAGGTTTGCACATGACAAGTGACAACATTTTTGGATATCACCAAGGAGCAGTATGTAAATGAGGACTAGGAAGGCTTCAAGAGTAATACCAGATATTGACAATTACCAATGACAGCACTGTCGGGCAGACCAGATACAAGAAGTCAGCATACTCCTACATGGGAAAATAAGGAAAAGGTAATGCATATTACCTTCCTAGCCAAAGAATTTAATGGATATGAATGAACCTGGCAAGTGCACTCTCAATCACCCATTTGGATAACAATGGAGATGCATTGGAGAATAGTATGGTTAATCATGCTAAAGGCTACATAACGGTATAGAAGGATAGATTAGTTACTTTTTGTCACCACTACGTGTCTGAGATTTTACCTTCATGAGGCTGAACCCTGATATGAAGAGATTTCAACATGGGATTTTAGAAAAAGAGTTGAGAGGTGACATGTTTAAGAACTTTAGAGACGAAAAAAAAAGAAATTGAAGTGCTGGTTGTGTGTAAAGATGGAAGGATTATTCATTTGAAGGGAAGGCTGATGACAGATTGCAACTAGAAGTAGTTGGTTCGTAATCAAAGGTATAGAACTTTTACTGATGTTAGGTAACATGGAGACAAGGATAACAACTTGATTATTGGGTATACATAATGCATTCCCCAAACAACTTCCTGCAAACGTTTTGCAATCAAAATCTAGTGGCCTTACAAACGCTACCGTGCGTGTGACCGTAAAGTTAAATATACAAGGGAACATATTAAATAAAGGAGGTAACAATCCCAAACCAGGGCACGAAGGGTGCACATGCGCAGTTCTCTGCGCAACTCCCGCCCCCCACCAACCTCATCTCGAGCCAGGGGCCTCCTATCCCTTTCCCAGCGATACCCCTCAAAATTAAAGATAACAATATTAACCTTCAACAACACGAAGAACTCAAACATTCTGCGGAAAGATGGGGGGAACACCCTGGCGTATGTTACGGCCATCTTGAAGAAGAGTGCGTGGAAGAGCCGGTCCCGGACATTGATGAGCGGGTTCGGGTTCAGGTTGTTGTTTCTCACCCGGTTCGGGTTGTTGGGCTGATTTTCCGACATTTTCCTCAACTCCAGCGAACGCGCGGGTTTCTTTTAAATTTCGAAATAGAAAGCTTTTGAGTTTTTGTCCGAACAAGGTTACGTCAAAGAAGTCATTCGTCGCACAGCCGAGTCAATTTTCACAGTTTTTCCCCCTCCTTGGCCGTGTTCTCTACTCCCTCCTGCCCAGACACACCGTTTCCCACTCCGCACCGCGTTCACGGCACCCATTCCGACTCCCAATCATAGCGCCCCCACCAGATAGGAGGACTCACTACGGGACCCCGTTACAACTCTTCATCATACTGCCGTTGGCGGTTGGGAGGAGCTACTACACATCACGCGCATACACACGACTCTATTATGAACCCAAGCGATAACAAGCTGTAGAGCTGGATGAACACAGCAGGCCAAGCATCATCAGAGGAGCCGGAAAGCTGACGTTTCGGGTCTGGACCCTTCTTCAGAAATGGGGGAGGGGATTCTGAAATAAATAGGGAGCGAGGGGGAGGCGGATAGAGGAAAAGATAGTTGGAGAGGAGAATAACAGGTCAACGAGGCGGGGACGGAGCCAGTAAAGGTGAGTTAAGGTGGGGAGTTAGGGAGGGGATAGGCCAGTCCAGGGAGGACGGACAGGTCAAGGGGGCGGGATATGGTTAGTAGGTAGGAGATGGGGGTGGGGCTTGAGGTGGGAGCAGGGGATAGGTGGGAGGAAGAACAGGTTAGGGAGGCGGGGACGAGCTGGACTGGTTTTGAGATGCGGTGGGGGAAGGGGAGATTTTGAAGCTTGTGAAATCCACATTGATACCATTGGGCTGCAGGGTTCCCAAGCGGAATATGAGTTGCTGTTCCTGCAACCTTTGGGTGGCATCGTTGTGGCACTGTAGGAGGCCCAGGATGGACATGTCATCTGAGGAATGGGAGCGGGAGTTGAAATGGTTCACGACTGTAGACGAGGCTTCCTCTACATCGGGGAAACCAAGCGGAGGCTTAGGGACCGCTTTGCAGAACACCTACACTGGGTTCGCACTAAACAACTACACCTCCCCGTCGTGAACCATTTCAACTCCCCCTCCCATACCTCAGATGACATGTCCATCCTGGGCCTCCTACAGAGCCACAACGATGCCACCCGAAGGTTGCAGGAACAGCACTTCATATTTTGCTCGGAAACCCTGCAGCCCAATGGTATCAATGTGGACTTCACAAGCTTCAAAATCTCCCCTCCCGCTACCGCATCCCAAAACCAGCCCAACTTGTCCCTGCCTCCCTAACCTGTCCCTCCTCCCACCTGAAGCCCCACCCCCATCTCCTACCTACTACCCTCTTCCTGCCCCCTTCACCTGTCCGTCCTCCTTGGACTGATCTATCCCCTCCCTAACTCCCCACCTACACTCACCTTTACTGGCTCCATCCCCGCCTCTTTGGCCTGTCTGTCTCTTCTCCACCTATCTTCTCCTCTATCCATCTTCCATACGCCTCCCCCTCTCTCCCTATTTATTTCAGAACCCCCTTCCCCTCCCCCATTTCTGAAGAAGGGTCTAGGCCCGAAACGTCAGCTTTCCTGCTCCTCTGATGCTGCTTGGCCTGTTGTGTTCATCCAGCTCTAATTATCTCAGATTCTCCAGCATCTGCAGTTCCTACTATCTCTATTATAAAGCCCAATGGTAGCGTCCTCGCAGGCTTGGAGGACTCACAACACCATCCACACATACAGATACAATTGCAGTTCCGAATCAACCACGCCGGTTTGGAGGTATTTTTACACTTCCCGTTCTGCGTGCACACACAACCTCACGTTCCAAACCCCAACCGCAGCGACACACAGGAAAACATCGTTCCCATTCCAACTGTCAACCATGGCGCCATCTCCGGCTGGGATGGGTGACTGCATCCACGTGCAGGGAAATAGCGCCTTCTCCGCAGCAACAATCTGATGTCCACAGACTGCGCCTCCACCAGGTGGGGTGGAGTTCTCGCATCTGTGGGGGACACTCCACTATATTTATGGACATGACTCCTATAGAGTCATGTCCAGGGACTTGTGTAGGATTTGCTGAAATATGCACAAGATCACAAGAATATTGTAATGTATTTCAGAAAATCATTCTGAAAGTACTTTCTACTAACAATATAATCATTTTTTTAAATGTTTACATTTATAGAAAATATTAGTATGTCAGTATGTGTAAATTCATAATCTGAAATGAAGAACATCGTGTAGGAATCATGAAATATTTTTTCTGTCTGCCACATTTTAGGAATTTGAACGGTAATTTCAGTCACCATCAAACCTAGATCAGGCAGATTGAGACTCATTATAGTTGTCTCGGGTGATGGTTCTGAAAGGCTTAATGTTGGATACAATATTGAGTTCACCCAATCTGATGATAAGTATTTTGGTGAGGGGATATCAGCCTCCTGGCAGCAATTTTCAGATCCTCTCTGGCCACTGGTTAATTGCCTGAGGACTGGAGAACTGTTAACGGTATTTTTTTTTAAATGGAGAGCGGATATAAGTGAGGAAATTACAGACCAGTCAGTTTAACCTTGGTGGTGGGTGACTTATTAGAAACAATTCTGAAGTACAGAATATATCTGCACTTGGAGATATTTAAAGATTAATCAGGGTTAGAGAGCATGGATTTGTTAAGGGAAGTTTGTGTTTGACAAAGTTGATCAAATTTTTGGAGGAGGTGACCAGGAATGTTGATGAGGGTAATGTTGTGTACATGGACTTCAGCGAGGCTTTTGATAAGGTCTCTCATGATCGACTGGGCAAGAAAGTAAGACCCATGGGATAATAAGGCATAGTGGCATATTGGATCTAGAATTAGCTGAGAGGCAGAAGGTAGAGGGTGATGGTACTAGTCAGACTACTGCTAGAATATAGTTTTGGACCCCTTATTCTGAGGAAAGATATACTGGCATTGGAGACAGTCCAGAGAAGATTTACTAGGTTGAACTGTTTTATGATGATGGGTTGAGTAGGTTGGGCCTATACTCATGGAGTTTAGAAGAATAAGAGATGACCTCATTCTTAGGGTACTTGACAGGGTATATGCAGAAACTTTGTTTCTCCTTGTGGGAGGGTCTAGGACCAGAGGGCACTATCTCAGAATAAGAAGTCACCCATTTCAGACAGAGATGAGAAACTTCTTCTCTCAGAGTGAATGGAACTGAAGAATTCTTCATTGCAGAGGGTTGTAGAGGCTGGGTCATGAACTCATTCAATGGTGGAGCAGACTCAATGGGCTGAATGGCTACTTCTGTTTTTATGTTTTCTGGTTTTAATTGTATTCAAGGCTGAGATAGATATATTTTTAATTAGTAAGGGAATCAAAGGTTATGGGGAAAAGGCATGAATTGAGAATTGTCATATCAGCAACAATCTCATTGAATGATGAACAAGACTTGGTGGGCTGAATGGCCTATTTATGATCGTCTGTCTTATGGTCGAGGGATATTTCTGTGAATGGAAGTCTATTTCCGGTGGGGCTTCTGTTTGGCTTGTTGCTGGGATCCTGTTGTTTGATTAATGATTTGGGCTTTAAGATAGTATGTATGATCAAGAAGTTTGTGGATGACAGGGAAATTGGTCGGCTAGTAAATTGTGAGGAGGAAAGCCATAAATTTCAGGAGGCTTTCGATGGGCTAGTCAGGTGGGCAGAGAAATCGCAAATGGAATTCAACCTGGAAAAGTATTAGTTAATTGCGAGGGATTACATTATGAATGGTAGAATGTTATCAAGTACTGAAGATCAGAGGCACCTTAGTGTACGTATGTACAGATCCTTGAAAGTAGCAGGGCAAGTAAATAAGCTGGTTAGGAGGCTCATGTGAAACTTGCCTTAATTAGTTGAAGCATAGAATACAAAAGCAGGGAGGTTACGCTGGAACTGGTTTGGCCACAACTGGAGTAGTATATATATAGTTCTGGTCTTCACATTATAGGAAGAATGTGATTTCTCTACAAAAGGTGCAAAGGAGATTTATCAGGATCCAGCCTGGGCTGGAATGTCTGAGCTTAGAGGAAAGATTGGTAAGGCTGGGATTGTTAGGCTGGGATTGTTTTTCTTGCAGCAGCAAAGGTTGAGAGGATTTCTGATAGAGGGATACAAGATTATGAGGGGCATAGATCAACAAGTAGCCAAAGTTTCTGTTTGTGGAGGGGTCAAAACCAAGGGGTACAGACTTAAGGTAAGAGGTAGAAGGCTAAGAGGAGAGTTGAAGAGAATTTTTTTTTATTTGAGGAGAAGGTAAAATTTGAAACTCAAAACCTGAAAGTGTGGTTGAGTCAGAAACTCTGGTAATGTTTAAGCAGTATTTAGATATTCACTTGCATTGCCGAAGACTGCCAGGCTATGGGGCAAGAACTGAAAATGAGTATAGTCAAATCTTTGTCGACTAACATGAATATGATGGGCCAAATGGCCTCCTTGTGGTGTAAACATCTATGAGTCCATGGGTAATGGCTCTGGATCTTGAAAGAGTCAATCCCAGGTCTTATTATAGTCTTTGTAACAATGTATTCCATATCAATGTGGTTGGTTATTATTGCGGTATGAACAACGTCTTGTTTAACACAAAGTGCTTTTTCCTGTTATACAACTTAGTGGGTTCTTCTCTAAGAGAAAGCTGCTGCTAAGAGGAGGATGGTGGCAGCAACGATGGAGGATGGTGGAGGCTTCGTGACTAAAATTAATATCCCTGGTAGGCAAAGGAAAATCTTTAAAAAAGGAACACATTTAGAGGCTGAAAGGGTTACAAGTGATAAAGGTGCATTTAAAGCTCAGAGATAGCATCTCCGCCATAGTGCGCAGACACCATGAGGCATGGCAGGGAAATCAAGGGCCATGGAAGTAATTTAAATCAAGATTGCAGCACAGGGACTATTGCAAAACCAGAATTGAAGTGATAAAGGAACAATTTAGAAGTGTAAAGCAGACGGACTCTACCAGTGGAGGAAATAAGGAGACAATTGAAGCAACAGTAAGTGCTGGTGATTCATACTTGAAGCCAAGATTGAGGCAGAAAGAATTTATTAAGGCCAAAGAAAGTGGAATTCATTTGGAGAAGCTGTTAAAACACACAGCAATATTTATCAAAATTGCAAGGCAACAAATGTTGTTAGAAATGTGCAAACAGATGATTCATCTAGGGAAAGCTATTATGGAGAACGGGTTTTACTTTAAAACTGCCGTAGTTCTGCTAAAGAAGACATGAATATTAAGAATTGAAAGGTGGGATCCCCACTTTAGCATTTACAGCATGGGAAACCCCTTCAATACAATGGTATAGAAAAGTAGCATTCTTATTCTGCAAAATTTAAATCCCTGAAAACGAGGAGGGTAAAGAGCAATGCTATACAGCAGATTTAAATGTTCTTTCAGACAGAGAATAAAGCAGCTTTGAGACACTGCAGAATTGTAAATATTTAAAGTATGAAGAATAAATACATTAGAGAAATGGGAGGATAAATAATATTGTCAGAAAGGTTTAATTTCGGAGATGGGCTAAAAGAACATAGTATTAGACATCATGGAGTAAACAGTTATTTACAGAATTGCTTCTAAACTAAGCACAAAGTCTGCAGCGAAATAAATATACTTTCGCGGACTGCAGATGTTGATACTGTAACTCACCAAGGTGTAAAAAGAGACACATACGCTTTTGATGAAGTTCTACAGCTTTTGACAATGTTAGCACAAATAAAATGCTTAAAAGAGTAAGAATTGACATGGCTGTTCCACATCCAGATTTGTGGGACAACGTAACTATGGAGCTTTAAGGTTAGAATTCATAAGAGACAGAATTTTTATCGGAATTACTGATAAGTTTTTGACAAATTTATTGCAGTCCAAAGAAGTTCTTACTTTGGAAAAAGCCATTCAGATAGTGAGTGAAACAGAAGTCTGGAAAGCAGAGAAGATCAACATTATGACGAGAGATTTGTAGAAGCCATTCACCTCTTAAAGGTAAAAAAAAGCTCCTAAAGACTCAGAGATAACAAGGTGTAGAGTGGGATGAACACAGCAGCCAAGCAGCATCAGAGGAGCAGGAAGG
>NC_063360.1:12783891-12811532 GCF_021869965.1 Rhincodon typus | reverse complement strand
CTGCTCCTCTGATGCTGCTTGGCCTGCTGTGTTCATCCCACTCTACACCTTGTTATCTCAGATTCTCCAGCATCTGCAGTTCCTACTATCTCCTAAAGACTCACATGAGATAACAGTACAGAGAGCATGTCAGACAGCAGACACTAGGAGCCAGTATCAACACTGTGGAACATGGAAACCTCACAAACACAAGCAGTACCAGCTATTAAACAAGAATACTATATACTATATTTATAAACAATAGGTCACTTCCAGAGAATGTGCAAACATTAGACAGTTACGGAGCAACAAAAGCCAAATAGTCATTCAAACAAAAATGTTAATGTGTTATAGCAACGTGAAAATCCAATGTGTCCCAAAAAGAAATTGTAAATGCAACTAATTAGTTTTGTCAAGAAGTGATTTATGTCAATGGATACCTTATTAATTTTAAGTTTTATAAGGGGTGAGTGTACTGACATATACCATATCATACACCATAACTGAAGAAACATGCTAACAGCCTATAATAGTGCAGCTAAATAGTCCAGAAGGTATATCACATAAGATTAAGGGTATGCTGCAAGCAACCCTATAATACAAAAGGTGTAAGAAAGTAGAAAAATGTGTAGCATTTCATAATCATGAATTCCCACTCTTAAGTCACAGAGTCATACAGCGTGGAAACAGACCCATCAAACAACCAGTCCATACGGAACATAATCCCAAACTAAACTAGTCCCACCTGCCTGCTCCTGGCCCATATCCCTCCAAACCTTTCCTATTCATGCACTTATCTAACTGTCTTTTAAATGTTGTAACTATGCCCACATCTACCACTTCCTCAGGAAGTTCATTCCACAAGCGAACCACCCTCTGCATAATAAATTTGTCCCTCGTGTCTTTTTAAAATCTGTCTCCTCTCACCATAAAAATATGCTCCATTGTCTTGAAATCCCTAATCCTGGGGGAAAGAAAAATACCTACTATTAACCCTATCTATACCCTTCAAGATTTTATAAACCTTCTATAAGGTCACCTCTCAACCGCCTGCGCTCCAGTGAAAAAAGTCCAGCCTATCCAGGCTTTCTTTATAACGCAAACCTTCCACACCTGGCAACATCCTGGCAAATTTCTCTGAACCCTCTCTAGCTTAATAATATTCTCCCTATGACTGGGCTACAAGAACATGACACAGACATTGGCCTCACCAATGTCCTGTATAACCTCAGCATGACTTCCCAGCTCCAATACTCAAAGGACTGAGCAATGAAGGCAAGTGTGCTAAACGCTTCTTAACCACCTTGTCAAGTGGTGGAAAATTTCATTGGTCTTCCTAGACTCATGGCAGAAAACCAAAAAGAAGGAAGGTAATCTCAATAGATTCTGTGTTGGCATTAGGGAATTCTTTCTTACTTCCAATTACATGGAGATTTGCAATTAAACAGCATTGGTAGAAATTTTGTCAACTTCTATCAACAGTGGTGATAGTTCAGATGACAAAAATCAGCAAAGTTAATGAGGAGCCACAAATGATGAAAAAGGTAATGAGTATTATGATCCATTTCAGCTCAGTGATGAATCTTTAACTGAAATTGTACATAATACAGCCTGATGAATAACTTGTTATTAGCAGATGTTAAATGATGTGATGACACAGTCCAAGAGGAACATTTAAATTCTTAATTTTCCAGTGAAGAATCATCAGTACCAATTACAGGGCTCATATTAATTAACAGCAATCCCAAGTAGAAATACTGAGGAAGTGAACATGCCAGGTTCACCAGTAAAGCATGGGGGACTGCAAATCTCCAAACTAATCAACACGTTGAAGTGTATTTGTTTTACATACCCTCAGCACATATTGGCTGGCAGATTGAGAATAAGATTTCCTCACACAGATTGAAGATAAGACTCCATGGAAATCACCGTTGTGGTGGGATAACTAAGGCCAACAACTTCAGGATTTGATCAAGAAGAAATTCCCTGGCATAGAGATGAGGAACGTTTATGGAATTAAAGGTCCGACAGATTTTATTATGGGGTAATTCCAATTTTAAAAGGAAAGAGTTCCTCTGCAAAGGAAATTAAAGTACCTCCAGATGAGATAATGGACCAATTCTCTGTTTCAGCAGAAAAAATGTTTTCCATGAAGAACATCTAAGAGATAAAAGATCCTCAAGTGGAAAGTTTACAGATCTCAAAGTATCCAGAACAGAATTGAGGTTAACTGTCCTTAAGCCAAAGATGTAGCAATTTTCGCAATCCAAAGAGAATGGTAGAGAGTCAGATCTCCTCAGCTGCCTTCTCTCCATGGAGTACAGACCTAATGTCTTCAATCTATCTTCATGGCTGAAGTTTCTCATTCCTGGAACCATTCTTGTATATAGTATCTGCACTTTCTCAAATGCCTTCACATCTTTCCTAAATTGTGACACCCACAACTGTACACAATACTCCAGTTGATGTCAAATAAGTGTTTTATACAAGTCAACATCACCTCCTTGCATTTGCACTCTAGGCCCCTCTTAATAAAGGTGAGGACACTGTATATGTACTAACTGCTCTCTCTACCTGAATGGAAGGGACTGCTAACAGACCTAACAATTCAAGACTGGGCATTCATGAAGGGCAGTGGGCAATCAGAAGCAGCAGAATTGTACTCCAACACAATCTGCAACCAGGAGATAGCAAGAACTGCAGATACTGGAGTCAGAGATAACACAGTGTGGAGCTGGAGGAACACAGCAGGCCAAGCAGCATCAGAGGAGCAGGAAAGTTGGTGTTTCGGGTCAGGACCCTTTTTCAGAAATGGGGAGAGGGAAGGGAGCTCAAAAATAAATAGAGAGAGGAGGGTTGGGGCTGGAGAAGGTCGATAGGTTGGTGATAGGTGCTAGCAGGTAGGTAGTGGTAGTGATTGGTCAGTGAGGTGGGAGGGGCGGATAGATGGGAGAGAAGATGGACAGGTTGTGTCAGGTCAAGGAGACGGGGATGAGAGGGAGGGTTGGTCATGGAATAAGGCGGGGGATGGGAGACAGGGGTTCACCTAAACATCTGTCAACTTCGTTGACTGCATCTGCTGCTCCCTATGTGGCCTCCTCTACATCGGTGAGACGAAACGGAGAGTCAGAGACCACTTTGTAGAGCATCTGCACTCTGTTCATGACAAACGACAACACCTTCCGGTCGCAAACCATTTCAACTCCCCCTCCCACTCCTTGGACAACATGTCCATTCTGGGCCTCCTCCAGTGTTACAATGACACCACCCACAAACTGAAGGAGCAACACCTCATATTCCGCCTCGGGAGCCTACAGCTCGATGACCGAAACATGGAATTCACCAGCTTTAAAATCTCCCCACCCCCGGCCTCATACCATGTCCAACCCTCCATCTCACCTCCACCTCCTTGACCTGAGAAAACCTATCCATCTTCTCTCCCATCTATCCGCCCCTCCCACCCCACTGACCAATCCCCACCATTCCTTACCTGTACTCACCTATCACCATCCCATCTACCTTCCTCAGCCCACCCCTCCTCTCTATTTATTTCTGAGCTCCCTTCCCCCTCCCCAATTCTGAAGAAGGGTCCCAACCCGAAATGTCAACTTTCCTGCTCCTCTGATTATGCTTGGCCTGCTGTGTTCCTCCAACTCCACACTGTGTTGTCACAATCTGCAACCTTATAGTCTGGTATATCCCCACTCTACCCTTACCATCAAGCCAGAGGATCAACTCTGATTCAATGAAGACCATCAGGAGTACAAACAGGCATATCCTCAAAATGAGGTGTCAACCTGTTGAAGCTACAATGTGGAGGTGCTGGTGTTGGACTGGGTTGGATAAGGTTAAAAATCACATGACACCAGGTCATTGTCCAATAGGTTTATTTGAAAACACTAGCTTTAGGAGCGTTGCCCTTCACACCTGATGAACGAGCAACACTCCAAAAGCTAGTGTTTTAAAATAAACCTTTTGGACTATAACCTGGTGTTGTGTGATTTTTGACTTGGTAGAGCTACATCACTTGAATGCCAAACATCACTCAAACAGCAAGTAATAGACAGAGTTGAGTGAATCCAGAACCAGTGGACCAGATCTAAGCTTTACAGTTGTACCACATCCAGTTGTGAGTGGTGGTGGAGGACAATTAACTCACAGGAGGAGGAAGTTCAACAAATATCCGCACCCTCAGTGATTCAGGAGTCGAGTACATCAGTGCACAAGATAAAACTGAAACATTTGCAACAATCTTTAGCCAGAAATGTTGAGTAGATGATCCATCTTGACATTCTCTAGGAGTTACCAGCATGACAAATGTCAGTCTTCAGCCAATTTGATTCACTGCATTTGATATCATGAAATGGCTGAAGGTGTATGATACTGCAAAGGCTGTGAGCCCTGACAACGTTCTGGCATGGAACTGAAGGCCTGTGCTCTAGAACCTGATACACTCCTAACCAAACTATTCCAGGACAGTTACAACACTGGAATTTACCCAGCAATGTGGAAAAGTACCCAGATATGTCCTCTACAGAAAAAGCAGGACAAATCCAACCCAGCTAATTCATAGCATCCCTAAAGTGTGGAAGAAGGCCACTCAGCCCATTGAGTCCACTCCAAAGACCATCCCAACCAGGAATACACTCCTACATTACCCATGGATAATCAACCTACCTTGCACATCCCTGTACACAGTGGGCATTAAAACATGGCCAATCCACCTAACCTACACATCTTTCAACTGTAGGAGGAAACCAGAGCACCTGGAGGAAACCCACACACATGTGGGGAGAATATGCAAACTCCACATAGACAGTTGCCCAAGGCTGGACTACCAAACCAAATACTGTTAATTATCAGTAAAGTGATGGAAGGTATCACCAACAGTGCTATCATGCAACACTTGCTCAGTTTGTGTTCTGTTGGGACTACCCAGCTCTTGATCTCATTACAGCTTTGGTTCAAACAAGGATGTAGAAGACAGAGGGTAGCTGTGGAGGGGTGTTTTTCTGACTGGAGATCTGTGACCAGTGGTGTTCTACAAGGGTCACTGCTGGGACCTCTGTTGTTTACAATATATATAAATCATTTGGATGAAAATGTACGTGGTCTGATTAGTAAGTTTGCAGACCACCATGAAAATTGGCAAAGTTGTGGATAATGAGGAGGGTTGTCAAAAGATTCAGCAGGATATATATAGATCAGTTGGAAAGTTGGGCAGAGAAATGACAGATGAAGCTTAACCCAGAGAAGTGTGAGGTGATGCATTTTGGGAGGTCAAATGCAAGAGGAAAGTGTACAGTAAATGGCAAGACCCTTAGTTTATACAGTACATACACATTGATAAACAGTAAATCCTCTGTATCCACAAAATCACGAATTTGCTTATCCACGTCACAAAATAAGTAACACAAAAATCAACATCCGTGGGCAAACTCACGTATCCACTATTTTTAACTTATTTTTAATGAGCTCCGCACTCGTGAATTTTGTCATTCATGGGGATTTCTCAGGAATGAAACCCTCGCAGATATGGAGGAATGACTTGTACAGAGAGATCTTGGGATACAAGTCTATAGCTCCCTGAAAGTGGCAACACAAGTGTACAAGGTAGTAAAGAAGGCACACAACATGTTTGCCTTCATCGGTTGGGGTACTAAGTATGAAAGTTGGCAAGTCATGTTGCAGCTGAATAAGACTTTAGTTAAGCCACATTTGGAGTATTGTGTGCAGTTCTGGTTGCCACACTATAGGAAGGACATAGAGGCTTTGGAAAGGATGCAAAAGCGATTACCAGGATGTTGCCTGGATTGGAGCGTATTAGCTATAAGGAGAAGTTGGACAAACTTGGATTGGTTTCGTTGGAGCATTGGAAGCTGAATGGTGACCTGGTAGAAGTATATAAAATTATGAGAAGTATGGATAGCGTGGATAGTCAGAGTCTATTTCACAGGGTGGAAATGTCAGATGCTAAGGGGCATAGGTTTAAGGTGAGGGGGGAAAGTTTAAGGGAGATTTGTTTGGCAGGTTTTTTTACACAGAAGGTTGTAAGTGCTTGGAACATGCTGCCAGGAAAGTTGGTAGAAGCAGATATGATAGCAACATTTAAGAGGTTTTTAGACAGACACAGGAACAAGCAGAGAATAGATGAGTATTGGAAGATGGAATTAGTTTAGAATGGCATCAGGTCAGCCTGACATGGTGGGCAAAGGGCCTGTTCCTATACTATTCTATATTGTTCTATGTTCTAACAGCACTGTGGGTGTCTCTATGCTAAATGAACTGCAACGGTTCAAGAATGCAGCTCACCACCAACTCCTGAAGGATAATTATGGGTGGACAATAAGTGCTGTCCCAGTCAGTAAAGTCTGCATCCCCTAATGAATTTAAAAAACACCTAATTTCATCTTGAATATCTCAATTGAACCCGCTTCCACCACATTGTCTGGCAGTACATTCCAGACCATAAGCACTTGCTGTGTGAAAATATCTTTCCTCATATCACTTTTGCTTCTTTCACTAATTTCTTTAAACCTGTATTCTTTTGTTTTTTATTCTTGCAGGATTGAGAACATACTCTCACTATTTCCTCTGTCCTGACTTCTTATTATTTTAAATGTTTCAAGCAAATCTCCTGTCAACCTTTCTTCTCTAAGGAGTACAGTCCCAGCTTATTCAATCTATGATTGATTGTAACTGAAACTCTTCACCCTGGAACCACGCCCATAAATCTTCTCTGCACGCTGTCCAAAACCCTCACATTCTTCTTAAAGTACTGCACACAGACCTAGATTTAATAGTCTGACTGAGACCAGGCTAGTGTCTTGTATAAGTTCAACATAACCTCCTTGCTCCTGAGCAATTCCCCTATTAATAAACCTAGGATATTGTTTTCATTATTAACGGATTTCTCAACATGTCCTACTATCTTTTGATGACTGATTCACATACTCAGCTTTCCTGCTCTTGCACCCTTTTAAAGTTATACCTTTTATTTTATATTGAGTCTTCACGTTCTTCCTGCCAAAATGCATCACCTCACACCTCTCTGTATTGTATTTCATCTGCCATTTATCCATCCAATCTACCAACTACATATCTGTCTCGATTTTGAAATCTTCCAAGTTTCAGATCATCTGCAAATTTTAAAATTGTCCTCTGTACACCAAGTTCTGGTTCATTAATATACACAACACTGAACCCTGGGGGCAGTACAGTAGCTCAGTGGTTAGCACTGCTGCCCCATAGTGCCAGGGACTTGGGTTCGATTCCACGCTTGGGCGACTGTCTGTGTGGAGTTTGCACATTCTCCTTGTGTCTGCGTGGGTTTCCTCCAGTTGTTCCGGTTTCCTCCCACAGTCCAAAGATGTGCAGGCTAGGTAGATTGGCCATGCTAAATTGCCCATAGTGTTCAGGGATGTGTAGATTAGGTGGGTTTTGGGGGATGGGTTTGAGTGGGATGCACTGAGGGTCAGTGTGGACTTGTTGGGCCAGAGGGCCTGTTTCCACATTGTAGGGATTCTATGATTCTATGAACCCTGAGGAACTATTCTACATAGCTTCCTCTAGCTTCAAAAACATCTATTAATGATTACACTCTGTTTCGTATCAGTTAGCCAATTTTATATCCATGTTGCTGATGTACACTTTTGTCCACGAGCTTTAACTTTGCCCACAGGTCTGTTGTGAGGCACTGTGTCAAATGGCTTGTGGAAGTCTACGTATACCACATCAATAGTACTGCCATTCAACCCTTCCTGTTACCTCCTCAAAAAACTCCATTACGTTAGTTAAATGTGATCTTTCCTTGAAAATATCCAAGATACCTCTCCTGAATTAATCCGCATGTGTCCATGTGACTGTTAATTTGGTCCTGAATTGTTGTTTCTGGGGTCTGTAGTTGCTTAACTTACCCTTTCATGCTTTTATGAAAAAGGGCATAACATTTGCAATTCTTTAACTCTCTTGTACCACCCTGAGTCTAAGGAGGACTGAAAAACTTTGGCCAGTGCCTCTGCAATTTCCACTCTCATTTCTTTCAATATCCTGACATACATCTGATGCAGTCCTGGTGCATTGTCAACTTTAAGTACAGTCAACTGATTAGATACCTTACATTAGTAAGGGAGTTGGTCAGGAAGGGGAGAGAGTACACTAGAATCTGTATTGAATTATATAATACAAATAAACAGTTGTGCAATATCCACTGATTACACCTTTGGTAACCAGATGACTAGCAACATAACAGTCAATTATATTTTCTGCCTGATATCTGTCATAAGAACATTTGTCCTTCATTATTACAATTGCCACCTTTGTTGACAACTACTTGAAATGAGTAGGGGATATTAGGAAGGTGGCTGAGCAGGCCACCTATCACATTTCCTTCCCAACCTCCCACCGCTTCTCTACCTTTGCTAGAATAAAACTCACCCCAGCAGCTCTCCTGGTCACCCTCTGCGTCAACCCCTCACATGTGGGCCCTCCTCTGGTTCCCCTAGCACCCCTGCTTCTCTGGCCCAGTGCCTCTTATTCCTTTCCCCATAGTTGGTATTGGTGACCCTGAAAAAGTAGTTATTGGGAAGAGGAGACTTAACAGAAGTCTCACCCTAGCAAAACTGAAAACATTGATTCTGAGGGGGAAACTGTCCACTGATTGGAGTCAGACCTGGCACATAGGAAGATGGTCAATGTTGTTGGAGGTCAGTTATTTCAGCTCCAGAACATCTTTGTAGGAGTTCCTCAGGGTAGTGTCCTAGGCCCAACCATCTTCAGCTGCTTCATCAATGACCTTCCTACCATTGTAAAGTCAGTGGGGATGTTCATCAATGATTGCAAAATGTTCAGCACCATTCACGACTCCTCCAATACTGAACAATGCATGTTCAAATGCAACAAGATCTGGACAATATCCAGGCTTGGGCTGACAAGTGGCAAGTAACATTTGTGCAACACAAATGCCAGGCAATGATCATCTCCAATAAGAGATAATCTAAGCACTGCCGCTTGACATTCGATGGTGTGACCATCACTAAATCCCCCAATCTCAACATCTGTGGGGTTACCGTTGACCAGAAACACAAGTGGACTCACCACATGAACACAGTGGCTACAAAAGCAAGTCAGAGGCAAGGAATACCATAGCAAGTCACTCACTTCTTGACTCCCTAAAATCCACCATCTTGGAGACACAAGTCAGGAGTGTGATGCAATACTCCCCTCTTTCCTGGATGGACACAGCTCCAAAAAAGCTTATGAAGCATGCCACCATTCAGGACAAAGCAGCCCACCTGATTGGCACCACATCCACAAGCATTCACTCCCTCCACCAGCAACATTCAGTAATAACAGTGTGTACAATCTACAAGGTGCACTGCAGAAATTCACCAAAGACCCTCAGGTAGCACCTTCCAAAACCACAACCACGTCCATCTAAAAGGACAAGGGAACACCACCACTTGGAAATAGATCACATTTCCTTCATTGTCATTGGGTTAAAATCTTGGAATTCCCTCCCTAAGGGTCAACTGACAGCACATGAACTGCAGCAGTTCAAGAAGGCAGCTCATCACCACCTTCTCAAGGGCAACAAGAGACAGGCAATAAATGCTGGCCAGCCAGTGATGCCCATGTCACACAAGTAAATTTTAAAAAAATTAGATGTTTAATAAGCTCAAGGAAGATTACTATTGCAATTTTAATAAAGAATTTCATGTCAATGTATATATTTCCTTCCAATTCAATTACAAAGTGTCCATTTGAAAATGACATCTTGGAATTATTTTACAGATCTTTGCAAACACAACCATTTTCTCAGAGTTATTTAAATATTCAAGGAATTTGCCTATTGGCAATGAAGTGGAAGGTTTAATAAGTCAAACTGATGACATTTCTGCAATTATGGGAATAAACCAAGAAAAGCTTATTATGGACAGAAAATTTCTGGAAATTATAAGCCAGGTGGCATTATAATGAGAATTATTCATGAGTCAAAATTGAATGCACCCAACTGTAAGATCAGCATCTGACCTCTAACCATCCTCTTCCTCAATGTGAAAGTAAATGTGAGACTTAACGCTGAAAACCATGCTGCCAAGATCTCTGTCAATAAGGAAAGGAAATTTACATCTACTGTGTGGGACTACCTCTAATTATTATTCACTTACAAATTAATTAGAACGTTAACAGAGTCAAACTTTTCCTTTGTCTTTGATTTGTTTAGTTTGTCCCTCCACTATCTATATCAGTAAAATAGCCCTCCAGGACTAATAATTACCCGTTCTCCTGAGAATATGATTAAAACACTTGCAACACTTTTGCAAATAAGAATATAATGTAATATTAGAAAACCTCCTTCTCGCTCCAGTGTTTTTATCCCTCTTTTACTTATTATTAATTTGTGGACCTCCAGAATGTCTCAGTGGAGAACCACAGACATTGGTAAAGGAATAAGGGGTGACTGTCACCATGGACAATTCCTGGGTAGTTTGGCCCACTTCATTATACTGCCAACATTGAACCAGAATGTTCATAAATTCAAGACTTCCTGTAGCCCAGTTAGGAGCAGTCTTACATCTGCATTAGAATGTTGTGGGTTCAGGTTACAATCCAGAGACAGGAATTTGAACAAAAAGGCTGAAACCCTTCATTCTGAGAGAGTGCCCTACTTATAGGGATGTTTTATTTGGGATGGATTAAACTGAGGCGCAAGTATAAACTCCATGGCATGATTTAGAAGAAGGGCATGGGATTTCATTGGTATGTCCTTTCTGATATTTATCCCTCAGTCCACCACACAAAAACAGAGTCTCTAGTCATTATCACACTGCCAATTGTGGGAGCTTCATGTGCAAATTGGCTGCTGTGTCTCTAATATTACAACAGTGACTTCATGTGAAAAGTACTTAGTCAGTTGTAAAATGCTTCAGGATATCCTGAGATTGTAAAAGGCACTGGAGTCATAGAGTTGTAAAGCACAGAAACAAACTTTTTGGTCCAACTCATCCATGCTGACCAGATATCCTAAATTAATCTAGTCTCATTTGTCAGCATTTGGCCTGGATCCCTCTAAACCCGTTCTATTCATGTACCATCCAGATGCCTTCTAAATGTTGAATTTGTACCAGCCTCCACCACTTCCTCTGGCATGTCATTCCATACACGCACCAACCTTTGCATGAAACAGTTGCCTCTTAGGTCCCTTTTATATTTTTCCATTCTCACCTTAAAGCTATGCCCTCTAGTTTTGGATTCTCCTACTCTGGGAAAAAAAAAACCTTGGCTAATCATCCTATTCATGTCCTTCATGATTTTACAAACCTCTGTAAGGTCACCCCTCAGCCTCCAACGCTTCAGGGAAAATAGCCCCAGCCTATTCAGCTTCTCTCTATAGCTCAAACCCTCCACACCTGGCAATATCCTTGTAGATCTCTTCTGCACTCTTCCAAGTTTAACAATATCTTTCCTATTAGCAGGGAGACCAGAACTGAACGCATTATTCCACAAGTGGCCTAACCAACATCCAATACAGTCGCAACATGATATCCCAACTCCTACACTCAATGCACTGACCGATGAAGACAAGTGTACCAAATGTCTTCTTCACCACCTGGTCTACCTGCGACTCCACCTTAAAGGAACTATGCACCTGCACCCATAGGTCTCTTTGTTCAGCAACACTCTCCAGGGCCTTACCATTAACTGTATGAACCCTGCCCTAGTTTGCCTTACCAAGATGCAACACCTCACATTTATCTAAATTAAACTCCATCTGCCACTCCTTGGCCCATCGGCCCATCTGATCACGGTCCTATTGTACTCTGGGATAGCCTTCTTCAGTGTCCACTGCACCACCAATTTTGGTGCCCACTGCAAATTTACTAACCGTACCTCCTATATTCACATCCAAATCACTTACATAAATGGCGAAAAGCAGTGGACCCAGCAACCCCATCCTTGCAGCATACCACTGATCACAGGCCTCCAGTCCAAAAAATGACCCTCCACTACTACCCTCTGTCCCCTACCTTCAAGCCAATTTTGTATCAATTTTGTACCATGCAGAACTTGGTCGAACACCTTGCCGAAGTCCATATAGGCAACGTCCACCACTCTGCTTTCATTAATCTTTTATTTCACTGCTTCAGAAAACTCAACCAAGTTTGTGAGATACGATTTCCCATGCACAAAGCCAACGCTGGCATTCCGTAACCAGTCCTTGCTTTTCCAAATGCATGTAAATCCTATCCCTCGGAGGCCCCTCCAACAACTTACCCACTACTGACATCAGGCTCACCAGCCTATAGTTCCCTGGCTTTTCCTTATAGCCTTTCTTAGATAATGGCACTACATTAGCCAACCTCCAGTCTTCTGGTACCTCACCTGTGGCTACTGGTGATACAAATGTCTCAGCAAGCGCCCCAGCAATCAAGCTTCCCACAGAGTTCTGGGATACACTTGATCAGGTCCCAGGAATTTATCCACCTTTATGTGTTTTAAGATGTCCGGCACCTCCTCTTCTATACTATGGACACTTTTCAAGATATCATTATTTATTTCCCCAAGTTCAGTAGTTTCCATTTCCTTCTCCAGAATAAATACTGTTGCAAAATACTCATGTAGTATCTCACCCATCTCCTATGGTTCCACACATAGATGGTTTTGTTGATCTTTAAGGGGCCTTATTCTCTCCCTAATTACTCTTTTGCTGTTAATGTATTTGTAGAATCTCTCCGGATTGTCCTCAACCCTACTTGACAAAGCTATCTCATGTCACTTTTTTGCCCTCCTGATTTCCCTCTTAGGTATACTCCTATAGCCCTTATACTCCTCAAGGGATTCACTCAATCCCTGCAGTCTATACCTGACATATACCTATTTCTTTTTCTTGATCATAATCTCAATTTCTCTCGTCATCCAGCATTCTCTACACCTAGTAGGCTTGTCCTTTGCACTAATAGGTACATACTGTTTCTGAACTCTCATGAGCTCATTTTTGAAGGCCTCCAACTCTCCAAGGATCCCTTTCCCACATATCTGCTGGAGATTAAAGGAAAACACACTCTGCTTTATTTGTGACATCCTCCCCATAACCCTCATCCCACTGCACTCACCTATCTGTAAGGATCCAGAGATAATCCCTGTGAAGGTCTTGGAGTATTGCCAGCTGCAGCCATTGGTCTCAGAGGTGCTGCTGGACTAGGGGGAGTGGGTGGTGGGAGGCTGTGTGGGATTTTGATTCTGTTCAAGACTTGATGTGATGGGAGGCATGATGCTCTCCAGATTAAATACCTGCTTACATTGGAACTGCATAATGAGACCCATAGCTAAACAACACCAGGTTCCCACCAGCTCCCTCACCATTTGAAAAGGCCCCTGTCACTGGAACATTATTTCTATAATTTCAATTATAGTCTATTGCAAATTTCTATTCACATATTCAGCTCTACTGTGATGTTTAACAGCAGAAGAGAGATTCTATGGAGTCACAGGATTATTCCAGTAGATAAAAATATTTTGTGGAAATTTGCTCATTTGTTGTCCTGAAGATGTTGTTGAAAGCTAACTTTGATATCAAGGCTCATGAAACATAAGAGGAATGTTCAAAATGTGAATGATAAATAATTGAATGAAAGGATTAAAGGACCCAATTGTCACATTTGTCAAGACAAACTGAACTGTTGGATAATAATTTTAACTGCTTCATAAAATCATACAGTTCTGAGAGAGGACATTTGATCCATCATATATGTGCTGCTTTTTTTTGTGTCATTATATGCCCATAACAGGTAGAGGCAAGTTTAATTGAGGCATTCAAGAGAGCATTGGATGATTAATTGGACAGAAGTAATGTGCGCGGGGATGGGGCTAAAGCAGGACATTGGCAGTGGGTGATGATGCTCATTTGAAAATAAGGTGCAGGGATCAATGGGCTGAATGGCTTCTTCTGCACTGTGACACTTCTTTGATCCAGGACTCTGAATGTGAGATGGATGGTTGAGGAGAAAGGAAGAGCAAGAACTGTCTTCAGCTTGGACATCTTTATAACACAGTCTGTTACATATCAAGACTCAAGACTACAACACATCATATTTGGGGATACATCAGGCTTTCATGTTACTGTTACATTTTTGAGAGACAGTTCCATGAACTCTACCACCTAATGCTAATCGGCTTACTCAACAATTGCACTGTACCTTGAGACACATTTTTAACATTCACATACACTTCTGCTTAGTTCTCCATGTTTCTCTCATCCCTCTCTTTCTTAACTCTGTGCAGACCATGCTATTCATGGCTAATGAAGAGCAGCTCCATACAGCATCACAAGGTTACTCCAGGGTCATAAAATCCCAATCCCTGGCCCTTTCCCCATAGTACCGCACATGTTCACCTTTAGAAGTTATTTTCTGGATCTGCCATCACCAATATAAACTAAATCCATCAGACACAGCTACAACCAGGAGTGAAATAACTTAAAGAGTCAGATTGATTACAAAAATCACAAACATTTATGTCCTCAAAATTAGACCCATTTCATTATTAAGGTTTTAGTCCTGTTGCATCCAATTGTCTTTTGTCATCAGGTCCAGTCATGTAACTGTGCAAATAAACAAAATTAGTTATATTCACACAATGTCTTCATTGGTCAGTGAATTGAGTATAGGGGTTGGGAAGTCATTTTGTGGTTGTACAGGACATTGGTGAGACCACTTTTGGAATACTGTGTTCAATTCTGGTTTCCCTGCTATAGGAAAGATGTTGTTAAACTTTAAAAGGTTCAGAAAAGTTTTACAAAGATGTTGGCAGAACTGGAGAGTTTGGGCAATAGGACAGGCTGAATAATCGGGGGCTTTTTCCCCTGAGGGTCTCCTGAGGGGTGACCTTATAAAGGTTTATAAAATCATGAGGGGCAGGATAGGGTGAATAGCCAAGGTCTTTTCCCCAGGGTAAGGGAGTCCAAAACTAGAGGGCATAGGTTTAAAATGAAAGGGGAAAGATTTAAAATGGACCTGTGGGTCAATGTTTTCACTTGGAGAGTGGTGCATGTATGGAATGAGCTGCTAGAGGCAGTGGTGGAGGCTGGTACAATTACAACATTTAAAAGGCATCTGGATGGGTACATGAATAGGAAGGGTTTAAAGGGATATGGGCCAAATGCTGGCAAATGGGACTCGATCAGTTTAGGTTATTTGGTCGGTGTGGGACAAGGGTCTGTTTCTGTGTGCGTAACTGTACGACTCTTTCACATTCTGAGGACTTTCCAGAGTCCCTGACAACCAGCACATTACTTTTCAAGTTTAGTCAATGTTGTTATGTAAATATCTGCAGCAGACAAGTTGCAAACAAAGTCACTCAACAGATGGTATCAATGACTAGTTAATCTGCTGATGAGAGATAAACACCATCCAGGTCACAAAGAGAACTCTCTGCCCTTCATGGAATAGCACAATGGAATCTTTCATATCAACCCCAACAGAGAGACAGTTTGATCAATGGAGCAATTCTTCATTACTGCATGATGTATCAAAAACAACAGCAACTAGTATTGCACCTTTAATGAAACAGCAACTAGTATTGCACCTTTAATGAAACATCCCAAGGCCCTTCATAGGTGGATTATAAATTGAAGCATAACACAGGGCCATTTAAAGAGCTATTAGTTCAAAAGAATGAAAGCTTTTAAACAGATACTGCTTTGAAGGAATGTCTCAATGAAAGTTAGGTGGAGAGCATAGGCTCTGGGAAATATAATATATATTAGTATAGGTTAACCAGCAGTGCTGTTAGACATGGAATTCCAGAATTTGCTTCCAGCTACAGTGAGGGAATTGCTTGGTGTGTGATTTGTAGGGGAATGTGCAGGTGATGATGTACCTACTGTATATGTTTGCTTCTCTAATTGTTAGAGGTCATGATATGTACAGTCTTATTGAGAGAGCTTTGATGAGTTGCTGCAGTGCATTTTGTATACAGTACACACAGCTGCCACTCTGCATCAGTGGTGGGAAAGAGTAAATGTTTAAGTTAGTGAATGTGGTGCCGATCTAGCAGGCTGTATTATCCTCACTGGTGTTGAGCTGCTTTAATGTTGTTGGAGCTGCAATCATCCAGCTGCAAAGTATTCCATAACAGTCCTGGCTTGTGCCTGATAGATGGTGTTCAGGGCCAAGTCAGGAGATGGACTGCTCACCTCAGATGCCTCTGACTCTGCTGTTGTTGAACACAATTGCAGCCAGCAGCTTCAGAGGACACTTTTAATTTTGTTTGCAACAGCAATATTCAAACAGGTTCACAAACAGGCTTATAGAGGGATAGAGCCATAGAGTTGTATAGCACGTAAACAGACCTTTTGGTCCACTCATGCATGCCAACTAGGTTTCCTAAACTGAACTAGTCTCACTTGCCTGTGTTTGGTCCATATCACTCTAAATTCTTCCTATTCATGTACCCATCCAGCTGCCTTTTATTTGTTGTAATTGTACAAGCTTCCACCATGTCCACTGGCAGCGCATTCCATACGCGCACCCTCTGTGTGAAAAGTTGCCCCTCAGTCCCGACTAAATCTTTCCTCTCTCACTATAAACCTATGCCCTCTAATTTTAGACTCCTCTACCCTTGGAAAAAGACCTTGCCTATTTACCCTATCCATGCCCCTCATGATTTTATAAACCTCTATAAGGTCACCTCTCAGCCTTCGACCCTCTGAGGGAAAAAGCCCCAGCCAATTCAGCCTATCCCTATAGCTCAAACTCTCCAGTCTGGCAACATCAATGTAATTTTTTTACTGTACCAGTGAAAAAATCATAATTGTTCTGATGCTGGACATCAGCCCTGTTTATTCCCCCTCTCATCGCTAATACTCCTATGCCTCCAAGAAAAGCCAGTGAGATCTCAGTGTTGGCAATGTCTGTGTTGCATCCAACTTCTGAAACTGTCTTGGATTCAATCACTCTTTATCTGATGGCAAGATGTGGTGGTGGGGAAAGAGACACTACTCCCTAGCTGCCAAACTGGTTTTGACAGAGAAAGCCATCTATCAAAAGCACTGCAAAGTGTATGAAAAATGATCATGTTGCTGGAAGCCTGGGACATTACATTTATTGAAATCCAAGGCTGTCTTCTAAAAGAGATAATCTAACCACCACCCCTTAACATTCAGTGGTGTTACCATCTCTGAATCCCCCACTATCAACATCCTGGAGTTACCATTGACCAGAAACTCACCTGGACTCCCTATATAAATACAGTGGCTACAAGAGCCCGTCGGAGGCCAGGAATACTGTGGCGGGTAACTCACTTCCTCACTCCCCAACCTGTCCACCATCTACAAGGCACAAGTCAGGAGTGTGATGGAATACTCCCCATTTGGTTGGATAGGTGCAACTCCAACAACACTCAAGAAGCTTGACACCATCCAGGACAAAGCAGCCTGCTTGTTTGGAACCACATCCACAAGCATCCACTCCCTCCGACACCAATGTTTGGTAGCCACAGTGCAAGATTCACTGCAGAAATTCACCAAAGATCCTTAGCCAATTCCTTCCAAACACACATCCACCTTCATCTAGAAGAACAGGGGGAGGCTAGGGGGAGGTAATAGCCTGGTGGTATTATTGTTGGACTGTTAATCCAAAGATCGGACAACATTCTGGGGACCCAGGTTCGAATCCCGCCATGGCAGATGGTGGAATTTGAATCCAGTAAAATACCTGGAATTAAGAATCTAACGATGACTGTGAATCCATTGTCTATTGTCTATTGTCAGAAAAACCTATCTGGTTCACTAATGTCCTTTAGGGAAGGAAACTGCCATCCTTACCTGGTCTGGCCTACATGTGACTCCAGACCCACAGCAAAGTGGTTGACTCTTAACTGCCCTCTGGGCAATTAGGGATGGGCAATAAATGCTGCCTATCCAGTGACGTCCTCATCCCGTGAATGATTAAAGAAAAAAAAAATGAATAAAGAAATAAAGATACATGGGAACACCACCACCTACGAGTTCCTTTCCAAGCCACTCACTATGCTGACCTTCTCTGTTGCTGGGACAAAATCCTGGAATTCCCTCCCTAAGAGCATTAAGTGTCAATCTACAGCATGCGGCCTGTTCAAGAAGGCAGGTCACCACCACCTTTTCAAAGGCAGCTAGGGATGGACAATAAATGCTGCCTAAGCCAGAGACACCCATGTCCCACAAGTAAATTAAAAAGGAAGTTCTAGGTACCATCATCATTCCAGGTCTGTTATCATTCAGAACAATTTCAGGTCTGAATGTTCTACATGCCGTCTTTATGGCAGGGTTTTATATACCCCCAGAGAATCTGGCAATCTGCTGCAGGGGAATGACAGAATTAAATACGACAAAAACATTTGAAACAGGGCATTTTATTACGCTTGTTTCTTGCTTATAACACTCTCTCATAATCTACCATTGTAATCCTGGCATTTTAAATAATGCTTTCTCCCTCAAGCATCGAACAGTGATGTCTTGAAGGAAACATTGGATTGTACTGCATGGAAACTGTACCTATTCTATACCCTACAAAAAGGGCTAAGCAATACCCCATATGCAGTAATTGGATTATTGGATATAATATATAGTTGGTCATAGGGTCCACCTTGGAATTGAGGCCTAGACTGCAGCAGAAATTCTCAAGGTGTAATCTGAGATTAGCTTTCTGCTAACAGACTTTGGAACAATGGCCATTAGCCATGATTGTGTTGAGCAATTTTCCAGTATGTCCTTTCTGTCCTGGTTCTGCTAGTTACCCTAGGTTTGTCTTTGGTGAAATGGGTGACTAGCAATGAAATTGAAGTTAGGCAACACGTTTCTGAAGAAGAGAAATACTGGACTCAAAATGTTAACTCTGTTTCTCTCTCCACCAATGCTGCCAGACCTGCCGAGATTCTCTAGCATTCTCTGTGTTTGTTTCAGATTTCCAACATCAACAATATTTTGTATTTACTAGGTACCCGAGCTCTGACTCCAGTCAACAGTGGAGGGCCCAATGATGTGGCACTTTAATTCCATAATGTGGGGCTAACATTAATGACCATTCACTGCCCAGAGACTAACCTGACTGATAGACCAAAGAAGTAACAGGAGCAAGTGAAAGGTTGTTGATTAGAGGGGAAGGGTCTGCTGATGTCGGTTAGAGAGGGAAACATTAGGATTTGGGGTAGGTGTTTGATCAGATGTTCAGCCAATCCTGAGGGGTGTGTGAGAAATCAGGGCCCTAAATGGGGGAAGTGAATATGATGTGGTGGGTAAGACAAGTGCTAGTGGTAGGGGATGGTGGATTGGGTTTTTGTCATGATGACAGGAAGGATACAGAATTAAGCCCATACATACAATGCACTGCTTGTGTTTGGAATTGAGGCCTGGTGGTGGCGGCCAACAGAATGGGCGAGGGGGTGGTGGTTGAGGATGGAATGGTGATGTTAGTGGATGGGGCGGAGAGGATTGAGGTCAGCTGGTTGTGTGGAGAGTGGGGGTGAGTCAGAGGCCTCACAATGGGATCGGAGGTCTCAGAGGAAGTGTTTTCTAGGGTTCTGTTGGGCCAACAGCAGTCTTGCCCACCAGTCAAAGCACCAGCGGAGAGCCCCTTCAAGCCTATGGAGAAGGCTAGATGGTACCAGGCAAAGTGGGCACCAGCAGCCATTCCCATGTTTGAGGCCCCTGGTGGCAGAAATCCCATCCACTAAGAGGTTTCAGACAATCATAGGCCATCAGCTCCTGATGCCACCAATTGGACTGGTGGCAGTTGGCCCTATTCATCCTCCAAAGACCTTTGATCATGTGGGATCTAGATTAAAGCTGCTGCATATCTTAATCAGGCACAGAAATCCTGATAGCAAGTGGATCCCCTCCCCAATTATCCTGGGAGGGCACTGCAAGCCTGACAGGCTTTGCCAGGCAGGATCTGAAAGGCTGGGATACCCAACAGATTTCTATTTAATTTCTGAACTGCCAGAAAAATTGCTGTGGGTTCAACAGGCATCAATCAGGTCATTCATGAGTCTAATTTGTAACCTTACACTGCAGGCTAAGAATGCTACATTAGTCCATTGCACCCTGTGCTTTAATTTGGGAAGGAGACTGATGTGGGATCTCTCCGTATGGAACGGGTTGTATTGTTTCCCACCACAGTGAGCTGCACTAGATCCAGCCTGTAATGGGGGTGGGATGCCAAATTGTGAAGCTTTTCAGGATCGTATCTGAATCCAGGAGTCAGATGGGATGGCACTTCCTCCTGAAAATACTAACTCTTCATTTGGTCAAAATGTCAACAGTAGTTACAGTTTAAAAGTGGAATGACAATGAGAGAACTTCATGATCATATTTAAAATTTCAACCTGCCTCCTTGGAGGCATTTGGTCTCCCACTGACTTTTTAAAAATTCTGTCATGGGACATTCGCCAGCATTTATCGCCTATCCCTAGTTACACTTGAGAAAGTGGTGAGCTGCTTTCTCGAACCACTGCAGTTCATGTGCTGTGGGTAGACCCACAATGCCATTGAGGAAAGAATTCCAGGGTCCCGACCCAGCAGGAACCAATATATTTCCAAATCAGGCTGGTGAGTGGCTTGGAGGGGAACTTGCAGGTTCCAGGATTCCCATGTATCTGCTGTCCTTGTCCTTCTAGATGCGTTATGGTTTCGGAAGGTGCTGTCTAAGGATCTTTGATAAATTTCTACAGTGAATCTTGAAGATAGCACACACTGCTGCTATGAGTGTCGGTGGTGGAAGGCGTGAATGTTTGTGAATGTGGTACCTATCAGTCTGGACTTAGTTAACAGTGGAAATGGGTAGGTTTCAGGTGGGTTTCCTTGGGAAAGAATATAAGTAAAGCGTCGTTGATGAGGAACTTAATGGAATTAAGAGTAACAAATCCCGGGATCTGACGGTTTCCATCCGAGTGTATTAAAGAAAGTATGGGAGCACATTGTAGACACCCTAATCATAGTCTTTCAGAGTTGCCTAGTTACAGTGGTCATCCCTCTGGATTGGAAAATTGTACATGTCACTCTGCTTTTTAAGAAGGGCAAAACAGGAAATCCAGGGAAGTACAGACCAGTTAGCCTAGCATCTGTGGTGGGGAAATTTTTGGAGTCTATAATCAAGGATGGGGTAAGTGAGCACCTTTAAAATTTTCAGGGATAGCCAGCATAGATTCATGGCAGGTAAGTCATCCCTGACAAGCCTTATTGAATTTTTTGAAGAGGTGACTAAGGTAGTGGGCAGGGGAATGTCTATGGATATTGTTTATCTAGACCTCCAGAAGGCATTTGAGAAAGTCCCACATAAGAGACTACTAAGGTAGAAGCCCATGGAATTGAGGGTTAATTACAGACATGGCTGGGAAGTTGGTTGAGTGGCAGGCATCAGAAAGTAGGGATAATGGGGAGGTACTTAAATTGGCAGGATGTGACTCAATCATGTCCCACAAGGATCTGTGTTAGGACCTCAATTATTCCCATTATTTTTAATAACATGGCTAATGGCATAGGAAGTCATAAATCCAAAATTGCTGATGACACAAAGTTAGGTGACATTATAGACAGTATAAACAATAACATAAAATTACAAAGGGATATTGATAGACTGAGTGAACAGGCAAAACTGTGGCAGACATAGTTCAATATAAGCAAGTGTCATATATAAGCAAGTCATTTTGGACTGAAAAAGGATAAATTAGGATATCTTCTAGACGGTATGAAGTTAAATACAGGAGATGTCCAAAGACACTTGGGGTTCGGGTACATGGATCTTTTAAATTTGATAAACAGGTGCAATCAAGAAAATAATCAAGAATAATAAGGAAAACTGATGGAATACTGATCTTTATAACTAGAGGACTGGAGCACATAAAGGTGTTAAGGTGCAGTTACACAAAACCCTGGCTAGACCCTACTTGGAAAGCTGACAGCACATCTGGACACAACACCTTAGGAAGGATATACTGGCCTTGGAGGGAGTGCAATATAGGTCTACAAGAATGATGCCTGGACTTTGGGGGTTAGGTCATGAGGAGAGATTATAAAAATTAAGCTTGTTTTCTCTAGAATCTAGAAGGTTAAAAGGTGATCTGGTCAAAAGCTTCAAGATATTAGCAGGAAAAGACAGGGTAGATAAAGATAGATTATTTCCACTGGTTGACAATTCCAGAACTAGGAGCATAGTCTGAGAATTAGGGCCAGACCATTCAGGAAAGATGTCAGGAAGCACTTCTATACATAAAGGGTGGTAAATGTTTGGAACTCTCTTCCACAGATGGCAGTGGATGCTGGATCCATTGTTAATTTTAAATTTGAGATAGACAGGTTTTTTTTTTGTTAAGCAAAGCTATTAAGGGATATCAATCAAAGGCAGGTAAGTTGAGTGAGGCTATAAATCAACCATGATTTCATTGAATGGTGGAACAGGCCTAAGGGGCTGAATGGCCTACTGCTATTCCTATGTTCCTAATAAGGAGTTGGGGAACAGCTATGCCACTGAAATTGTATACAGCACTGTACTACTTGACACTGTAGTTTATAATCCATGATTTATGAATAGAGTTAGGACAAATTTTGATTTGTTTGTTTGACTTAAGACATGGCTAATACCTGTGGATCAGAAAACCAAACGGTGTTGTTCTGTTGATTTAATGGCTTCTTTGATGTGAAAAAGCTTATTTGTTCCATTTTGTAGCGTGAAGTATTTGCAGCTGATGTGTGAATGGTTAGAACTTGTCGGGATAATGCCAGGAGACAAATAAACCTGCATTCCTGTCCCAAGTATCAATTCCCCTTTTTGTACAATTGACAGTTTCTGGATTGATTTCTGTAACAACTACAACAATAACTACTGCTATCGGTATTCATATACTGCCATCAATATAATGAAACATCGCAAGGTGCTTCAGGAGCATTATAAAATAAAACATGTCAGTCAACCACTTGAGAAGATATTAGATCAGGTGACCAAACCAGGAAGTAACATTGTGCTCTGCTGTTCTCAGGTGAGCTCAAAGGCAACCACATTGGTTTGCATAAGATATTCTACATCTTCATCAAGTAATTCTTTCTCATCTCCAGGTACTAGTGGCACACAGCACCAGGCCCAGTGCAAGAGGCTGACATTCAATGTTCTTGTTACTGTCAAGGCTCCTGTGTGTGAGCATTTGGCTGCCTCCATGAAAGGATGGTGGCTACCTTGGAGACCCAGGTCCAGGAGAATGTTCAGAGGCTGCTGGTTATGCATATCAGCATTAGGAACAGGAGTAGGCCATTTGGCCCCTTAAGCTAATGCTGCCATTCAGTAGGATCATGGCTGATATGATTACAGCACCTTCCTGCCTACCCCCAATAACCTTTCCCTCACATGCTTATCAAAAATCTATCTAACTCTACTCAAAAAAGTATTCATAGATTCTGCTTTCACTATCTTTGCAGAGAGTTCCAAAGACAAAAACCTTCCATGAGAGAAACAAACAATTTTCTCTGGTTTTAAATGGGTAACACTTTATATATAAACAGTAGCCACTAGTTATAGATTGCCCTACAAGATGAAAAATACTGTCCATATCTACCATGTCAACACCTCTTGGGACCTTATGTGTTTCATCAAGTGGTCTATTACTTTTCTAAACTCCAATGGTTACAAGCCTAGCCTGTCCAACCTTTCATCACAGGACAACCCACTCATTCTAGTCTAGTGAACCTTCTCTGAACTGCATACAATTACAATCTTCCTTAAATAAGGTGACCAATTCTATACACTCCAGATGTGATCTCACCAATGCCCTGCAGAACCTACATTTGTAACACTTCACTATAATCAAGAACATTCTATTAACTTTCCAAATTCCTGATGTACCTGCGTACCAACCTTGTGGATAGTTTGGAAGATATCGAAGCATGAGCTGAATCTTTCCATGTTTTGGCTAAGCTTTATTTTTATCGAGTTTTATGCAGGATGTTGTGGGTAAACTCATCACGTGTTACCTTTAATTCGGCTACTTATTAAGAAATCTTACAGACAATCAAGTACTGAAACAATGATTCAAACTTTATTGCAGGTAGCAACAGAAAAAAAGACCTCTCAAGTAAGCAAATTAAGCCTCACAGGCCAACCTGGCTATTACCCAATTAATGTTGGAACTTGGCCATGATTCCACGGACAGTGTCTGTCCCTGGAAATGTTCAGGGTTCAATCCTTATGTGGTGTTGTTCTTTGAACTTCTGCTACTGACTTGTTCTGGCGTTGGATTCTTATACAATTTTGTCTTTTCAAGTTTGTGGGGTGACATTATGATGATCCTTTAGATTCTTTCATCCCAACATTGATTATACTTCTGAAGACCTCAAGTCGTAGCTTGCCTTCTTATCAGCAGTAGTTACCCTGTTCCTTGTTATATTTAGCATTAGCTGTCTGTTTAAAACACAGCTTGTCCTGCAATTAACCCCTTTTTTCCTTCTGCACACAGACTTAAGTGCCCATTTGTCACGAGGCAGCATGTTATTAAGAGTGTTATCTCCTTTCTCCCAGGTAATAGAATGTTTATGTTGCTCCTTCCCAGGGATGGTAAATTTGCATATTGCTTTCAATTCCTTTACAACGGTTTCTCTTTCCCCCTTTCATCTCGAGAAACAGTTCATTCCAGAAAGAGTTATTGCTGTTTCTTTCAATCCATGAAGTTATTAAAATTTTGAAGTTTACATTGTTACAAGTTCCATAAAGTCTAGCAAGTTCACTCAAGTGATTACCCCAAACTCACCTCATTAACTACCTACTAAGTCCCAATGGCATCCCTCTCATCTGATGCTAGCCCAACTCTCCCACACATTGTAGCTGGAAAATCCACCATGGCTAAGACATTCCAGGATTCCTGGCGCTGACACCATCTTTAAAAAATCACTGTATACCCAGCTAAGCATTTGCAGTCTAGAACTGCCCTGCACATTTGTGACATTTGCCTTGGACATGGCAGGTGAAGAAAAGCACTTGGGGGTAACGGTGGACACAGTGGTGCAGAGAAGGGACATTCTCTTCTCTCAAGATCAACAGAGGAGGTCGTGGCAGCAGATCCTGCTAGCTTGCTCCAAGGTTAGCACCTGAGTCATTGCGGTCTCTCCAGTCTGGAGGAAAGCACAGCAATGCTGCAGGCAGGTCGTTAACCATCTACCAAGGTAAGAGCCACCATCGTCTCTCTGATACCTCTCACTCACTCTAGCTCTGCTACTGCATCCATCTCCTGCCAAGTCTCACGTTCTACCACACTCACTGTCACATGCAGTATTTTCTCTCTCTGATTCTCACTCATTCAGTTCCTCCAGACTATTAATTCTCATTCACTTGGGATCCTCACCTCCTCTCCCCCTACTCCTGCACCAGTACTAACAGCTGTGCAGCTGCTTTCATCTCACTGAATCCAACCTTTTGACTCATTCCAAGAAAAAGCAGCCGACAGTTGGGCAAAAAGAGCAGACGGAGTGATATTCGTCTCCTCACTCCAAGAGGAGTAGTCCCTGACCATTACAGTCTGACTGATCAAGCTCACATCCCCAGACAGATATCAGATAAAGCCTGTAACTGATTGAACTGGAACCTCCTGGCTGACAACAGCCTCCTGGACCAACTACTGCCTTTTGACTTTGAGAAATGGCTGATTGCAATGATGTTTGTCACGTTGGCTGCTAGTACATTGTGTAGGTGTGACAACAGAATAGGATGATGCTGTACAGCAAACTGTCGATTATCTTGATTAATGACTGCTAACAAGTCCTTGGATTTCTGTCTGCACGCAACACCAATGCAAGAAAAGTATGACTGACTTTAAGCACTGGCTGAGGGGGCAAAGCACAAAAGGCAAGACAATAAAGGGATGCTGTGAGCATCCAAGCAGATGCAAAGTGAGTGGATGCTAAGAGAGTGAGCAAGCAGCTCTGAGACACTCCCTGACTCAATCAGTGAGCTGGGTGCCTGACCCTGCATGCAGCATCCTTGTGGCAGCATTGCAATGAATGATGCTGGTGCATTCCAAAGTACAGGTTTAGAGTGCAGAACTGTTCTGCAAGTGAATAGAGACAACAAGGTGCAGGGCTGGATGAACACAGCAGGCCAAGCAGCATCATAGGAGCAGAGAGGCTGACGTTTCGGGCCTAGACCCTTCATCAGAAAAGGGGGAGGGGAAGGGGGTTTTGAAATAAATAGGGAGAGAGTGGGAGGCGGATAGAAGAGGGATAGAGGAGAGGATAGGTGGAGAGGAAACAAACAGGTCGAAGAGGCGGGGATGGGGCCAGGAAAGGTGAGTGTAGGTAGGGAGTTAGGAAGGGGATAGGTCAGTCCAGGGAGGACGGACAGGTCAAGGGGGCGGGATGAGGTTGGTCGGTAGGAGATGGAGGTGCGGCTTGAGGTGGGAGGAGGGGATAGGTGGGAGGAAGAACAGGTTAGGGAGGCAGGAACGAGCTGGACTGGTTTTGGGATGCGGTGGGGGGAGGGGAGATTTTGAAACTTGTGAAATCCACATTGATACCATTGGGCTGCAGGGTTCCCAAGCGGAATATGAGTTGCTGTTCCTGCAACCTTCGGGTGGCATCGTTGTGGCACTGCAGGAGGCCCAGGATGGACATGTCGTCTGAGGAATGGGAGGGGGAGTTGAAATGGTTCGCGACTGGGAGGTGCAGTTGTTTGTTGCGAACCGAGCGTAAGTGTTCTGCAAAGCGGTCCCCGAGTCTCCGCTTGGTTTCCCCGATGTAGAGGAAGCCACACCGGGTACAGCGGATGCAGTATACCACATTGGCAGATGTGCAGGTGAACATCTGCTTGATGTGGAAAGTCTTCTTGGGGCCTGGGATGGGGGTGAGGGAGGAGGTATGGGGGCAGGTGTAGCACTTCCTGCGGTTGCAGGGAAAAGTGCCGGGTGTGGTGGAGCTGGAGGGGAGTGTGGAGCGGACAAGGGAGTCACGGAGAGAGTTGTCCCTCCGGAAAGCAGATAAAGGTGGGGAGGGAAAGATGTCTTTGGTGGTGGGGTCGGATTGCAGATGGCGGAAGTGTCGGAGGATGATGCGTTGGATCCGGAGGTTGGTGGGGTGGTACGTGAGGACGAGGGGGATTCTTTTTTGGTTTTTATTGCGTGGACGGGGTGTGAGGGATGAGGTGCGGGAGATGTGGGAGACACGGTTGAGGGCGTTCTCGACCACCGAGGAGGGGAAGTTACGGTCCTTGAAAAACGAGGATAACTGAGATGTACGGGAGTGGAATGCCTCATCCTGGGAGCAGATGCGGCGGAGGCGAAGGAATTGGGAATAGGGGATAGCATTTTTGCAGGAAGGTGGGTGGGAGGAGGAGTATTCTAGGTAGCTGTGGGAGTCGGTGGGCTTGAAATGAATATCGGTTTCGAGGTGGTTGCCCGATATGGAGACAGAGAGGTCCAGGAAGGGGAGAGAGGTGTTAGAGATGGTCCAGGTAAATTTAAGGTTGGGGTGGAAGGTGTTAGTGAAGTGTATGAACTGTTCGAGCTCCTCGTGGGAGCACGAGGCGGCACCGATACAGTCATCAATGTAACGGAGGAAGAGGTGGGGTTTAGGGCCGGTGTAGGTACGGAAGAGGGATTGTTCCACATAACCTACAAAGAGGCAGGCGTAGCTTGGGCCCATGCGGGTACCCATG
>NC_063360.1:12748491-12783881 GCF_021869965.1 Rhincodon typus | reverse complement strand
CATGGGTACCCGCATGGGCCCAAGCTACGCCTGCCTCTTTGTAGGTTATGTGGAACAATCCCTCTTCCGTACCTACACCGGCCCTAAACCCCACCTCTTCCTCCGTTACATTGATGACTGTATCGGTGCCGCCTCGTGCTCCCACGAGGAGCTCGAACAGTTCATACACTTCACTAACACCTTCCACCCCAACCTTAAATTTACCTGGACCATCTCTAACACCTCTCTCCCCTTCCTGGACCTCTCTGTCTCCATATCGGGCAACCACCTCGAAACCGATATTCATTTCAAGCCCACCGACTCCCACAGCTACCTAGAATACTCCTCCTCCCACCCACCTTCCTGCAAAAATGCTATCCCCTATTCCCAATTCCTTCGCCTCCGCCGCATCTGCTCCCAGGATGAGGCATTCCACTCCCGTACATCTCAGTTGTCCTCGTTTTTCAAGGACCGTAACTTCCCCTCCTCGGTGGTCGAGAACGCCCTCAACCGTGTCTCCCACATCTCCCGCACCTCATCCCTCACACCCCGTCCACGCAATAAAAACCAAAAAAGAATCCCCCTCGTCCTCACGTACCACCCCACCAACCTCCGGATCCAACGCATCATCCTCCGACACTTCCGCCATCTGCAATCCGACCCCACCACCAAAGACATCTTTCCCTCCCCACCTTTATCTGCTTTCCGGAGGGACAACTCTCTCCGTGACTCCCTTGTCCGCTCCACACTCCCCTCCAGCTCCACCACACCCGGCACTTTTCCCTGCAACCGCAGGAAGTGCTACACCTGCCCCCATACCTCCTCCCTCACCCCCATCCCAGGCCCCAAGAAGACTTTCCACATCAAGCAGATGTTCACCTGCACATCTGCCAATGTGGTATACTGCATCCGCTGTACCCGGTGTGGCTTCCTCTACATCGGGGAAACCAAGCGGAGACTCGGGGACCGCTTTGCAGAACACTTACGCTCGGTTCGCAACAAACAACTGCACCTCCCAGTCGCGAACCATTTCAACTCCCCCTCCCATTCCTCAGACGACATGTCCATCCTGGGCCTCCTGCAGTGCCACAACGATGCCACCCGAAGGTTGCAGGAACAGCAACTCATATTCCGCTTGGGAACCCTGCAGCCCAATGGTATCAATGTGGATTTCACAAGTTTCAAAATCTCCCCTCCCCCCACCGCATCCCAAAACCAGTCCAGCTCGTTCCTGCCTCCCTAACCTGTTCTTCCTCCCACCTATCCCCTCCTCCCACCTCAAGCCGCACCTCCATCTCCTACCGACCAACCTCATCCCGCCCCCTTGACCTGTCCGTCCTCCCTGGACTGACCTATCCCCTTCCTAACTCCCTACCTACACTCACCTTTCCTGGCCCCATCCCCGCCTCTTCGACCTGTTTGTTTCCTCTCCACCTATCCTCTCCTCTATCCCTCTTCTATCCGCCTCCCACTCTCTCCCTATTTATTTCAAAACCCCCTTCCCCTCCCCCTTTTCTGATGAAGGGTCTAGGCCCGAAACGTCAGCCTCTCTGCTCCTATGATGCTGCTTGGCCTGCTGTGTTCATCCAGCCCTGCACCTTGTTGTCTCGGATTCTCCAGCATCTGCAGTTCCTACTATCTCTGCAAGTGAATAGAGATGTGCCATGAGAGTGCAGTGAGGCTGGTTCATGTCAGATGCAGCACCATGCTGTACAGTTACATGTGGCCCTCTTTCACATTGATGTTTCACTCTTTCCTACAGCCACATGCTCCTACCTTTCCTTCTGTGCTAAAGTGCCATTGCAAGACAAAAGCTGCTGCCTCACCCTGTCCACTAAAGTGCTAACTGTGAAGCTGAAGCTGGTACAATGCTGATCTCCAGTTGAGTAAAGTGAGGTGCCAAGGACACATCCTGCTTTCATTGGCATTTAGGTACCTACTGCAGCTGTAGAGGTTACAGCAAAAATAAAGACATGGACCATTAGGAAGATTTCAGTAGAGGCAGCAGGGCCAGGGGTGACTGGGCAATGTTGACAGGTACACATTCGGTTTATGCAGTGAAGTCTCTGAAGCATTGATTATCTCAATTGAGCAGAACTTAATTGGAAAGCAGAAGATAATTCCGGGGAGTTGTATAATTAATGAAATACAAATGGATGTATGCGAGCTTCTTGCCCTGTGATAGTGAGAAAGCCACTTTTCCATCAAAGGAGGGAGGACTTAGCCTTGAACATTTATCTCAGTGGTGAGAATCTGATTTTTGAACTTTCGCCTGATTAACTTATCATGGTTGCCATGATTTTCACCACCTCAGAGAGGGCAAAATCACACCATGAGTTTTCAGATGATGTCATTGAGAAGCAGACATAGATGAGAAACAGGCAGCAACCAGGGATAGATCCATGGGCACAACCAATAGTAATAGTGCAACTGCAGGGCGAGAAGATATTACAAGTGATAGTCGGGCTCTACAATCAGGGATATAAAAATTGGGACCATGTGAGTGTGGCCCCTGCCTGGAGGCCAACAATGGAAAGATGGTCAAGGAGGATGATCTGGTCAACTTTGTCAAACAGGTCAGGCAGATCAAGCAGACAGGTTGAGAATGGTGAGGAGGAAAAATTTACTTTAGTCAAAGTTGCATTGGGGTAATTTTATGCTGGACACATGAATGGGAAATGGCATGTGGGTAAAGTAATTAGGTGGGATACAACATTTTTTACTAACAGTGACATGAGAGGCAGTGATAAAGTCAGCACAGATTTTTTTTAGAATTCTGGAGAGAAAAACAACAGTAAAAAAACACAGGGAAACAAATGTACTGGTAGTATCGGTGCTCCATTTTGGATGAGAAATAATTTGGACCAGTTTGTGTCATTCTCAAGTTTTACTGGATCTCTGTGTCAAAGATTATGCTGGCCTGTGGTGGTCCATACATGCAACACATTTACATACCATGAATGTTAATCAGTTAATTAGTTAACAGTTTTTCTGAAGTCCCACCTTTAAGATAACGTCATAGATTCACAAGACTCTAGTACCATGCAGTTGACATTCATGTAAAGTTGAGGTGTATCCTTGTTCAGCTTTATTTACCTCCTCAGTGCAAAGGAGGGGAGCAAGAGTTGGAATATTCCATGGATGTCCAGGACAAGCCATGATGAGTGCAATGAGAATGACATCAAAGGAACAGGGGATTTGGAAGAGGAGTCAAAGAAAGGAAAGTGTGGCATCAGGACATAGAGGAGTGAAATGGGAAGGGCCTGAGGTCCTGGGAGGTGTGACAGTCAGTCACAGTAAAAAAATGAGGGGCATAAATGGCAGGGTCAGCACTGTCCAAACATACACCCATCTCAGGTTGTTGGTTGGCAAAACCTTTAGAGAGCTTTGAGTTCACCTACAACATTTCAATTATCCTTCTGAGAATGATCTCAAACATACAGACCACTAGGCCATAAGGCATACGAGTAGAAGTAGGCTATGGAGTCTGTGACACCATTCAATAAGATCATAGCAACACAAGTGGATAAGGTGGTAAAGAAGGCATACATCATGCTTGCCTTCATCGTTCAGGGCAATGAGTATAAAAGTTAGCAAGTCATGTTGCAGCTGTATAAAACATTATTTAGGCCACATTTGGAGTATTGAGAGCAATTCTGGTCACCACACTATAGGAGGGATGTGAAGCCTTTGGAGAGGTTGCAAAAGGGGTTTACCAGGACGTTGCCTGGATTGGAGTGTATTAGCCATAAGGAAAGATTGGACAAACTTGGATTGTTTTAACTACAGCATCGGAGGCTAAGGGACAACCTGATAGAAGTACATAAAATTATGACGGGGTGAATAGTCAGAGTCTTTCTCCCAGAGTGGAAATGTCAAATACTAAGGGACAAAATAAAAACCAAAAGAACTGCGGATGCTGTAAATCAGGAACAAAAACAAAGTTGCTGGAAAAGCTCAGCAGGTCTGACAGCATCTGTGAAGGAGAAAACAGAGTTAACGTTTCGGATCCGGTGACCCTTCCTCAGAACTCACAAATGCTAAGGGACATTGTTTTAAGGTGAGAGGGAGAAAGTTTAAAGATGTGTGAGGCAGATTTTTTTTACATAGAGAGTTGTAGGTGTTTGGAACACACTGCCAAGGGAGGTCATAGAAGCAGATACGATAGCAACATTTAAGAGGTATTTAGACTGACATACAAACAGGCAGAGAAGTAAGGAGTACGGACCATCTGCAGGCAGAAGGGATTAGTTTAGAATGGCATCATGTTCAGTGCAGACATGGTGGGCTGAAGGGACTGTTCCTGTACTGTACTGTTCTATGTTGACACACTCCAGAAATTTATTACCTTTTTGACATATGCTTGTCTCCCTCTCCCAATCTATGGTCATTCAATGATCATTCTTATGAACATAGATAATAACCTCAAAAGCAGCATGTGGCGTTTATCTGGTATTTATGCATTCAAGTTCCAGTTGGATTATGGGATAATGATCAAGTATCTCATCTGATCTTGCCTAATCTGAGCTCAAGGTGTTGGTGCTGAATTATTGTTCATCAGATTCACATTGCATGGAGCTGGAACCTGGATACTTCATGGTTGAGGTGGTTCAGCACCAGCATAATGTTAATAACAGCTAAGCTACAGGGCAAATTTAAATATTATTCTATGAGGACATAAGTTGATGGATGGCCAGCTCAGATTTTATCGTATTTGACAAATTTAGTAGTATTCTCTAAGTGAATAATTGAGTATGCTGATGTAGGCATCAATATGCATTTTCAAAAAGCATTTGGTAAGATAAACAAGCCAAATAAAAGACTTGATAAGATTAAAGCAGTGGACTCAAAGTGAGGCACATCTCTCCCTGATGCGGTAAATGCTTTCTATGCTCAGTTCGAGCAGAATGCCAGCAGTGCGGTGTCACCTGCCCCAACAGCCCTGGAAGCACCTGTTCCCTACATCACCACTGCAGGCATTAGATTGGTCTTCCTGAAAGTCAACCCAAGAAAAGTGACAGGCCTGGACAGAGTCCCTAGCTGTGCTCTGACATCATGTGCGGACCAGCTGGCAGAGGTATTCACCAACATCTTCAACCTCTCCCTCCTACAAGCCAAAGTCCTGCAAGAAGACCACCATCATCCCGGTTCCAAAGAAAGCACATGCAACCTGCCTTAATAACTACCGCCCAGTGGCTCTGAGCTCCATAATCATGAAGTGCTTCAAGAGGCTGATCATGGCCCACATCAACTTGAGCATCCCAGCCTGCCTCAATCCCCTGCAGTTTGCCTATCGACATAACGGGTCCACAGCAGACACCATTTCCCTCGCCCTGCCCTTATCCTGGAACATCTGGACAACAAGAACACCAAATCAGACTCCTACTCATTGACTACACCTCCGCCTTCAACACTATAATTCCCTTCAGACTGATCTCAAAAATTGAAGTCCTAGGTTTTGGCTCCGCCCTCTGCAATTAGATCCTCAGCTTCCTGATCCATAGACCGCAATCAGTGAAGATAGATGACTGCTCCTCCTCCACAATATCCCTTAACACTGTAGACCACCCAAGGATGCGGTCTCAGCCCCCTACTATATTCTCTGCACACCCATGACTGTGGTAGGGATGTCCATTATGTCCAGACAATGGCACCTTGCAGAGTACCTATGTGTATGTGTACAAATGAGAATCAAGGATCTTCGGAAACTGAGAAGAGGAGACATATGAATCAGGAGCAGGATTAGGCTCTTCAAGCCACCTCAGCCATTCAATGCCGTCTCCAAGTCACTGTTTCAAAAATATAGAACAAACAGGACTTATGGGACAACTGTTTCAATTATGGGATGGTTCTATAAAATCCAGGAATGTCCTGAACGTGGCACCTTTGCTTCGTTAGTCAAAACCATTTCCTACAGGGAAACTCCATTAACCTCTCACTGTTAAAGAAACACTTCACAATTTTTAGCAAATAGAGGTTAGCTTTTCATCATCTGCAAATGCTATTGATTAAATACCTGAAGCAAGACTCATTCACCAAACTATGCCAGACCGTATCACCCTGTTTCCAAGCACTTGGAAAGGGAGTGCCAGCAGCAGAAACATTACACTTTCTGTTGCTCTGTTGTGCTTGTGTTACTGTGGGTGTAATTTGTAAAGAACCACCTGGTTGTGTGATAATACTCAGCCAAATTAATCTAGGTAAGACTTAGTCCTAGGTGATATGATGCTGCATCAGCAAATAAGATAGAGCACGTGATGAGAATAAAGAATGCAAGAATCTGTGTAGATTACCTGAAAGCTGTCATTTAAAATACTAGGGAGATAAGACATTTATTACAGATTATGTTATGATATAGGACACATGCAAGTTGCCCTGTTTTTCTTAAATGTTGGCCATGGCTCAGCAAGCAGCCCATCAGCTTTGAGTAAGAGCATTCTGGTTTCAAATGTCACTCCAGAGACTTGAGTACATAATCCAGGTCCACACTTCAATATTGTGTAAGTGATGTAACACTGGCAGATGACATCTTTCCGATGGATATAAAAGATCCCATGGTATTGTTTGAGGAAGAACAGTGGTATTTTCACCAGTGTGATGGTCAACAGTTATCCTGGAATCAACATCACTAAAAGTCTTCTGCTGACCATCAGCAGGTCACTACTGTTTGTGGATTCTTCCTGTACGTAAATTGACAGCTGTGTTTCCAAACTCATACAGGGACTGCACTTCCATAGTCATCTATTTCATTGGCTGTGAAATGTTTTATTCTGAAGTCACAAGAGGTGCTGTGCAAATACAGCTTTATTTTTATATTGTTTCTTGAAACAACAATATAAAGCTTGTAACTCAACCCTGCCACTAATTTTTTTTTCACTGTGTTATCTGTGTTTATTCTCGTTCCTTTTTCTTCTTGGTTATGTACACAATGACTGTTGGATTCCTGCCCTGGTGACTGCTCAATGGAAACTATAACCCAGCTTTCCCTTTTTCACATGTACAAGTTTATTATAACATCCGACCTACTGCAGGATGCAACACAGTACGTAATGTATGTAGTATGGAGTTTGCACATTCTCCTTGAGACTGGGTGAATTTCCGCTGTGTGCTCCAGTTTCTTCCCACAGTCCAAAGATGAGCAGGTTATGTGGAACTGCCATGAGAAGTTGCCCCATAGTGTCCAGGGATGCGCAAGCTAGTTAGATTAGCCATGGAAAACATGATGTGGAGATGGCGGTGTTAGATTGGGGTGGGCAAGGTCAAAAATTACACAACACCAAGTTTTAGTTCAGTAGGTTTATTTGAAGATACAAGCTTTTGGAGTCTTGCTCCTTCTTCAGGTGTCACTGAGAGAGGTGGCATCAGACACAGAATTTATAAGCAACAGATCAAAGGGTCATAGACCTGATGCAAATGTATTGAACAAACCTAAGATGGCTGTTAAGTCTTTAATCAGTTAGAAAGGATTAAAATGCAAATCCCAGAATTTCTTTCAATTCACTGCCCCGTGATAACTAAAGATTTTTTCAGTATACCAAAGGTGACTTTGTATTTGCAGATTTTTAATTGCAGATACATTCTGTTTTGTTCAACAAACACACAATTTGTAGACAATGTGGCATTTTATAAATTCCTACTTTGGAAATAAAACCAATCTGACTCCAAGTTAATACATAGCCACATTCTAAACAAGGGCTCACACCTTGTCTGACCTGAGATGTCACCTCTGGTATAGTGATAAAACTTTTAGTTATCTCAGGGCAGTGAATTGAAAGAAATTCTGGGATTTGCATATTAATCCTTTCTAACTGATTAAAGATTTAACAGCCATTTTAGGTTTGTTCAATACATTCGCATCAGATCTATGACCCTTTGATCTTTTGCTTATAAATTCTGTGTCTGATGCCACCTCTCTCAGTGACACCTGAAGAAGGAGCGAGACTGCGAAAGCCTGTGTCTTCAAATAAACTTATTGGACTATAACCTGGTGGTTGTGTGATTTTTGACCTTAGCCATGGGGAATTCAGGGTTACGGGGATAGTGTGTGAGTGTTCGGTCTGGGTGGGATGCAGCCTCAATGGGCTGAATGGCTTTTTTCTGCACTGTAGGGATTCTATAATATTCTTCTGCATTATTCTGCTCTTAAGACATTAGCGTGTAAGTTCACTTGTCCCTTAAATACAAAATCCAATCACTGTGTTGCAAAGAAGCACTATGTAGCATATACAGAAAATATTTGTGCTCGCAATTATACTCCACTCAGGCCTCCTCCCATCCTTTCTCATTTAACTCTGGTCAGAATAACACCAAACCCCTATATTTAACATCCTCTACAATGGATTTTTAACATTCACATCACTACTCCCCCTGGTGGTGAGTTCCATACTCTCACTACTCTCTGGGTAAAGAAAATGCCTTGAATTCTGTTTGATTTCTTCCATAGAATCCCTAAAGTGTGGAAACAGACCGTTCAGCCCAACAAGTCCACACCACCCCTCAGAGCATCCCACCCAGACCCATCCCTCATAACCCACCTAATCTACACATCCCTGAACACTATGGGCAGTTTAGCATGGCCAATCCACCTAGCCTGCACATCTTTGGACTGTGGCAGGAAACTGGAGCACCTGGAGGAGACCCACGCAGACATGGGGAGAATGTGCAAACTCCACACAGACAGTCACCCAAGGGTGGGATCAAACCTGGGTCCCTGGCACTGTGAGGCAGCAGCGCTAACCACTGAGCCATCGTGCTGTGGTGAAGACTATCTTATAATGATGGCCTCCAGTTTTGTTCTCTTCAAATGAAACAGCCTCTTGGCTGGAATTTACCATGTTCCCCTAACAGACAGTTTGGTGAGGGGTGGTGAGGTGCATCTATTCAGGCGGGAGGGACTCTGTTGCCTTCTAGCCTCTGCTGCCTTCTAACCGCTGCTCTGATTGAGTCGGTGTCAGGAAGCCCCATCACAATTAAGGTCCTTAGCTTGCCACTCCAGTTATTCAGATAGTGGCAACTCGCCATGTGAGCAACCTGAGAAACAAACCATCTCTTTCAAAGGCACTCACTGCTTGATCCAGAGTCCTGGCAACAGCAGAGGGGTATCCACTCAGAACCATGTCACTGCCCTTTCTGCTGACCCCCAATCCCCTAACCCATTAACCCCACTCCTAACATCACTCAACAATGGCCTGGCTCCCTTGGCGATCCTATTTCAAGTGGGTGTGTTTGTAGCTTTGGTCACTGATGCCCCAGTGGCACTGCTCAGTGGCACACAGCTGCCAGCCTCTGATTACCAGGCAGCCCCCAGAGTCCTTGATCCTGACTAAGACCCATCATTGCTCAGTTGTGTGCCTGAAAGAGGTAACGTGGAATCTAAAATAAAGGAGCAAGAGACAAAAATCAACATTTAGATTGTTTTGCTTGGCAAACAACAACTGCATTTACAAAAATCAGTTTACAAGGAGAGATGATTTCAGAGAAATTTATAAAATTCTGAAAGGGATAGACAGAATGGAAGCAAAAATGATGATTCCCCAGCTGTGGAGTCGAGAGCCAGGAATTTATTTTCAGAATAAGGGCCAGACTATTTACACTTAGATGAGGAGAAATTTCTTCACTCAGACATTAGTGGATATTTGGAATTCTCCACCCCAGGCAGGCCAACTGCATTTTCTATTGACCACATGTACATTGATTGTGGGGTGACTGTTTTCTTATTTAAGGGATCTTGTGTTGAATTTGTGGTTACACTTCAGCCCCATACTCCTGATCTTTGGGCACAAATTGCAAGGGAATGAGCAAGTCCGAAAAGCTCCTCATCAGTCTGCTCGTGGGCCTGTCTGATGGAACATTCGAAAATGTTAGAGCCATTGGGCAGTGGGAGGATTGGGTTGCATAATTCCCCCACCAATTAAATTTTAAACTGATTTTCAGTTTTCTCTTTACTAACTGCACCATCTGGGTTATTTTTTAATTCGAATCAATTTAGTTTTATTTTGTTTTTGCCAGAAGTGTATTAGGTTTGGTTTAGGGTCTTGTGGCACAGTGATAGACCTGGATTCAAGTTCCACCTGTCCCAACAAGTCCAAACTGGTTAATGAAAGAAAAATTAGACTATACATTAAAATTAATCAGCCAGAAGGTCAGAGAGTTTTATGGAGGATGGTTGGTTGAAATAAAACTCCAACTCGAAAGTGTAGACTGGACTTCATCCAGAAACATTTAACTTCTCTTCTATGTGTGATTTCAGATTCACAGAAATTGACTCTTAAGTGCTCTATGAAATGGCCCAGCAAGCTACTCAATTCAAGGGCAGTTAGGGATCTGCAACAAATGTTGGTCTTACCATTGATACCCTGTTCCATGAAAGATTTAAATATTACCAAGACAGCTGCCTTCCATACTACCTGAGCGAAGTCACAGCTTTTCTTGCAAGTTTAGTGGGCTATTTGATGCAACCCAATCTGTCCTTAGTCTATGCTCACGCACACCTTATTACAGAAGTGCACTTGGTAACAGTTGAAGGGAGGAATGCAGGAACATGGAAACCAATTCTAACACTCTAACTGCTTCGCAACCCCCACCCCGCCCCCGGCCCCGGCTGTGACTGTATAACTCAGCATAGAGTGAAAACTGAACTTTCCTTTGCCAACAACCATTTCTAAAATCAGTTGGAACAGCACTGGTTACAAAGAAAGGAGGAAATCTTTTCAGACTGACTAGCATCATTGTGTTCCCGGTGGTGTCTATAGAAACCACTGTTTACAGTTACATCCCCATAACTTCCGTGCTAGTCCCAAAATTATTCTTTGCCTTGTTACTGTAGGTTTCAGATTCATCTCTCCTCACCCAATGACCTCTCTCTCTGGCTGCTCTTCTTAACAGAGTGACCCCTTTCCCTACCCAGTGACTCCCGTCTCCTCACCTCAGTGCCCCTGTCCTCATTCCAGTAACCTCAGGGACCCTTCCTCCACTCCAGTGACACCGCTCCCCCCTCCCCATTTCCGTGACCCTCCCTCCCACCAACCCCCTACCCATCTGGAAAGCGCCTGCACAAGTTCCGGCTTGCCTGCACTGCCTCCCACAATCAATCAGCCTGTGAGGCACTCCGGACTTGGATCCGAGAGAGAAGTGGGACTCGAACAGGAGACAGCGTCTTCAGGAGAGCAGGAGGGAATATATTAGAGTGAATGTTTGTTGGGTGGCAGTCCCGGTGTTGTGTGATCACCCCCAGGGTTAGGGTTGGGGGCGGGGGGCATGGACCCCCGCCTCCGGGCAGTGAGGGCGAGCAGACGGTGCGAGAGACAGGGGCCACCCGCTCGGCCGCTCGACCTCAGCCTGTTGTTGGGGCGCTGCCTCCGCCTCGGGGAGACCGCAGTGGACAAGGAGCCGCTGTCTGCAGCGCTGACCATTCGGAGGGGCTGGAGGGGCAGTGTACGGTGCCCCCGGGTCCCTACCCCCGCTGGGGTACACAGCCAGCCCCAGGAGCCCGGCGATGTGCGGGGCAAAGCTGCTGCTAACTTCCCTACCCTCTCCGGACAGCCGGGCCCTAGGCGAGTGCAAAGGATCACAGTGGATCTCCGGGCCGCTTTAGCCCGAGTCCGAGAGCCGCCGGAGGCTGCTGAGGAGATCGGGGATCCACCCAGTGAGGGAGATACCCCAGCCCCAGATCCCCCACCCCCTGAGGCACGTCCCCCACCCGCTAAGGCAGGTCCCCCACCCCCCAAGGCAGGTCCCCCACCCCCCAAGGCAGATCCCTCTGAAAGTGATTCCCCTAAGGGAGATCCCTCACCCGGATCCACCCTGACCCTGGATAAACCCAAGCGGCAGAGACGGGTAGACCCCAGGGGCGGCCACGCCAAGAGTGACGGACTGTGGAAAATGAAGATGTCCCTGCCAGCCTTGGTGAAGGCCCCTGGCCAGAGGGTGGCCGCTCCTCTTCGCCCCCTCAGCCGCACCTCAGGAGTCCGCCTCCTGCAGGGGACTCCATACGGCGCCGGTGCCACGGCTGACCACCGCGTGCCCCCGGCGGATAAGCCCTTCGTCTCGTTTCCGAAGCTCCTCCGGACAAGCAGCGGCTGGAGCTCGCAGAGAGAGGTGAGGAAAGCGGGGCTTAGCTTCTCCCTTATTCTGGTAGACAGCCTGGCCCCTCTGCATTCACTCCTCCTCCTGGCACCAATAAAGGGAAACCAGTTTCTCACACCTTGACGGGAGTATACACATCCCGACCCCAGAGCCATCAAATCCAGTCCTTACTTGGCGTGCAGACATGTGCACTTTGCAAAATGAGGTCCCCACTGTTATATTCCATCGCAGGACTTATTACTGATGCTTACTGAGATGCACAGTGCAGCACAGAGCAGGGCCAATGAGGAAACCCGAGATAAAGGACTTACATTTATAGAACGCCTTTCACAACTTCCTCGCTGTGCTTTTCGCTACTGCATCTCTCCCGAAAGGTTTTATAGCTAATTTTCGTAAAAGTTGAAATTGCAGCAGCCAATTTGTACACAGAAGGGTCTCTGGTACATCAATCATGGGACAATGAGCAAAAAAAAAATCTGTTTTAATGATGTTGAGGTAAATATTTGGGATAAGTGTTGTCTAGGACACTCTGATCTTTGAAATAGTACCAGGAGATCTTTTAAAGAGAGCACCACACGCGTGAATGTGATGTCTAATCTGTTAGGCAAAACCTCCAACAGTGAAGCATAACCTGCAACCCCCCCCCCTCCAACTGTGCACCACAACCCACCAGCTGTCCCTAGACCACCAGACTGGATGATGCATTCAAATTTGTGGAATGAGATTTGAACCCACAATTTTCTGGGCTGAATTTGCAAGCACCATCAGGAGTGGGACTGGAGGTGGGCAAGAGTCAAAAATACCAGCACTGGCCTGGTTTCCTGATGGGATCCCCATCATGTCCACAGAGATTGTATCACTCTCACTGTATTATCTGCCCCACATTGTGTTAACATTATCACTTCCAGCCAACCATCAGATTCCTGCATCCACAGGGGTACAATGTAGGTGCTTGTTGGCAGGCCAGGGGTACTGGCAGTCTAGGCAGGGCTGAACATTTTAACCTGTTGGCGTATCTGTTTTGGCACGTCACCCAGAGAGGGTTTGCCAACTCTGCCTTTTCTCCAACCCTCTTTGAACAGTAGGGGCCTGAGTGCTGAAACTATTTTTGAAAGAAAGTTTTAAAAGTGTTAGTGAGAACACTCTTCTCCCTGACATACCTGCCACTGTAGCCTGTTCCTCTCAAACTGGAAGGTGGCTGATTGGTCCTCCAACTTTAAGAACTCATTATGAACTAGACAGGGAGAATCCATCTTCATGCCAAGTAAGAGGGGGCCCGCATCGTAATCTTAATGAGTCACTATTTCCTTTAGGACAGGGAAACAGTTCTAACTTCTGTTTTCTGTTACTCCAGAGAGAACATTCAGTCCTCTCAGAAATATGAGTGTTACCACTAGGTTTCCACCTACTGTAGGAAGTAGGACCAAAAGTATGCTATTCGGCCCATCAACTCTGCTGTACCATTCAATTAGATCACAACTGATCTGATAATCCTTTATTCCACTTTCCAGCCTTATCCCCACAACCTTTGATTCCTTTACAGAATAAAAATCTTTTTATCTCAGCCTTGAACATTATCAATGATCCAGCCTTGATAGCTGTTTGCTGTCAAGAATTCCACAGATTGACTGCCCTCAGAAAAAAATATCCTCCTCACTTCTGTCTTAAATGGGTGACCCCTTTACTCTGAGATTATCCCCTTTTCAAGTGGGGTATGGGTGCCTCAGCTATTCCCTACTTGTTACTAACATGTAATCCTATTTTTGGAGAAGTTGGCAGGCTTCTCTTTCATGTGAAGTGTAAAAGTCAAACTTCATCGTAGCTTCACATGTACTCCCAACCAATTTTGCCATCTCATTTAATCATAAACACTGAGCCAGTTGTACCATGGGCCATGGGCAGACCTTGTGGTTTCACTTGTCCTTAATCTTCCAAATTTTCCATCCATCTCTGTGAGGACCTTCTCCCTGGGTTGTACATTAATTTAGCTGCAGGGTGGCATATTTACTCACTGGGCTGGCACATGGACCCCTCACACTCACTTCACGGTATTTGGAAATTAACTTTGTGTAAAAATATAGATTATTGCAACTGACACATCTTAAACTTTCAGAGCAGATTGCCAGACCGGCAAACAAAGGGAACGGACCCAAGCTTTGTCAATTCTGTTGAGGAATCTGCCATTCCATTTCATCAGCTACTGCATCAAATGAGGAAAAGGACATCCAGTGTGAACCATGTGCTGATTACAGAGGTATTGAAGTGTCTGAGAGAGGACCTGTGGTCAGTGCCCGAACGACAAGAACACAGCCACCTGAATTAGTAAGTGTCACAGCTCTGTTCTATCCAATGGCTCCGTGAATGTGTGTCCTGCCTGGAGCAAATTTACCAAGTCTGCTGCTGCTCGTTGCTGCATTTAGCTGATTCGTGAGGAAGGGCAGTTGTTGAACTACAATTGGCTTCAGAAGGGGGCAAAAACCTGCTCATGGTCACTGTTTGGTGCTGCCTTCTGGACAGTCGATGCATGAAGAGAATGACCTTAAATGTGGTGATTCCACAACCAATCATCTGCAGGCCTCACACAATCCAGGCTTGCATAGAGAACGACCTCTTGGGAAGGGGACCAAGATTAGTAGCGATATCAGAGTCAGAATCCATCGTTCACACACAGGATACAGATACAATCGGGACTGTGGATGGTAAAGGGGAGCAGGAAGCACAGATGATGTCTCTCATTTCTAACCCCATGGTTAACGGTAGCAATCAGCATTTTCTCATTGTTTTTACAGTGTATTAACCTCTGGCACCATGCCCTCTGCAGCTTTTAGGGGAAATTACTGGAGCATAGAACCCCACCACATCCTGAAATCATGAGCTTATTTCTTCTTAACCAAATGCTCAGCATTTGGATACTAAATAAAAACCAAAAGAACTGTGGATGCTGTAAATCAAGAACAAAAACAGAAGTTGCTGGAAAAGCTCAGCAGGTTTGGCAACATCCGTGAAGAAAAAAATCAGAGTTAACGTTTTGGGTCTGGTGACCCTTCCTCAGAACCTGAAACATTAACTCTGATTTTTTTCTTCACAGATGCTGCCAGACCTGTTGAGCTTTTCCAGCAACTTCTGTTTTTGCTCAGGATTTGGACCTTGCTGGCTCAATCCTCACAGGAAAACACATGATCCACATTCTTGAAGAACCTGTAGTCCATTTGTTGAAAATACAGCCACAATGCTGTTTGGTGAGGAGCTCACAGATGTTAATCTAGTGACAACGAAGGAATAGCTACTGCCCTTGGTGGTGAAGGCAGCAGGTTTGGAGGAGCTAATGGTCAGTTACTTTGGTACATCCTGTAATTGATATATACACTACAGCCACTGAGGATGGAGGGAGTTGAATATCTGATTTCAGTATCTGCCGTAATGGGGTTTGAACCCATGTCTTCAAGGCATTAGTTTGGGTCTCTGGAACATGAGTTTAGTGACATTACCACTACACAACCCTATTAAAAGCCTGGTGTTCCACCAGCTGAGCTACCTGGGCTCATGGAGGCAGTTTATGCTTAAAGTAGTATTGCCAATTAAGCAGTGGTTGACAAAATGACATTTATAATTGGCTGTGAGGAAGGGTCACTGGACCTAAAACATTAACTCTGATTTTTGTCCACAGATGCTGCCAGACCTGCTGAGCTTTTCCAGCAATTTCTATTTTTGTTTATAATTGGCCCCTAATCTGAGTACCAAAGATTTTAAAAGACTTCCTGCTGGTTGGTATGTGTTTATTGATTATTTATGTTTATTGATTAATAATTGATTATTACATTTCTCCCCCTCACCCCAGTCTTCATGCTGAACACTTCAGACGAGATGCTCCTTTCCAAAGGACCGAGAACGGAACAGAGGTCAAGTCAAAATGCACATGGCAGGCGCGTGATCAATTCGGAAACACCTTGCCTGTCAGGATCAGCTTGTTCACAAACAGGTCGCTGTAACAACTTCAGACTGTGTGTGATGGTCAGGTGATGGAAAAGAAGTCAGCAATTTATCGATGAAATAAATACCCACAGCTTATGTTGAACCTGTAGACTGGGGCTCCCTCTGGTGGAACAATGGGTTCTTTCACCATCCACTATGGAACAGAACTCGATGTGAGATTGTGCTCCCGTGACACTCAGGCAGGTTTTCATTGAACATCGCACCAGGAGCCCTAGTGCATTTGAAGTCACTGGGTATAGGGCAAAATGTCTGCTCTGACTGGACTCATACCTAGCAGAAAGGAAGATGGTTCGACTTGTTGGATGTCAATCAGCTCAGCCCCAGGACATTGTTGCAGGAGTTTTCAGGATGGTATTCTAGACGCAAAATCTTCAGCTGCTTCATTAATGATCTTCCCTCCAACCTGGAGTTGTAAGTGTGAAACGTCGCTGATGACTGCGCAGTCTTCAGTTCTATTTGTAACTCCTTAACTACTGTATGTGAAGGGTCTAGGCCCGAAACGTCAGCCTTCCTGCTCCTCTGATGCGGCTTGGCCTGCTGTGTTCATCCAGCTCTACACCTTGTTATCTCTGAATTAGTATGTGCCTGCTTACAACAAAACTGTACAACCTATTGGCTTAGTCTGAAAAATGGCAAGTGACATCTGCATCACACAACCATCATGCAACGACTATCAACAGATTACAGCAGCTTCCTCTTAACAGTCAACAACATCACCATCGTCAGATTGGCCATCATTAACATTCTTAATCAGAAACATAATTGGACCAACTACACACATACTGTGGATACAAGGATATCTCAGAGGCTGGGAATGTGTGTTTTCCAACTACAGGAGTCGAGGTCAGGGAATCATTTGGGTTCTGAATAAACTTGTCAATCATTGCTTAAAACCTTCTCCGTTATTTTTCTGAATTTTCCAGCTGCTTTGGAACCTGCTCTGCAATGTAAACAGGGCAACGTCTACAGCTTCACCCATCTCCCAATTCCTTTCTCCTGTTCACCATTTCTCCTGAGCTACTGCCTTGAAGTACTGTTACACCAAATTCAACCAATGGGTCCCATCCATTTTAACCTCAGAACCTTCCATCCCTGCATTTGCCTGCATCAATCTTTGTCACAGGAGAACGTTCTCCCTCAGAATTGGGAATGGTGATGCCCATTCCAGTAATCTCTCTGCTCTAGTATCACAGTTCCTATTAGATGGCAGATTTCCAGAAATGCCAGAGATAAAGCAGCTAGTAGTCCAGGAAACGATGGAATTCAAATCTGACAATTTACAAGAAATACTGCATTTGAATCTGGAGGCAAGTGTAAATCAGAGCTGGTGCAGCTTAATCTTTCTGAAAACAGAAGCTGTTTGCTATTACATATTTTAATATTCCTGTTAATAGTCTTCATTCTGAAGTGTATTTATTTTAAAGGTTCTTATGTAAAACAAATATAATCTTGATTATTTTAGACTAGATTACAACATAACTATTTATATTGTGTTATCACATGTACTTCACAGTCCTGGCACAAGACAATCGGACAAATCTGGGTTTTTTTTCCACCTTCTCCCTTACGGCTGAAGCCACTTGTAGTCTATCTTCACTTCAGGTAGGAGGAGCTACATCAGCACAAAGCACAGATCAAATCTGAGAGTACCTTTGCACAGGAGACTAATTAAAATGTAAATCCTTTTGTGGGAACTTATAATCGAAGCCAGGGTTTGTTGAACTCTGAATCCACGATAGCAGCCTACGGGAATCCTGTTAAAATCTATCAGACTTTATTCAGCATCAGTGTAGGAGTCAATTGGTCAGCCATCCACAAATGTCAGAATATTTGGCATCATCTAATATTGAAGCAGACAGTACAGGCTGAGTAAATCAGTCACTAAATAGTCAAATTGTTCTCTCCAAGTTCTTCAAAAATTCTGTGGTACTGTTCAAAGAGCAAATGAGGTCTCCTCTTTTCTTGATAAATATTGATCCCTCAACTATCATCTAAAGTAAAGATTGTCTGGACGTTGTCTCAGTGCTGCATGTGGGGTCTTGCAGTAGGCATATTGACTGACATATTTACTGCATTTAGGAATGACTTCATTGTCTGAAGCATTTTGAGATGTCTTGAGATTGTGAAAGGTATTACACAACACAAAGCTAGTATACAGGTGCAGCAGGTAATCAGAAAGGCTAATGGAATGTTTGCCCTTATTTCAGGAGGGTTGGAGTACAAGAGTAGGGAAGTTTTACTGCAGTGGTACAAGGTGCTGCGAGACCACTGGGAGTACTGTGAGCAGTTTTGGTCCTCTTATTATTTATTGGAAGCAGTTCAGAGAAGGTTTACTAGGATGATCCTCAGTTTGAAGGGATTGTCTCATGAGCAAAGGCTAACCAGTTGGGATTCTGGTCACTGGTCTTTAGAAGAATGAGAGGTGATCTCATTGAAACATATAGGATTCTTAAGGAGCTTGACAGAGTAAATGCTGTGAGGATGTTTCCCCTCAGGGGAGAGTCTACACCAGACAGCAGAGTCTCAGAATTAAGGAGCACCAGCTTAAGATTGAGATGAGGAGGCATTTCTTCTCTCAGAGGGTCCGGTGTCTTTGGAACAGCTTGTTGCAGAGAGATGTGGGGCCAGATCCTTGTGTACATTTAAGGCCAAGATAGATTCTTGATCAGTAGAGGAGTTAAGGGTTACGTTTGAAATGCAGGAATGTAGACGTGAGGAACGTCAGATCAGCCATTATGCTATTGAATGGCTGAGCAGACTCGAGGGGCTGAATGGCCTTCTTATGATCTGAAATGCAAGTATTTCTTTACTTCATCAATGTTGAGTTAACAGTGAAAACTCAGGCACTGAAAGAATCCTGCCCTCCTTCCTCCACCTTCAGTCAGACTCCAATCCCAACCTTCTGTCATATTTCAACATCTTTGATATCTTTAGCATACATTCCAAACTGCAACATTGTATCCCACCTCCTGCTGATGGCAACTTCAACCGATCTGGATTTTGCACAGTTCCACTGAAGTTCGGATAGACATGGAAATTTCTAGCAACTAAAAAAAACGCTAAATTGTAAACCTAGTGCATGGAGTGAATGATTTAGTTATCATTTTATCATATCTGTTCATTCAGAGATAGACAGATGCTTAATATAAATTGTGTGTGTTACAACAGGCAGATAACTTCAAATTGGCACACCAAACAATTCAGGCTAAAGTTACAAATAAGACTTATTGAAAGATGTAGATTTGCAAAGAAAAAAAAGCAGCTCAGAATTTTCTCAAATTAAAGTACGTTGAAAATCTTATTTTTATCTAATTCGTGGATGAACAACAGGTAACTTAGATTTGCACATTCTCTCTCACCATAATGATGTGAACATACACCCTGGATTGTTTGATGTGAAGACTGAGTTCTTTGTACAACACAAATGCCTGTCAAAACTAGCCTTTCATGTCACACGTTGATGTCAATGTATCCACCTGCTCAGCAGGATCCTTCTCAAAAGTTGAGATTCTGTATCTGGTTAATAGCAAAAACATCTCAGCAAATTCAGGGTTACTACCTACACTCCGTGTTCTGAAGCACACGTACAAAATGCAATTATAATACATATTGAATAGGTCCATCTTACATTTTAGAAGTTGCTGGGCAATCAGAACACCCACTCTGATCCTGGAGTGGCAATAACCTTAGACAGGAGAAAAAAATTCAAGTTTCCAATGATGGGTTAAGATTTTGCTAATACGTTCTTAGAACCGTTCAGGTGGGTTGGCCTTCCAAACCCAGGAATCATTCCACCATTCATTAGTATGTCTTGAATCTGCTATAGTTATCTTCATGGGCACAACCTTATTTAGCCTATAATGGGGACCATATTATTTACATGTGGCAAGTACTGGGGGGTGCTAGACTTCATCTTCTAAGTTCTGGTGAGTACAAAAGTCTTCAGTAACCTGATTGTTCCTTCGCAAAGAAGCTTATAGTATTAGGGGTAAAGCCTCTCCATGTTGATCAGTTCATGAACGGCCTCGGTTGTAGTGTTGTTAAACACTTATGATGCAAGGGATCAAGCCTAATCAAGCTAATAAGCCTATCCAAATGACACAGGCTGATGCCAGCAAACTTGACACAGACAGGAAAGTGCATTAGCTAATTCATAAGACCATCTTTTGTGGTTGTGGTCTTGCCCCATGTGAGCCATTGGTGAAAGGCTATCAGGTGTCTATGTTCCCCTAACTGTGATGGGAATGACCTGATGCTGTGTGAGCTGCTGAGTGTTGCAGCTCCTTACAAAGTGTGAACCTTGGGCAGATGAGAAGGGCAGTACCACTATGGTACCAGTGGTGTTACATTGGTAGTAGTAATGAAGTGAGAGAGTTATTGATTGCACATGAAGGGTCAGATGAAAATATCTTGCACTCAACCTTCTGTGTGACATACCCTGCAATGGCAACCGTACAATGCTAACTCACTCATAACATCATGATGCATTGAGTAGAGTGTGGTATATAGCTTGGCAAAGTGCAGCAAATCATTCATCTTCTTGTGGCAGTTCTGACAATGTCCTGTTACTGTTCCCTGGGAAAAGAGCATCCCTCTCTCCTCAGTCTTCAGGAGAACCTCTATCTAGGCACCATTAAAACCAAATCATCATTTTGCCTGGTCTCTGACATCTCCAGGGGCATTTGAGGTTAATGAGCAGAGATTGAAGTGCTGACTGGGTTCTTTTTAAACATGACACCAGATGTTAGAGCCTGGAAGATTCTGATGGGCTTCCAAACTTTCTGCCAACAACATTTATCATTTTACTGGTGCTTGAATGTGTAATGAACAGAGAAGAATGCAGTTGTGCAGGAAAACCTGACCTCCGCCTGAGCAGAGGTGCCTTCCACTTTTACCCATGATTCCTGACTTAGTCTCAAAGGAAAAAGGAAGTTCTGCCCCTGTCCAGATTGAGTGGGAATGTTAACATTTGTTTTGGTCCCAGTCTGGCCCGATTTCTTCCACATTCGGCAGGAAGTTTAGATTGTCAATAAAATAATGCTCCACTTAAATAAATAAACTATGTTCGTTGTTCTGCCATAAAATCTGGAAGACATGAGTTACTGGATAATCCTGGGATACTAGAAATATATTTGCAAGGAGGCAGATTTAAACATGGACTACACAGTGACCAGTTATTCAACTCAACACGATGGACTCAAACCATTTAATGAAGATACTGGAGGCAAATACTCTTCAGTGTAAGTCTTTATTTTGATGTCAAAATTAGTACACTGTCCAATATAATAATGAATGGGACCAAGAACAGAAGCAACAGTAAGAGCAGCTTGAGAGAGTGTTAAAACTCAGCTCAAAATATACACACATTTGACTCTTATGCAATGTGGACCTGAAATATCCATCTTACCCATAAAATGACACAAAGGATACTGGAATGTGTTTTTCAAGAACTGTACCTAGAATCAATCTACAGCAACTCCAGATCACTATCTCCATAACATTTTACAACCATCTGAGTTTGAAGGTTCTAAGCCCAATTGCCTCCACTATTACAATTAGTGGATCAGCCAAGCTCAGAAATGTCTGTGTTATGATCAACCTCAATACCTCAGGCTGAGGACATTCAATACTGTCCTCACTTGACAATCGCACACATACCTTGTTGTCACAGAGTCAATGGATGGCTGTCAGGAGCAGGAATCCCAACTAATTACTCACTGTACCAGCCACCACTCCCCACCCATTCTGATGCCCCTAATGTCAATTGTTGCTGCTCCTGTCAAGAAAGTCAAACCAGAAAAGAGTAACATGAATAACTCCAGGAACTGGAATCGTACCTGGCATCTCACTCAAAATAGTCTTAGTGCTTGTTGATGTTGTAGGACAGGCTGAATGGAAAGCAAGGGTCTTTTCTAGATTTTCCCAAAAATGTTCTTCAGCCTTAAAACCTACCGAATATTCAGAAAATAATTCTGTCACACCTCATTGTGCAAGTGGAGAGGAAGTTTCTGGAGAGAAACAGTTTCTGTGAAATACATATTCCTCATTTTATGGAGCAACAGATGGGCAAGAATTTTGGTTGGCGCATTTTGAGGAGAGACCCTGGAGTTGAGGAACCTTCCCTGCTAGGTGGCTCCAGTGTCACCAGTGGCCAGGACCATCCCTGAGTGGTTTCATGGGAAACACTTCATAGACCAAGACACCTGAAGAGCTCCAGGTCCACTAGATGCCACAACTCCATTGGGTATTGGTTTGCATGCACGGAAGAAAACACATTCTGGCAAGGATATCACACTGACAGTAGTGTATTGTGAACAAAAAGTACCCCTTCTCCAGACTTTCCCTGCCCCTTCAGTGGGATTACAGAAACAGCTAGAACAGCTGAATTACACCTCGATTTACTGACAATTCCAGTATTGCCCCTCATTTCAGTACCCTGCTCACAATCTGTTGATTTCATTGCCAATATTCACTTGTCTTTTTGTTCTTTGCTTATTTTCTGGCCTGTTACAGAACATGGCAAATACAAAAATGCAAAGTAATAAAGCAAAACAGCAAAGTATGAAACATTTCAACCATTAACCCATTTTTAACTGTTGGGTTTCCATCACTGATCAGTGTCAAAACGAATTGGCCAGTTTCAGATTGAAACTCTCACTCTGATGCTACACAGGAAAGCTATAATTAACTGGATTTACACACATTCAGTTCTCTTCATGCCCACCCCTTCTGCCCCTCTCCACCAACGCCCCCCCCCCACCTCTCCCTTGGTGGCTACTCATCCAGAGAGTGGAGTCCCTATCAACAGACCAATGCACCATGAACAAGCACCAAGATAGGATTGATTTGAAGGATTACGCACCACTATTGCTGGCCTTTTAACAAAGGCAATTACCAACACATTTCTCAACAGCCACATACCATCACTCTCTGACTGTTGGAACCAGAGTTGATCGGCACCTATGATACCCTATTTTAGTCATGTGTGAGCCAGTTAACCAGAGGACTCCCTTCCTCACAAGAAGAAACAAGAAGTTCACCAGTTGCATGTGAACAGGCCCTCCTAACCAGTTTTGTGGACACTGCAACAACCCCAAAATCCCAGCAGTTGAAGAGAAAAGGGAGGGAGAACTGGACTAACTCAAGCCCTGTCAACATACCATAGATATTATGAATGGAGACCCAGTGATGCGTAGCCACGGTAACAGCGATCAGTGCAGACTGGTGGGCTGCATATGGCTTCTAGTCCATGCATAAATTTCATTACCCTACAAGGTTCAATTTTAACTGGGTTGGAATTGCTGCCAGGGTAAAAGGATCCAAGGTAGGTGATGGACCTGATTCCATTGTTGATACAATGGGAAGGCCCACCACTTCCTTAGGGATTTGAAGGAACACTCCTGCCCTGCAAGTCACAAGACACCTAAAACAACTTGTCTCACACAGCTTCTTCAGGTCCATGATACAGTTCTCAGCAGGTTTGGCCTGGTAGGGAAGTCAGGACTTAGATCAGGCTAACATTGCAAACTGGCCAAGGATATCACCAAGACCTCACATTTTATATTTGGAGTGGACATCCCCTGTCTTCTGGGTGATGCCATTTTTGGCTGCTGATAACAACAGTTTATATTCTAATCCCATGAGAAGATAACAGGCAAGTTCCTGTCCTTGTTTCAGCTGTTCTCCTGAATGGTTTTTGTCACGTTGTAATATAGATTGGGGTGGGGGGAATAGTGTTAAATTCCCACAATATTAAATGTGACATCTTTCAAACTTGTAATCAAATCTTCAGTTAAATATCCATTAAGTTGAATGGCCAGGTATAGAAGGATTCTACCCAATAACAGTTAAAAATACATATTAAATATGCAAGAATTCTGATTTTGCACCCTAATTAAGGATGCTTTTTGTAAAGTACATCTTTGGGTGAAGCCGTTTAGAATCATAGAATCCTTACAGTGTGGAAGCAGGCCATTCTGCCCATTGAAACCACACTGACCCTCCTAAGAGCATCCCACTCAGACCCCCTATCCTCTCCCTTTAACCCTGTATTTCCCATGGCCAATCCACCTAACCTGCACATCTTTAGACTGTGGGAGGAAACCCACACAGACACAGGGAGAATGTGCAAATTCCTACAAACAGTCGCCCGAAGGTGGAATCAAACTCAGGTCCCTGGCACTGTGAGGCAGCAGCACTAACCATTGAGCCACCGTGCTGCTTCTCAAGGATAATATTATAATGAGGTACATAAGCACGATTTAATGTCAGTCACTCTCAGGTCTTTTTCCACTTGTAAACTAGTGTCAGGTTGACTCATTCTGATATCCCCGTTCTTACCTCTGAGTCAATGTACCACTCCAAAGACTTTGAGTATTTAATCTCGGCAGACACTTCAGTGCAGTACTTGGGAGTGCCGCTCTGCTGAAGGTGTCATCTATCTCTTGAAATGTTAAGCATAGGCCCAATCTGAGATTAACATAAAAGATTCCATGATGTTATGTTGAAAAAGAGCATGGAGTTCTACCACGGTCCTCACCAACACTTCTATCTTTACCAATATTTTAAACCGATTATCTGGTCATTATCACATTCCTGTTTGTAGAATCTTGCTGTGAACAAATTAGCTGCTGCTTTTCCTATACTTCAAAAGTACTTCATTGATTTTAAAGCACTTTAGGACTCCTGAGGTAATGAAAAGCACTATAAAAATGAAAGCTTTATTCATTTTTAGACGCCTTTGATGCAAGGCACAGAGATGGACCATCCATTTCCCAGTCAGACATTTTTCATTGATGTGTAACAGAAAGGAAACTTCCCATAACTGACTAAACTTCCATTTATCTTTAAAGTCCATATTAATGTTGACAGCAAGATAGAATAATCTATACAGCTGACTGTGACCAATGGCTAACTGTCCACTGCAGCTCCATTTGATTGTTTTGTTTTATGCATATATTTAGAAAATGGCTCTGCAGTCAGCATTGGACTTTAAACATCAGAGTGAGGATTTGATTTGATATTTCATTAATAATGCACTGCCCACTGAGGGGTGGGAACCCAGTCCACCTAGGTGATAAGGAAAATGTTAACAAGAGTTGTGTATCAAGGATCTTCATTCACTGAGAGAGAGGAGGCACTTTCTGTCTGTGCCCTGACAACGTCACAGTTCGTTGATTACGGGAAGCTCCAAGGTGCAGAAAACCATGCTGGAAATACTCCTGCAATTATTTTTAAATTAAATCAACTTAGATCCTGCAAGTAAATCCCAGAGATCAAATAAATATCTGGACTCAGAATGAAATATGCGCACCCAGCAACAATGCTAGAATGGGTGCAAGATAGTGATTTTAAACATATGTATAAGACACATGCCTGGTGGTCAGAATTGCACTGGTCAGGCAGTGCTTATATATCAGGCATGTACTGTAAACAGTGATTTTCTTTTCAAAAAGGTGCTTTATTAATTTAAGAGATATAATTTATTTGTTTATTGCTTTAAAAATTGGAATATTTTATTTTCGAACAGCAAGAACTGCAAGCCTGTGTGAACTGAAAGTCCCTGAATTGGGACACAAACCTACAGCCTTCTCAGAGTCAGAGGTGAGAGAACTGTGGTTACGTTCTATTCAGTGTGAAAACTACCCTTGTTCATTTACACTGAGTACATGAAAATTAGATGCACACAAAACTGAACAAAATCCAGATTTTGGGACAGTGATGTCAAAGGTCATCGAGGGTATCATGTAGCTAAGACTGATAGCAATATTCCATCTTATAGCAGTTTAGGTAAGGAATGGAGAAAATCTCAAATACCTCCAGTGTAATGGGGCAATCTGATCCTATCTTAATTTTATTAGCCCATACCTTATCCAGTGCACATTAAAAAAAAGCTTTTAATCCTTGCATTTCTCACTCTCCCTCCACATCTAGCAGTATAACATCCCTTTATCATCAAAAAAGCAAAATACCATGGCTCACTCTGGCAGGGCAAAACCATTAGGAGTGGAGGGGTGGAAGTTTACTGCAATGTATCAACATGAGATTTTTTTTCATTTTTTTTCTGTTTCAAAAAATTCCAGACAAAACTGCAATGTAAACACTTCAGCTGCAAGAGCTAAAAAAATTCAAAATGAACTAAAAGATATGAAGAAACTGTATAAATATAACAGTTTGTACGTTTCAACCATTGTTCATACAAATCCAGAAAGATTTAAGGTTAGGAATAGAAGTTTCTTTTTCAGAAGGTAATTAATGGTAACTTGAAATAGGGGCAGGGAAGGTAGGTCTGCAGTTGAGGAATCGGTTGTTGATCATCCAGTGACAGATGGTTCAGTCCTGGAACACCCTTGAACTTGTTGCATTTGGAATCTGTTATTTGCATTGCAGATAGCAAGTGGATTTGCTTATACCCTGATCATACTGAACTCTCCCTCATGTTTTCGTCTGCTAAAAAATTTGTGATGCGCTTTACTGTATCCTGGTATTGGGGTCCATGTGTGAAAATGTCCTTCAAATAGTAGTCTTCACTTTGGTCCTTGGCAAAATTGACAAATACCTAGACAAGGAAAGGGAAAAGTTAACTAATGGAACATGAAAAATCCAGATCCAATAACTAAAAATATTTGTTTAAACATTTATGAATTATTTTCATGGATTTTAATTCTCCCACATACTCCTTGGAACAGGGTCCAACAGCATTGTAAAAATGATATATGTTTATTTTTTTGTATTTTGATTGTGTACTGAAATGGAAGAATTGATTTTAAAGCCAAGGATTGTTGTTGCATTGCTTCACCAAAAAGCACTCATGTTAAGTGTTATTTACACAGCTACTTGTTCAAGGAGTGAGGGTGGTCTAGTGAGAGACAAGCTGGAGCCAAGGGCTGCGTACAAATGAAGATTTGGTTGACAACAGGAAACCGATTGGTCTATGACTAGTGACAGTTAACGATGACAAACGCCTTCTGCCTGCCAACAGCAATTTGATTAGCAACAAAAACAAAAACTTCTGGAACAACTCAGCAGGTCTGGCAGCATCTGTAAAGAGAAAGCAGAGTTAATGCTTCAGGTCCAGTGACCCTTCTTCAGAACTGATTTAGACCGGAGAAAAGTAGGTATATATGCTGAAGATGGGGTAGGAGGAGGAGTAAATGGTAGGTGGAGATGGAGCCCAGTGAGAGAGTATAAAGGTTGGGCAGACAAAGGAATGCATAAAGGCCAGCCTGGGAAATCAACAGCTGCTAAAGGGGACGATTAAGGGGTGACAATGTTTGTAGTAACAGCCCACGTAATGACAAGGCCTGGTGTATGGGGTTAGGGTAAGTACATGGGAGAAGGTGCTCAGGCCTAAAATTATTGAACTTGGTATCAATTCCTGAAGGCTGCAGGGTCCCTGAGTGGAAAATGAGATGCTATTCTTCCAGCTTGCATTGAGCTTTTTCTGGAGCACTGCAGCAAGCCTGAGAGAGAGATGTTGGCCAGGGAACACGGTGGTCTATTTAAGTTGGCAAGCAACAGCAAGCTCAGGGTCATTTTTGCAGACGGAACATACATGAACAACTCATTAACAAAGCAGCAGCTATTTTTTTGCACAGCAATGTCTAACAAATAGCACGCACCAAGTGACCATTTTTGGATACCGACCAGGAAACGGAGGAACTGCTAGATCACCAAATGTTAACTCTACTTCCTCTCCACAGCTGCTGCCAGACCTGCTGAGTTTTTCCAGCAATTTGTTTTTATTTCTGATTTCCAGCATCTGCAGTTCTTTGGTTATTTTTGCGATATGATTGGATCGCAGGCAGGTGACCAACTCAAGGGTGTAAATGTTTGAGGCAAAAGTCATTGGATCTTTGGAGAAGGAGCAGTTTTTGTTCTGCAGTGGAAAATATCTTAAGTATGATGATAGCTAGTTCATTTCCTATCATCAATTGCTGTAAGCAGGGACTTCTAATTAATAATCAAGACCTTTATAACCAGACATACTGTGTCTCCTGTAAACAAGTGAAAATATCTGTAGAAGGAAGACTGAGAAGCAGTGTTCGGATCATCTCAGCAATCCCCATGGACAGGGAGTAATGGGCTGTCGATCCCCCCTACACACCAAATCTTTCTCTTCACTAATAACATCCTTTCTTTGTGTCTGTTTAAGTGTACAGGTGTTTTATAAGTGGATTAGATTTTTAACTAGTAGAGTTATACATCGATGGTTCGTAATTATTTGCCTGTAGCTAGAATCTATTTATTTGTAATAAATAGTCACTCTTTTTAAGCACAGAAACCTGGCCCATGTTTTCTGACACCTTGTCCTAAAAGACAAATACATTGGGGAATTCTGCCTACATTTTAGCATCTTTAGCTTTTGTGAAGACTCTGGGAATAGCGAGGCTTGATTTCCAGTGGGTTGACCCCAGTGACGTGTAACAATATGGATAATTGTCCGTTACTTCATACAAAGAACCAATCTTACTTGCGAGTTTGGATGATGAATGTCAGCATAGTCTGAAAACCTACCTGTTACTCTGCAATCCATTGTCCTTGATGTCCCTGATTTGTAGTAAAGTAATACTACATATGTTTTCATATTTTAAATTCAAATTATATTTGTATTGCCCTTGAGATTCAACACAAGTGATTCTCCGACATGGGCCACATTTCAACATGAGATGGGAAACAATTATAACAATATGTGGCTCACAAAATGGCTAAACACAGATTTTTCAACTTTTCTGTAAATTCAGAAGAGCTGGGTGAGTGCAGCAGCTTACTCCTCTTTTCCCACAACCATGATACCAAGTGGAATTACCATCCACCCACACTGCCATAGTTTGTTGTTGAATTTATTCCTGTGGTCCCCTGAACAAACTGTCTGCACTGTCGCAAGTTAGACTTGAGGGGCAGCTCAGCACACAAGATAATGTACACTTAAGCCAGTTATGTCCCCATTGTGTTATATTCAGTACCTGTACTGGCAAGTTCATTTAGAATTTATTGGAGGGACAGTGGGGTGAAAAGGTGGTGGGACTGGCCAGACAGGAGAGCAAAGCAAGGTTGGGAGATGAAGTGATGGTGGAAGGGAACAGATCCTGCTTTTTCAGCAGCTGCAACCCGACCAGCAGCAGTTGGTGCCCAGAAATACATTTTATAAAATAATTTCCACTGAGCATAGAATCCATTGCTGGTCTCCAAAAAGCACCCTGACATCCCCAGAACTATACATCAACTGCAGTATAACTGGAATTAGTGCAAACATTAAAATGACCTGATTTAGTATTGGGAAATATTTACATAAACATATTGCATCTTTAAAATGTTTGCGATTGAGTTCCAGCTCTTTATAAAGATAAGCTGGCACGTGGACACAAGTACTTTTAACCGTGTGTACCTTCAGGGCTTGCCTTTCCTGGTCTACTGGCAAACATCAGAGCTGGTGGTGTGCCACTCAGCAGGGTCTCAGCCCTGGTTTAGGAGCTGCACTGTAATGTATCACTAGTGTATCTGGAAAATTAGTTCTTACTTGATCTAATGTAGTTTGAGACACTGAATAGTCTTCAATCTTCAGTTTTTCTTTGTTGGTCATGAGGGCACTGAAGATTTTGGCCAGGGAGCAGCACCCCGTTGGTATCTGATGTTGCAACATGCTGTGGTGCTTTTCCTTCAACACGCAGCCTGGGAATGTGGACACCATGAATTCCTCAACATTAGATGAATCCAGCGTGGTACTGTCCATCCTCAGGATGATGGTGTAACCGTCTCCAAACCTAGGGCAAAGATTAATCAGTTGGGCTGTAGAACATTTCCAAATATAGATATTGATGGCAAGTTTTGATTCTTCCTCCTAATGCAATGCTTTTTAAAAATATAAAGAATATTTCATGTGTGAAAACAGAACAAAGAGTCCACATTATAGCACAGGCGAGACAAATTGCACGTTTCTGCTCCAAATCCTAGTTCATTGGGACAGGGAGAGGCTGCAACACGTGAGGAAATGCAATAACTGGCACTGGTCCATTGCTTTTTGTCATTTATATTCACATCCAAATAATTTATATAAGTAGTAAGGTTTACAGATTTTGTTACAGCATTTGTTTCTGTGCTATACATCTCTATAACTCTATGAGACAGAAGGGTTGAGACATGCTGGGATGTAGATATATTTTAAGCAACCTGTTCAGTGATGTTATTACACACCTCTAGAACAGGTATGACCTGGGTCACCTGGCTCAGAGGTAGGGACACTAACACTGCACCACAAGAGGCTTATCTTTTTGGTTACAGATACATCAGGTCACATATGGAGAGAAAATTAAATATTACACGAAAAAAAATTCCAAATGGAAAATAAAGTCTGGAAGAATTAACAAAGCTTGATGCCTGGGCAGTCACTTAATGGAACTATTTAGAAAACATAAGTTGCATTTACTTACTAACTATTGTCTTTCAAAAGGAACTTGAACATGGTTTCCATGTAATGTGATTACTGTAATTATATTAACAAAGCAGCAGCTATTTTTTGCTGAGCAATGTCCTACATATAACATGCAACAAGCGGCCAGTTTGGGATATGGACCGGAGTACGAAAGAACTGTCAGATCTCCAAACTATACCCTGGAATGTTTAATGTCCATCTGAACAAGGAGATTGGAGTTTTGGTTTAATGTTTCATCAGTCTCTCCATGTCACCACTCTGCAGCAATTCCAGGGTGTTTTTAAATTAATTGAGGGTTTCTGCCAAACTGGACAGCAAATTCCAGACATCTGCCACACTCTGGGTGAAAAAAAACATTTCTTTGTGTTCCCTCTGTGTAGGATTTGTGCTGGAGTGTGATCTGACGTAACAATAGTCTGTCTCAAGAGGACAGCACTATCGATTCAGGCAATTTAATGTTAAGTAGGTCAGACATGTAGGGGCCAGCACTATCAACATCATTTGAAAGACCAATTTATCTTGATCTCTCAGTTTGAAATTGTACAGGAGATGCTGAGTGGCTGGCAGTGAATTACATGGCACTAATCCAATTAAAGAGTCAGATAAGTAATGGTAACTTGATGGGCAGTGATGCTGAAACAAGCAGTAATTGTGTAACTGTTACAGTAACTGTAATTCAGATGACCATAACATTATTACTGTGGGCAACATCAGTGATGTTTCAGCATTGCAATGCATTAGCTTAAATAAATACCGACAGTGCCCTCAACAGGAGGCAATCGAAGGTTAAAAGAAAGTTTGGGAAATTGTTGGTTTATTTGATGCATTGTGATTTCAATAGACCAATGTAATACAAGAACCTCACATGGCTTCTTCCATTGGTGATTTACAAAAAAAAAACAAAATCATTATTCAATGAGTTAAGAAAATAATAGGTTTGACTTATTCAAAAACTATATCTTCAGGAGGTAGAATATTAATGTAGCTCCCGATTTGCTGTGTGGAAAATATACAGTGAAACATGCATGCATTATTGCTTGATTCCTAATTTGATTTGAAAAGACAATTAGAATGAAGTTACCTGCTCTTCAGGTGCTGCACACTGCCAAGACAGCGGAATCGCCCATTCACCATGATGGCCATCCTCGTGCACAGTGCCTCACATTCCTCCATGCTAACAAGGAATAAAAATATCATCAGATACACACATACTGTCATCTTTTTACTTACGCAGAAATCTATAGATCATGGTTAATCTATCAACCAAAGCACACAAACTTTAAAAATCTTGTGCTTATAATGAGCTAACATTTCTGACTGGATTACATAGTCACATGGTTAGCATAGATCAGATCCCCACATTACTTTATCTTCCTTTTCCTCTGTTCTTTTTCTCTCTTTAGAACATTTTTTAAATCCAACATCCAACTTTAATCAATCCTTCTCCTCTGCCTGACTGGAGTCACTGCATCCAATCAGGCTTGGTGGCTAGCTGAGGCCCAGGTCTGAACTACCGATATAACTTCCATCAACAGGGCTTCTTTAACAGTGAAAAATATTACAAGGCACTTCACAGAAGTTTCATCAGGAAATGGTTGTCTTGGTGCCAAAGACAGATTAGAAGAGTTGACTGAAGGTTGAAGTTTAACGGAGGATGGATGAGAGACAGGGTACTCTAGAACTAGGGACCTGGACAGCTGAAGATAGTCATGTCAAGGCAGTGGAAGAAAAGGTAGTTCTTAATGGCCTATAGAACAGGAATAGATTAGAGTCAGGGATAGACAAAGTTATGAATGGATTTCAACATTTCCATAAAAAACTAACAACACAGGCCATTCTGCCCATCTGGTCTGCACTGGCTGAAAAATCTAGGGTCCCATTTTAATCCCACTTTCCAGCACCTGATCCATAGCCTTATAGTGCTTCAAATGCAATTCCAGGGTGTTTTTAAATTAATTGAGGGTTTCTGCCAAACTGGACAGCAAATTCCAGACATCTGCCACACTCTGGGTGAAAAAAACATTTCTTTGTGTTCCCTCTAATCTTTCTACCAATCGCCTTAAATTTGTGCACCCTAGTAACTACCTTTTCTGCTATGGAAAACAAGTCTACCCTACCCACTCTTATCCTAGCCCCTCATTAAGTCATCCTTCAGCCTCCTCAGTTTTAAGGAAAACAACACTGTCCAATCTTTCCTCAATCTTCAATCTTAAAGCTCCCACCCCACCCCTCCACCGGCAATATTTTTGTTAATCTCTGTATCCTTTCCAGAGCAATTACGTCCTTCCTGTAATGTGGTGATCAGAATTGTACACCAAATATTTGCTGTGGCCTAACTAGTGTCCTACATAATTCCAGCATTACATCTCTGCTGTTATATTCAATGCCACACTTAATGAAAGAAGGCATGTCAACGCCTTCTTTACCACCTTAACCACCAGTCCTGGCACCTTCAGGGAGCTGTGGACACGTACCCTGAGGTCTCTCACTTCCTTTATTCCTCTCAATACCCTCCTGTTCACTGTGCATTCCTGTGCTTTTATTGACTTCCCCAAATGCATAACCTTCCACTTCTCATGGACTGAATTCCATTTGCCACTTTTCCACCACTCAACCAATCCACTGATATCCTATAGTTGAAGTCATAGTCAAACCTATCATGTACTGTAAACTTTGGTGTTGTGTCTCAACTGCAAATTTCCCAATCATGTCTCCCACATTTAAGTCTAAATCATTGATACGTACCCCAAATAGCAAGAAGTCAAAAACTGAGGCCTGCAAAGCCCTCATCGTTAGGAACCAGTTGTCATTCTCAACAGCATCTGACAACCACGATCCTTTGTTTCTTGTCACTGAGCTGATTTTGGATCCAACTCAGCACATTCCCATGTCCCATCAGTTTTAGTTTTTTTTTAAAACAGTCTGTCATGTGGGACCTTGTCAAATGCCTCAAAAATCCATGTAGACAACAATCACTGCCTCAATTGTCCTTGTAACATCCTCAAAAAAATTAAGAAAGAAATGACAATCCCTAAGCAAAACCATGCTGACTATCCCTGATTAATCTATGACTCTCCAAGTTACAGTTAATCCTCTCTCTCAATATTGATTCCAGGAATTTGCCTACCATCAAATTCTATAATCATTGGCCTATCCCTTCTAGCCTTTTTGAATAATTGTACTTTATTTGTAGACTTTCAATGCTCTGGTACCTCAAGTGTATCTACAGCATGATCCTCAGAACATTCATTATTTCCTCCTTGGCTTCCTTTAATAGCATGGGATACAAGTCAACCAGTCCTGGTGATTCAAGGAGGAATCTTCAAGGAGGTCAGTTTCTCCACTACTTCCCTCTCATTATGGTTATTTTGCACTCCACCTTTCTAACCAGAATGTTTCCATTATCTGTCTCCTTTATGAAGGCAGAGACAAAATACCCATTTGGAACCTTGCCGACATCTTCTGCAGCCATGCACAAGTTACCATGCACAAGTAAAATAGGCTCAAACCACATTGCAGTCATCTCCTTTATTTTTAGTTTGATACATGGAGGAGCCAGCAATCAACATAAGGTGGCGTAGATAGGGGTAGTTGGTGAGTCGGAATGAGTCAGATACTGGCTGTGTTTTGAAAGAGATGAAGATTATCGAGGGTGGAGGATGATAGCCCAGTCAGAAGATCACAGCATTAGTTGAAATAGAAGCACAGATGAGGGTTTCAGCAGCAGAGAGGCTGACCTGAGACATAGACAAGTCATGTTACAAATGGATGTCAGCCACTTCCGTGATAAACAGCACGTGAGGCCAGAGACTCGGCTGACAGTCTTATTTTAGAACAGGCTGTATGTGGGCTTCGGAACACATTTCCCAAAGTATTTGTCTCTAAAGGAAGCAGCAGTTAATGGCCACTAACCTGTGTGAGGTGAGTACCACTGATCTCCCTTCTCTGATCACACTCAGGATGCAATTCCAGAGAAAGCGCCTGGCCTTGGGATCCATTCCCGTCGTAGGTTCATCCTGCCATTAAAGAGAAGAATGACTACAGCTTCTGGTGACAATAAGTGTTATAAATTTGGTCTACGTTTGCTTGAAGTTTGTTACTCTCACTGGGACCAGCTCTAGAGACATACTTGGGCAGTATACATCGACACCTCTTATAGTTTGAGAAACTGGTCAGCAACAGTTAATAGGCTGTTCAGCTCTGTGGAAAGCAGAAGACAAGCCTGCTCCTTTCAGGCAAACCCTGGACAATTTTCTTTTCCCTCCCCAATGAAATTTAGATCACTCCAGTTGACAATCTGCCTTAAATCAGTAAGTGCTGAATGTAGCAAAGATTGAGCTATGAATATTCCTGGATCTTTACGGCCCCCAAATCACCCTGGACCTGTATCAATTGTACCACAATATGAAATCATCATCAACAATGTTTGTAACCATGCTTCATTAAAACTTTCTGAACCCTTCAGAAATTGTCTAGGAATCCCTTGGAGTTTCTCCTACTCTGCTGCAGATGTTAGCAGCAATCGGAGTGAGATGTAATCTGAGTAAAGTAACCCCGAGAAAATTCCCAGTCATTGCCTTTGTTACTCCTAGATCACAATTTCTCACTAACCAGAAAGATGACTGGTGGGCATCCAATCAGTGCAATGGCAGTTGACAATTTCCGCTTGTTGCCTCCGCTATACGTCCCAGAAGGTCTGTCTGCATAGCGTGAGAGTCCTAATTTCTTCACAGCCCATTCAGTGACCTACCAAAACAATCCTAGATCTTAATGTAAATTGCAAACAAACCTCCCATTCCATCAAAATAAATGAGCACTCCAAGCACCAGTGAAGACATTGTTTGCTCAAGGAACAGAGGCCCCAGTCCCACAGCGCAGGGTGTGCCAGGCGAAGGCCCCAGTC
>NC_063360.1:12747189-12748481 GCF_021869965.1 Rhincodon typus | reverse complement strand
ACAGCGCAGGGTGTGCCAGGCGAAGGCCCCAGTCCCACAGCGCAGGGCTTTCCTAAATAAAGATCCTAGTCCCTCAATACAGAGCCTCCCAGGTGAAGGTCCCAATCCAGGATGTCCTGTACTGTAAGGCACAACCAGGACTGAAAAGAACAAGACACAGAAGACAAAATAACTTTGAAATTTCAGTAACTAAATCATGTCATGCTTGTGTTTCAAAAGTCTTCAGTTCACTTAAGACTGAAAAGAATGAGGGAGATAAAAAATGTGATAGCTTTTAGGCTTGGGAGGGATGATTTAGGATACAGGATTGTAATAATTTGATGTGTGCATGTATACGCACATGTGGGGGGGTGGTGAAGTGTATGTGTGCGCATGCAGCATGGACATTGGATCTTAGGAGGCAGAAAATAAAATGTTGACGAGCAATAACCTAATGGTCTTTGGTAAAAGAACAAAGGAATAAAAGTAAACAAAGAGAAAAAGAAAATAGTTTTCTGAAGATTCCACTAGCCCGGATATTTACTTAGGACATTGAATAGTGATGTTATTTAATGAGTAGGGGCTGTGTACAAGAAGTTTTACTCTTTGGTTGGCCTCAACTGTTCTTTGCCCTGCAGTACAAGATGATGCTAAGATTTATCTATTTCAAATCCTTGTAAAATTCAACATACCTTAGCAACCTCGTGCTCAGGAATGCCACGTAGCCGTGAGTAGAATTCTACATGTTCCCGACCCGTCAACAGTTTGTTCACAGCATCAAACTGAGGGCAGTATCCCATGTTCTGATGCACATCCTGGATGTTAGATAGAATGCTAGGGGAGGTAAGATACTTAGTTGTTAAAATAAATCATTTAAAAATTGTACCTCAAGTCCTAATTTTAGGCACTTGCATTGTCTTTCCATCCCATCACCTTAAGGCAAGTGAATGCAGGGACTCCGGAGATGAGAATATTCTGTGTAGCTCTGGCTATTGGATTGTATTACTCCCTTTGTGAGAGGAAAATGATGCTAATTCTTGCTACTGGGAATCTAAATAAGGATTCAAGGCTCAGGAAGTTGGTCTTGCTTCTCTTGTTAAAGAGAGCAGCCTCTAAGGCAATCAAACTAAAATTTACTATGAATGGCAGTCAAGATGGGATGGAATTGCAAAATGAGCAAATAGCTTGAATAAAAGAAGCCAGGAAGAATCTGCTCACCTGAAGTGCAACACATTACTTGGGGGTTGCCACTCAAGCAAAATACTATAAAGGAAGAGAGATAACAAGGTGTAGAGCTGAATGAACACAGCAGA
>NC_063360.1:12710669-12746789 GCF_021869965.1 Rhincodon typus | reverse complement strand
GGAGCAGGAAGGCTGACGTTTCGGGCCTAGACCCTTGTTCAGAAAAAGGGTCTGAAGAAGAAGGGTCTAGGCCCAAAACGTCAGCCTTCCTGCTCCTCTGATGCTGCTTGGTCTGCTGTGTTCATTCAGCTCTACATCTTGTTATCTCAGATTCTCCAGCATTGGCAGTTCCTACTATCTCATACTATAAAGGAAATCAGGTTTTACTGATACCAGTCTTCCAATCGGCATAGAAGCCCCTTTCTAATGCTGACCAGACAAATTTTCTATTGAGTTCCTCTGGCTAATCTTCCAATGGAGGGACGTGCAAAACATCTTCAGCAAAGGGCAGACAGCATCTGTTCAGAGACCATGCCTCCTTTATATAGCACCAACTGCTGTATTCTGGTAACAGTTTGAATGTCCCAGGTCACTCTGTGAATACAGTGGCAGTGGGTCATGTATTCATTGGAAAAAGCAATGAAGTCTTTTGGATAATTCCTAGTAGCTTTCATTGCTTTCCTGTCAGTGGACTGGGCCTGAAAACAATTTGTTGTCGACTCTAACAAATAATAAAAAATAACAAAGTTTAGGAACATTGATCTTTCAGAACTCCTCCAATGGTCACCAGCATCACAGATGCCAGTCTTCAGCCAATTCATTTCACTCTATGTGACATTAAGAAACAGTTGGAGGCACTGGATACTGCAAAGGCTTTAGTCCCTGACAATATTCTGACAATAGTACTGAAGATTTGTGCTCCAGAACTTGCCGCTCCCTTAGCCAAGATCTTCCAGTAGAGGTACAACACTGGCACCTACCTGACAATGTGGAAAATTGCCCAGGTATGTTCTGTACCCAAAAATAAGGGCAAATCCAACCGGGTCATTTACCGCCCCATCAGTCTACTCTCAATTATCAGTCAAGTGATGGAAAGCGTCATCAACAGTGCTATCAAGCTGCCAAGACTACTCAGTTCCTGACCACATTACAGCCTTGGTTCCAACCTGGACAAAGAGCTAAATTCTAGAGGTGAGGTGAGGTGAGAGTGACAGCCCTTTACATCAAGGTTGCATTTGCCAGAACGTGGCATCAAGGAGAAACAGCAAAACTGGAATCAATGGGTATTAGGGGGAAAACTCTCCAGTGGTTGGAGTCAGACCTGACATATAAGGATGATGATTGTGGTTGTTGGAGATCAGTCATCTCAGCTCCAGTACATCTCTGTAGGAGTTCCTCAGGATAGAGCCCTAGGCCCAACCATCTTCAGCTGCTTCATCAATGACCTTCCCTCCATCGTAAGGTCAGAAGTAGGATGTTTGCTGACGATTGCATAATGTTCAGCACCATTTGTGACTCCTCAGCTACTGAAGCAGTCCATGTTCAAACACAGCAAAATCTGGACAATATCCAGGCTTGGGCTGACAAATTGCAAGTAACATTTGTGCCACTCAAATGCCAGGTAATGACCATCTCCAATAAGAAACAATCTAATCACCATCCCTTAACATTCAATGGTGTCACCATCACTGAATCCCTCACTATCAAAACCGTGGGGTTACTTTTGACTAGAAACTCAACTGGACTCACCACAGAAACAGTGGCGAAAAGAGCAGTTCAAAGGCTGGGAACACTGCAGGGAGTAACTCACCTCTTGACCTCTCCCCAAAGCCTGTCTACCATCTACAAGGCTCAAGTCAGGAGTGTGATTGAATATTCCCCACTTGCCTGGATGAGTGCAGCTCCAACAACCTTCAAAAGCTTGATGCCATCCAGAAAAAGGCAGCCTACTTGATTGGCACCACATCCACAAATATCTACTCCCTCTACCACTGACACTCAGTAGTACTAGTAGTAGTAGTAGTATTAGTAGTAGTGTGTACTATCTAGAAGATGAACTGCAGAAATTCACTAAAGATTACACAGCACCTTCCAAACCCATGATCACTTCCATCTAGAAAGTGAAAGGCAGATATATGGGAACACCACCTTTAAGTTCCCCTCCAAGTCATGTGAAAATATAAACACAGTTCCTTCACTGTCGTTGGGTCAAAATCCTGTAATTCCTTTCCTAAGGGCATTGTGGGTCAATTAACAGCATGTGGACTACAGCAGTTCAAGGCAGCAACTCACCACAACCATCTCAAGCTCAACTAGAGACAGGCAATAATTGCTGGCCGGCCAGCGACACCCATGTCCCACATGTGTATATAATAAAACAAACTAATCTGGCTGTCAAACCAGTGAAGTTGGGTCAAGTTGATGTTGGGAGGACAAGATGGCTGTTATTAAGATTGGGGCCAGTTAAACCATGGTGTTAAACCACGGTTTTATTCTATTCAATACCTACCGAATAACTACCTCAGTAAGTATATCGGAGCAATCCCAAGTCATTATTCATACCTAGAGACAATCATGCAGGGCTCCAGGAAGCTGGGAAATTTCTCAAAAGTTTAACTTCTCAGAGACCGTAAAATCAGGCAAGATTTCTTCTTTGAAATATATTTGCAAATTTCATTGAAAAGTCTTTCCTCAAAACATTGTTTCTGGAGAAAAATGGAGATTGTTGAACATGGTGGAATTATCTGACGAAGAAGAATGTGGGATGTAGTAAAGCGGGGTTGGAGATTGACTGAAATCATGAGGCAGTGGTAAAAGGAGATTTAAGGATATAATAGAGCTGAATGAATTGTGGGTGGCACAGGACCTCAGGGACGATATATCAGATTGAAATACATTGATGAAAAGCATATTAACGGCAAACTGCTTAGATTAATAGATCCTTGCACCAATGAGACAATTGGGTTACACCACATCCATCCACATCTCCAGGGCCACGAGTTTCAAACAGGACAGTAATAAATCCCAGAGTTTGGGACTGGATCCCCACGCTATTGACAGGTTTAGACACCGTCTGTTAACTAGTTTAAATCTCAGAAATCACCAAATATAATTTATAAATGAATTATTACCTATATCCATCAAGGAAGGCTTCACCGCTGCTGACGTCTGTGTCACCTGTAAGCATCTTAAATGTGGATGTTTTCCCAGCTCCATTGATCCCCAGAAGTCCAAAACACTGCAAGGAACCATTTATAGACTTCAGGAGAGATCTGTCTTGCCATCATCTAAAGTAAAGCTAACAAGATCAGGGTAGATAACTGCAGTTTTGGCAACCTCCATTAATCTTTCCATTTCTGTAAAGGTACTGACTTTCCCAGATATAAGCCCCATAAGCATGTGGCCATCTCTGATATTTCAACCAACATGTTGAAACAAGACCAGTCAGCTAAGCTAGGCAGGAAACAGAAAATAAGAGTGGGAGTAGGCCATTTGGTCCTTCAAGCCTTCTCCACCATTCAATATCATCACGGTTGATCATCCAACTCAGTACCCTGTTCCTGTTTTCTCACCCTCTTTGATCTGTTTAGCCCTAAGAACTATATGTAAATCCTCCTTGAAAATATTAAACATCTTGGTCTCAATCACTTTCAGTGGCAGGAATTCTATAGGCTCACCACTGTCTGGGTGAAGAAATTTCTCTTCATCTCGGTTCTAAATGGCTTATCCATTTCCTTAAACCGTGACCCCAGTTCTGAAATCTCCAGCCATCGGGAAGATCTTTCCTGCATTTATGCTGTCTAATACTGTTAGAATTTTATAAGTTTCTATGAAACGCCCCTTATTCTTCTAAATTTCAGTGAATATAGTTTTAACTGATCCTGTATCTCTTCATACATTAGCCCTGCCATCCCAAGAGTCAGTCTAACAAACCTTTGTTGCACTCCCTCCATAGCCAGAACATTCTTCCTCAGGTTAGGAAATCAAAACTGCACACAATGCTCCAGGTATGGTCTCACCAAGACCCTGTATAAGTGCAGCAAGGCATTCCTGCTCCTGTAATCAAATTCTCTCACTATGAAAAGCAGCATACTATTTGCCTTCTGTACCGCCTGCTTATTTTCAGTTACCGGTTTACAAAGACACCCACATTTCATTGCACTTTCCTCTTGCCCAATCTATTGCCATTCTGTTTATACTCTACCTTCCTGTTTTCACTAACAAAATGGATAACCTCATATTTATCCACACTGTACTTCATTGACCATGCATTTGCCCAATCACTGAACTTGTCCAAATCACAATAAAGTCAATCTCCTCACTGCTCATCTTCATACTTAGCTTTGTGTCATCTACAAACACGGAGATGTTCCATTTAGTTCCCTTGTCTAAATCACTATGCATATTGTGAATAGATGGGGTCCAAGCACAGGGTCCTGTGGTACCCCACTAGTCACTGCCTGCCACTTGGAAAAAGGCACATTTACTCCTACACTTAAATGGGTGCTTTTCCAAGCGAGCTGAAACTAGTTCTCTGTTCACTCGGTAGCTACAACAAATGCACTTTTCAACAAATGTCATTGGATAGGAAAACATGACATTCAAACTATGCCAAATATAACAATACTATCTATTCGCACACTCATGTGCACACAGACCAGCTCTCACCTCTCCAGGAGGAATTCCCACACATAGTCGGTCCACAGCTGGTTTCTTTTTCCTTCTGTAAACCTAAGAGACCAAATAAAATGACTTATTGTTAATTGATGGTTGTGGTTTACTGTTTTGCTTTTTTTTGTATTTGGCATAGAAAAATCCATCACTAGCCAAATAAACCAAATGCACATTTCCAAACCATGACTTATCCATTCAAATCATATCTGAAGAGAATATGCCCAGGTTTGCAAGGCACATGGTACTGAGTAAGCTAGCTGGAGCCATCTCATCAACAGAGCAAATGGTTGTAGGTTATCTCCAGCTGAATGGAAGGTTTTCCAAAACCCAATGGTCTACCTTTCCCAATTCCATTAGTGAGCCAGGCCTGGTCAATTGTTAGAGGTGCTGTCCAGTGTTGCAGATCAGCCTGCTTCAAACACTATTATTTGATTTGTCATCTTTAATCCAACTGAAATGTCACTTGCCTCCTCCACGACCACATTCCTCCCTACTTTCAATTCTCCACAACTCAATAATCGCTATTTAACTATCAGACAACCAACTTGCAGAATATTAGATATCAGGGATATCACATAAACAGCATAACTGATCATTTGATGAGTGTGTGTGTTACCACCATTCTTCTGCCATTTACACAACAACTGGCAGCAGTGCCAAGGTGCTTTCAGAAATGTTAACAGCACACACAAGCTTAACTGAGATCAGTTGATACAACATAACAGAAATCAAACTCAGGACTCACTGCTCTGTTTGATTCAGTACCACACAGGGAAATGTAGTTGCCAACTGAGAAAGCTGTGTTGCATTTCTCAATAATGAACCTCATGTTTTGTGTTAAGACGATCAAGCTGTTACAATTGGACAGTCTTAACAGATAGAGTGCACAGCAAAAACTGGAATCTCTCTTACCTTGGTGAGATCCTTGATGACTAGAATGTCACCATCACTTCCACCATATGTAACCCTTTGCCTCTCTCTAGCTACATCCTCATCTTCTGTTTCCAATGGTGGAAGTTTTAAAGACAGAGATCTATAGAGGAAAAAATAATGAGTCAGATGTTGACCGTAAATCAAACATGAAGTAAAACCAAAATATTTTGTAGCCTATACATTGGATCCTTGACAGTGTTGCATTACACAGGTAATACATTTACCCCTGGGTTTGGGAAAGTGATGTTAAGCTGCCCCTGTGCAAACAAGGCTGTGTTGCTGTGTTCACTCTTTATTTGACACTCACGCGTGTCTAACATCATACTGACCACTCAGTTGGACATGGCTGGCTGAACTTGCACATCACTAACTTTATCTTTGCATCTCAGCACACTAGTGGGAGATTGTAATTTTCCATGCTGCCTAATTAGGTCATCACACACATCATGCTTCCTTCCCTTGTTGGCTCCAAAAATCCTCCCACTTATACAATATACGAGTTCACGCACATACATTGTGGAGAGATGTGACCACATAACGTGAGCACACTGATGATCTGGGTCCTATACAGTGTATTTATTATCATGCCGAGGGAGCTACAAGTGAGTGAGTGACACCCCCAACTCTGAACAGGGAACAGAGTGAGAGTCCATAAATTGACATTTCATAGTGTGCCTTGATTGCAGTCTATTAGTGCATTGTGAAGGCCCATATAATTCACCATTCTTCCTGTGTAAGACAACAGAGATCAAGTGATGTCAGTGGATGTGGCCTTCACAAAACATCCATACTACAGAAGTGCAGGTGAGGACACAGGAGAAAAAGAATCCCTATTATCAACCCTCAAATAAACAGTGAGGTTCAGGAACTCTGGTGGGGGCGGGTGGGGGCGGGGGGGGGGGGGGGGGGGGGGGGGGGGGGGGGGGGGGGGGGGGGGGGCGGGGAGGAGGGGGCAGGGTCGGCAGTCAGCAATGCTGTAATGTGCAAAACTAAATTTTTTGCAATTTGTACAGTAAACTTGTAATCAGTAACCCCACAAGCAAACTACAATTAATGCATAATTGTAAATAATTCTCCTGAATTAGGAACCATTTTCTAGTAATATATTCACGCCCACTAGAAACTGGACTGAAACATCACATTCTAGAAGCTAGAATCCTCACAATCAGCTGGCATAGGAGACATTCTCCCCATCATTTAAGGCTGGGTGAAAATCCACATCCTAAAGTCAGAAGGTCTAATCCATAGTAACGGTCTATTAACAAACTGCAGCAGAGGGTCAGATCTACTATTTGCATTATAAAATGACATGCAGTCACTTACTGAACATAAATGACTTCCTTAACATAAAAAGGTGCTGCAGTAAAAGTAGAAACCGCGTTTGGGCACCTCACCTCATTTTGAAGAAGAATTTGTACTGCAGTAGGATTGTGAATAGAAAGAAGATGACTCCCTGGACAGCCATGGCAAACAGGTTCTTTCCCACCAGGTCCCAGGAGAGTGGAGATGTGAATATCTTCTCCCCTGAATTACAAAACGAATGGGTGGAAAATTCTTACTCCATTTTGAAACAATAGAAACATTGTCATATTTACCAAATCTGGAATGTTGATATTAGAGCTTTTTCCTGCTGCCTTTCACAGAGTCACTGACCTAGATTTTAAACACCATTGCTCTGGGTCTGGAGTTACATGGAGGTCAGACCAGGATGGAAGATCTCCCTCCCTACAGGCCATTAGTGAAACAGATGGATGTTTATAACTGGCAATGGTTACATGGTCTCTACTAGACTAGCACTGAATCTTTATCAAGTTCAAATTTCACCATTTGCCCTAAAGGGACTTGGGAACCATGACTCCACAGCATTAGCTTGGGTCTCCAAATTACTAGTCTAGTGACATTGTCACTCTACACCACTGCAACCAGCCCTCCCCCCCCAACTACTAGCACCATCAGCACCCACCCCACCCCACCCCACTCGTTTGGCCTCAGTGCCCCCATGGCAACTGATAATGTTCCTAATCTTCTTTATTTTTCAGTATTCAACCACAGTCCACACTCCTCGCACCTCCCTAAGGTTTGATGCACATCTGATATCAGCCAAAGCCAGATTGGGCTTGGCTGAGAGATCTTCTATTCACAGACCACTGCAGAGACTCAAAGTTAAATGTTTACACATGAGAAAAAGGCATTGGGTAAAGTCGCAGAAGGTGACTGCTGCTCAGAATATCTGTAAAGCAGCTTGAGTCAGCACTTTCACAGGATGGGGGCGGGAGTTGAGGGGAAGGGGAAAATAATCTGGCCACGAAAAAAGCAACAAGTTTCAGTGCAGCAAATATACTAATTTTGTATTTTGATTAAAGACTACTTTATTACAAAATCAGGGTACAAATTTAAATGTGGTGCAAGAAACAAGATCTGGAAATGTTTGTGAAGATATATTGTGCAAGACAGGTTAACAAAGTTCTTAATAAATCATATTGGATCTTGTGCTTTGTAAAGAGAGGCATAATGGCAGGAAGCTAGGCTAAATCACTGGGCACCACACTGTCAAAAAGGACAGTAGAAGTTTTAGAGAGGGAGTGGAAGAGATTTAAAAGAATGCAATGAGGGTCATAGCTACATTAATCAACTAGAAAAACTACAAATTGGTCTCCTTAAAATGAAGGAGGCAAAGTTGAGATTTAATCGGCTAGTTTATAATTATGATTTAGATAGAATAAAGAAGCAACTGTTTCTAAGGCTGAAGTTGAACAACTAGACAGTACAAATTTAAAGGTGATTAACAAAAGAACCAAAAAGGTGACATTAGAAAATAAACCTTATGCATTGGGAGGTTGGGATTTGGAATGTATTACAATGGAGACAGATTCAATAACAACCTTCAAAAACAAACAGGACAAATACTTGGAGGTTAACTTAGGAATAAGGAGAAAAACCTGGGTAATTGGAAAAACTGAAATGATCTTTCAAATACAGTAGCTTAATGACTGGCCTCGTTCTATGCTGTACTATTCAGTAACTTATTGTTGTAATAAGGGATTCATTAATGAAATCATGTGATCTGTAGCCTTGAAATGTGCACTTTTTGACCAACCAATTTTTTTATTCTTCATTACTCAGTTAAATTGCCTAAAGAAATATTTTAAAAGCTGGAAGTCTTGAATATTAAGTTTATATGTAGAAAATTTAAATTAACATGGCCTATCTGTCCTTAATTAAGTGATTGCTTTAAATTAATGATTTTAATTAATTTAGATTCCTCAGTTATTGAGAATCTCGAACTAGTCTTCAAAAATATCCAGACCCGATGTTATTCAGCATAAAATACAAGGGATATAATCTGGTACCGGCTAGATTTAGAAAAATCATTACAAACAGTTACTGACCAATCCTCTCGTATGCATCTGCCATAGCTTGATTCTTCACCATGTCGATCATGCCTCGGCCCAGGCAGAAATGTGGGAAAATAAGGAAAACTTTTTTCAGGATTTGATTGACCTCATCCAATTTCTACACAGAGGAAAAACAGAATCAGGAATTAAACCATTTAATTTCCACTATCTTCTTTACTTTCCTGGCCACTAATTCTTACTCCATGGACCTTAAACTTCTCACTAAAGTGTCCATTATCCAAGTACTAGTCCAGATTGAAAGTGGAATTTTGCATGCATGATCCTGACCTTACCTGACATCAAATACATACTCTCCAGTGTGGGTAACCAGAAATTTGGTCAGAAGGAGGGAGCCTGGATGATTTTTCTCTGCCTAAACAAGCTGCCCTGTGGCCAACTACAGGATTCTTATCACTGCCCCAACTAAGATTAATCTTGTTTGAGAGATTCTGGCTTGTATGTTTCAGCACTGCATTTGAATTTCTCCAGTATTAACCACAGCAAATTATAGAGAATTGCTGCAATTGCAACTTTGGTCTATTGGTTGCCAGAGAGAAAGGGTGATGAAAATTTCCCGCTCCACTCACTTAACTTTGGGATTAATATCCAAATGAATCATTTGAACAGGCGTATAGCGCCTCGGTTTAATGTTCGTCTGAAGGACAGCACATCCAACAATGCAGGGCTCCCTCAGTACGGCACTGGTGTCAGTATGCGCTTAAGCACTGCAATGAGTTTGAATCTGCAATCTCCTTACTCAGAGTCATAGAATCCTACAGCACAGAAACAGATCCTTCGGTCCAACTCATCCACGCCAACCAGGTATCCCGATCTGACCAAGTCCCATTTGCCAGCATTTGATCCATATCCCTTTAAACCCTTCCTATTCATGTACCCATCCAGATTTTTTTAAAACGTTGTAATTGTACCTACTTCCACCACTTCCCCTGGCAGCTCGTTCCATGCACGCACCACCCTCTGCATGAAAAAGTTGCCCTTTACGTCCCTTTTAGATTTTTCCCCTCTCACCTTAAACGTATGCCTTCTAGTTTTAGACACCCTCACCCTAGGAAAAATACTTTGGCTATTTACTCTTTCCATGACCTTCATGATTTTGTAAACCTCTATAAGGTCAGCCCTCAACCTCTGATGCTCCAGGGAAAAAAAGCCCCAGCCTATTCAGCCTCTCCCTATAATTCAAACCCTCCAGTCCAAGCAACATTTTGTAAATCTTTTCTGCATCGTCTCAAGTTTAACACATCCTTCCTATAGCAGGGTGACCAGAATTGTATGCAGCATTCTAAACGTGGCCTCAATGTCCTGTGCAGTCGCAACATCCAAACTCCTATACTCAATGTTCTGACCAATGAAAGCAAGTGTGTCAAACACCTTCTTCACCACCATCTACCCACAACTCCATTTCAAGGAGCTATACACCTGCACCCCTAGGTGTCTTTGTTCAGCAACACTGAAAGAGCTTTCAGTTGAGCCAATCTCTGATTCAATCATTCCTGTGTTATTGCCTCTTTCCAAATTCACTTTTCTAATGAAATAAAACACAAATTGTAAATTGGATCCATCACCATCTAACAGAGAAACATAGCAGACTTTCAATTTCAATGTTTCCGGTTTCGCTTTCATATATTTGTTACATCTCATATTCACAAAGATTAAATTCAAATTCTTGTTGCACCCGCTCAAGTCCTCACCAGAATCTTACAATACCAAAGGCAGCCCTCACTCCAACTCTGCAGGACCTCATTTATCAGCACTGCATCTAACAGAATAAAGATGTGATGTTGTACAGGCTGTGTATACTTTAACGTCAAGATAGCACCAGGATTGGATAAGATTAGCTGAGGAAAGTGCAAGTGGAAATTTCAGATGCACTGGCCCCATTATTGTGCCATCTTCCTTAGAATCGGTGGTACAAGAGGACTGGGGAATGGCCAGCCTTATGCCCTTGTTGAAAAGAACAGTGCAAAGATAAGCCCTGCAACTACAGGTTTAGGCCAGAGATAGTAGGAACTGCAGATGCTGGAGAATCCGAGACAACAAGGTGCAGAGCTGGATGAACACAGCAGGCCAAGCAGCATCATAGGAGTAAAACGGCTGACGTTTCGGGCCGAGACCCTTCATCAGAAATGGGGGAGGGGAAGGGGGTTCTGAAATAAATAGGGAGAGAGGGGGAAGCGGATAGAAGATGGATAGAGGAGAAGACAGGTGGAGAGGAAACAGACACGTCGAAGAGGCGGGGATGGAGCCAGTAAAGGTGAGTGCAGGTGGGGAGTTAGAGAGGGGATAGGTCAGTCCAGGGAGGACGGACAGGTCAAGGGGGCGGGATGTGGTTAGTAGGTAGGAGATGGGGGTGTGGCTTGAGGTGGGAGGAGGGGATAGGTGGGAGGAAGAACAGGTTAGGGAGGTGGGGACGAGCTGGACTGGTTGAGATGCGGTGGGGGGAGGGGAGATTTTGAAGCTTGTGAAATCCACATTGATACCATTGGGCTGCATGATACCATTCCAAGCGGAATACGAGTTGCTGTTCCTGCAACCTTCGGGTGGCATCGTTGTGGCACTGTAGGAGGCCCAGGATGGACATGTCATCTGAGGACTGGGAGGGGGAGTTGAAATGGTTCGCGACTGGGAGTTGCAGTTGTTTATTGCGAACCGAGCGTAGGTGTTCCGCAAAGCGGTCCCTGAGCCTCCGCTTGGTTTCCCTGATGTAGAGGAGGCCACAATGGGTACAGCGGATGCAGTATACCACATTGGCAGATGTGCAGGTGAACATCTGCTTGATGTGGAACGTCGTCTTGTGGCCTGGGATGGGGGTGAGGGAGGAGGTATGGGGGCAGGTGTAGCACTTCCTGCGGTTGCAGGGAAAAGTGCCAGGTGTGGTGGGGCTGGAGGGGAGTGTGGAGCGGACAAGGGAGTCACGGAGAGAGTGGTCCCTCCGGAAAGCAGATAAGGGTGGGGAGGGAAAGATGTCTTTGGTGGTGGGGTCGGATTGCAGATGGCGGAAGTGTCGGAGGATTATGCGTTGGATCCGGAGGTTGGTGGGAAGGTACGTGAGGACAAGGGGGACCCCACCTCTTCCTCAGTTACATTGATGACTGTATCGGCACCACCTCGTGCTCCCACGAGGAGCTCGAACAGTTCATCCACTTCACCAACACCTTCCACCCCAACCTTAAGTTCACCTGGACCATCTCTAATACCTCTCTCTCCTTCCTGGACCTCTCTGTTTCCATCTCGGGCAACCACCTAGAAACCGATATCCATTTCAAGTCCACCGACTCCCACAGCTACCTAGAATACACCTCCTCCCACCCACCTTCCTGCAAAAATGCCATCCCCTATTCCCAATTCCTTCGCCTCCGCCGCATCTGCTCCCAGGATGAGGCATTCCACTCCCGTACATCTCAGATGTCCTCGTTTTTCAAGGACCGCAACTTCCCCTCCTCAGTAGTCGAGAACGCCCTCAACCGTGTCTCCCACATTTTCCGCAACTCATCCCTCACACCCCGTCCCCGCAATAACTACCAAAAAAGAATCCCCCTCGTCCTCACGTACCATCCCACCAACCTCCGGATCCAACGCATAATCCTCCGACACTTCCGCCATCTGCAATCCGACCCCACCACCAAAGACATCTTTCCCTCCCCACCCTTATCTGCTTTCCGGAGGGACCACTCTCTCCGTGACTCCCTTGTCCGCTCCACACTCCGCTCCAGCCCCACCACACCTGGCACTTTTCCCTGCAACCGCAGGAAGTGCTACACCTGCCCCCATACCTCCTCCCTCACCCCCATCCCAGGCCACAAGACGACGTTCCACATCAAGCAGATGTTCACCTGCACATCTGCCAATGTGGTATACTGCATCCGCTGTACCCATTGTGGCCTCCTCTACATCAGGGAAACCAAGCGGAGGCTCAGGGACCGCTTTGCGGAACACCTACGCTCGGTTCGCAATAAACAACTGCAACTCCCAGTCGCGAACCATTTCAACTCCCCCTCCCAGTCCTCAGATGACATGTCCATCCTGGGCCTCCTAAAATGCCACAACGATGCCACCCGAAGGTTGCAGGAACAGCAACTCATATTCCGCTTGGGAACCCTGCAGCCCAATGGTATCAATGTGGATTTCACAAGCTTCAAAATCTCCCCTCCCCCTACCGCATCCCAAAACCAGCCCAGCTCGTCCCCACCTCCCTCACCTGTTCTTCCTCCCACCTTTCCCCTCCTCCCACCTCACGCTCCACCCCCATCTTCTACCTACTAACCATATCCCGCCCCCTTGACCTGTCCGTCCTCCCTGGACTGACCTATCCCCTCCCTAACTCCCCACCTGCACTCACCTTTACTGGCTCCATCCCCGCCTCTTCGACGTGTCTGTTTCCTCTCCACCGGTCTTCTCCTCTATCCATCTTCTATCCGCCTCCTCCTCTTTCCCCATTTATTTCAGAACCCCCTTCCCCTCCCCCATTTCTGATGAAGGGTCTAGGCCAGAATCGTCAGCCTTTTTGCTCCAATGCTGCTGCTTGGCCTGCTGTGTTCATCCAGCCCTGCACTTTGTTGTTACAGGTTTAGGCCAGTCAGTTTAGCTTTGATAGTGGGGTAACTTCCACAAAATATTCTGAAGAAAATTAGTCACTTTGGCAAGTGGGGGTTAATTGCGAAAAGCCAGCAGGGATTTGTCAAGGACAAGTTGTGTTTAACTAACTTGAAGTTTTTTTGCAGAGATAACAGAGGATTGATAAGAGTAATGCACATACATGAACTTCCAAAAAGCATTTGATATAGAACCACACAACAGACTTGTAAGCAACGTTTTTGCTCAATGAATAAAGGAGACAGTAGCAACATGGATACAAGGTTAATTCGGTCATACAAAATGGAATAGTGGTTATGGATGTTTTTTCAGACGGGAGTAAGGTTTGTACTGTATGTCCCCAGGGGTCAGTATTGGGACCTTTGCTTTTCCCGATTTATATTATTAATATAGACCTTGTTGTAGAAGGCACAATTTCAAAGTTTTTAGACACTACAAAACTTTGTGAACTATGAAAAGCATAATGTAAAATTTCAAAAAGGAATCTGACAAGTTGGTGGACAAATGACATTTAATGTAGAAAATTGTGAAGTGATTCATGCAATGAATGGAACATGAAGAGACAATATAAAATTAAAGGTACAATTCTAAAAGAAGCACAAAAGCAAGTGGACCTGGTTTGATACGTGCACAAGACATCAAAGACAGCAGCACAGTTTGACAGTATAATTAACAAACTATACAGTATTTTTTTAAATTCATTCACAGGATGTTGCTGTCTCGGCAGCATTTATTGTCCATTCCTAATTGCCCAGAGGGCAGTTAAGAGTCAACCACATTGTCGTGGGTCTGGAGTCTTTTGTAGGGCAGACCAGAAAAGGATGGCAGTCTCGTTCCCTAAAGGACATTAGTGAACCAGATGGGTTTTTCCTGACAATTGACAATGGATTCACGGTCATCATTAGATTCTTAACTCCGGATATTTATTGAATTCAAATTCCACCATGTGCCATGGTGGGATTCAAATCTGAGTCCCCACAACTTCATCTGGGTCTCTGGATTAACAGTCCAGCAAAAATACCACTAAGCCATCGCTTCCCTGTAACTGGGATTTACTAATATGGACATTAGTACAAGAGAACAAGAGCAAGGAGGATTTGTTCAGCACGTATAAAAAAATTAGTTTGGCATAAACTAGAAGCAATTTTAAATCAATTACACCGACTTCTTAAGGTTTAGTATCCAAAGTATGTGAAGGTGAAAGAGATGGTACAGTAAAGATTCACAGGATTGGTTTCAGGGATGAGGAGCTTATTATCTGGATATATTGGAGAAGATGGGACTGTTTTCTTTCAAGAAGGTAAACATTAAGAGGAAATTTGAGAAGAGGTACTCAAGATCATGAGGATCATTTGGACAGAATTGATAGAGAAGAACTTCACACTGGTGGATAGATCAAGAATGATTCAGGAAAGACACAGATTTAAGGTAAATGAACACATGAGCAGAAACCTTTACATGAGGTTACAGTTTAGGATCTAGCATGCACTGTCTGAGACTGTGGTGGGGGGAGGGTTGGGGTTCAGTTAAAACATTCATGAGGGAACTGGATTATCTGAAAAATAAAACAAAAAATCTGCAAGATTACAGGGAGAAGATGGGAGAAATGACACTGGACGTGGCACAGACACCACAGGCTGAATGGCCTCCTTCTGCAAGGATTCTGAGAGGTGTTTGAAATATCAACACCCAGTGACACAAGGAATACCAAGACATCAATACCCAGTAACAGGGCATCAACACCCAGTCATACTGGCATGGACAGAAGTTAACACCAGGGTGAAGTATTGATGCGTACCAGTCTGTCATGATGATGGTCCAGTTTGAGATGATGTATTATATATCATGCAGAGGTGTGGTAGAAAATTAAAAAAAAAGATTTAGGAGCAATTTTCCAACAGTATATCTGTACCATTACATTGAAAATGCTCAATGATAGCAATGGCATACAGCAACGTAGGACTTAGGAGCAGGAGTTATCACTTTGAGCCTGCTCCACTACTGAACAAGATCATGGGTGATTTGTTTGTGGTCTCAACTCCATTTTCTTGCCTGCACCCCATAACCCTTAGCTCTCTTCTCAAAAATCCACCTCAGATTTGAACACATTTAAAGACCCAACTTCCATCACATTCTGGGAAGAGTTCCACACACTAACAATTCTTTAGAGGGAAAAAAAAAATCCTTAACTTGGTCTTAACAGGGAGACTACTTTTATTAAAAATGTCCCCTAGTATTAGTGGCTCCCAGAAGATGAAACAGCCTCCAGGTATTCATCCCATTTAGTCCCCTCAAGATCTTTCATGTTTCAATAAGATCACTCCTTATTCTTCTTAACTCCAATAGATGTGGCCCCAACCTTTCTTCATAAAATAAACCCTACATCCCAGTAATGGGTTAAGTACAACCCCATTATCTGTTAATTACTTCAGATTTCCCTGAGTGTTACCAGACAGTATTTATGTAATAAGCATGAAAACAGTGTATTACCTTGTCACGGAAGAGCTCGAGGACAAACGTGGCCACGCTGCCATTGATACCGATGAACAGATTTACACAGGTTAGCACCACATAGGCAGAACTGGGGATACTGAACAAAAAGGATGCTGGATACATGAGGGGAGTGATGGACCAGCTGAAGAAACAGAATCAACAAACATGAAACCAAACAGGAAGGGCACCAGGAGAACTTTCACAAATTCAACTGTAATTACAGTTTGGGGATGAAAGGCCTTGTCCACTTACCCATAAAGGAACAGCAGGAGGATCAGTGCTGGTAAATTGGGGGCAGATACATACGACTTTTGTTGAAAGCAGATGAAGATAACGACTACCAGTGTTGCTGACACTGCGTAATTACACTGGAAAGGAAAAAGGTACAGAATGAGATAATTCACTGGTTATCAGTCTGCTCCTTCAAAAGAATAATCTAGCCCACCGTGGACTCCATGTGACTAACTTTCTCTTCTTGCACTATGTGTGAACTCCATACTATCATTAAGATTTAGGAAAAACAGGGACTCATTCAGCGACTGTGATGCATATGTGAGGCATTTTGAAAAGCTCATCCACTGATGTGCTTTCTCTATACAGTTCAGTAACTTCATCTGCTTCAAATACTTTGTGTAGTTCCCTTTCAATGATGTAATAGCTGCTGTTTCAATCTCTCCATGGAAAAGGATTTCATGCATTAACGCTCCATAAATTGTCCTAATCTCTCTTTTCGTTCTTGAAATTGATGGCACTTTGTCAGGGACTCCTGAACTAAACTCATGAACGGGCCAATGTCATCACTTACGGCCCTGAAAAGTGCCTACTATACCTCAGATTGGGCAAGGTATCTTAAGTTTGAGCAACCAGTGAAGCTAATGGTTTCGTACTGTTACAAGCAGTAGCAGCACAAACAGTGTTTGCCATTAACAGGATGCTGGCATCTAACTAAAAAGATATTCTGCACACCATCTAATTGAGTAATGCAGTACATAAATTTCAGTGCTGGAGTGATGCCAGATATGTTGGCCATCCATCCTGACCAGCATATCCCTTCAGTTGGTCACAACCAGCCACACTTGCAAAACTCAAAACAGTGTCCTCAAAATTAAATGTGATTGTTTTTAGACAACATTTGCTAAATAATCCTAAGTGTACAAAGAAGTATGCTGACAAGCAATGAGGTTAGCTGCATATATTAATACACAAGACCCTGATCACTGCTGACAGAAAGAACATGCACATACACTGTACTATTTCAACTCAACAAAAGAGGTGACAGCCAATTTCTGAAGGGTCCTGACCCAAAATGTCAGCTTTCCTCCTCCTCTGATGCTGCCTGGCCTGCTGTGTTCCTCCAGCTCCACACTTATCTCTGACTCCAACATTGGCAGTTCTTACTATTTCTGACAGCCATTCTCTAGTTCATTTCTCAGGACAATGCCTTGAACAGTCACAGTCAAAATGCCTAATTTAACATTTAAACAAAGCTTGGAAGTTGGTCATCATCCAACTTGTGGATTCTCCATGACAACCTCTCCAGAGTTCACTTTCCAACCAAACCAGCATGGTTCTTTTATATAGTAGAAATGTTGTTTTTCCCTTCACATTGGTATTTGTTGAAAAAAATCTTCCTGATGAGTGAAAATAAAAAGCTTAGAAAAAATCTGGCTTTTTCAGCAGTACTAAAGTTTAGGCTATTACTCAACTCCTTTTCATCACTTTGAAACTGTGAAATTTCCTCAGCTCTGCCAGCACTTGTGAAAATAATTTCAGTATTTCAAGTGTCATCTCATGACTAGTTTCCCTTCCCTGTAATCACCCTGGTGAGTTCATATTGCATTTTCTCTCTTGCTTTCCGTATGAGACAAACAATACTGCACACAATACTCATATAATGACCAACAATACATTCTGTATAAATATACCATTAAGTTATGTTACAGCTGTACAAAACTTTAGGTAGGCCACATTTGGAATACTGCATGCAGTTCTGGTTGCCACACTATTTGAAGGACGTGGGTGCTTTAGAGAGGGTGCAGAGAGGGTTTACCAGGATGTTACCTGTTCTGGAGGGTTTTAGTTATGAGGAGAGGTTGGATAAACTTGGATTGTTTTCACTGGAAAGACAGAAGCTGAGGGGTGATCTGATAGAGATGTACAAAATTATGAGAGGCATAGATAGGGTGGATAGTCAGAGGCTTTTTTCCCAGGATATAAAGGTCAACTAAAAAAGGGCACAGGTTCAAGGAGAGAGGGGGAAAGTTGAAGGGAGAAGTGTGGGGAAAATTTTTCACAAAGAGGATGGTGGGTGCCTGGTATGCACTGCCAGTGGAGGTGGTGGAAGCAAGCACGTTAGCAACATTTAAGGTGTATCTTGATAGACACATGAATGGGAGGTGAACAGACATATAGAAGCTGCACATGGGCAATAAGCAGCAGGTCTAAATAAGGAATAGGCATCAGAGCAGGCTTGGTAGGCTGACAGGCCTGTTCCTATGCTGTATCGTATTGCATTGTATTTCTTTATTCTCATAGCCTGTAATTCTTCTTAGCAAATCTCAAATTTGTACTTTCAGGGAATTAAATATTTGAACCTCAAGTCATTCTGTTCAGTCTTACCCCTTCCATTGTGTAATCTACCCATTCAATGTTTTTCTCCCAAAGTACATTACCACTTACTTAGCCACATTTTGGCTATGTCATCCTGAAGTTGTTCAGACTTATCTTCAGTTTTCCAAACTGCTTTAATGTGTATCAATAAATTTTTAGTATTGTGCTCTTGACACACAGGTCATCAATATATACAGCGAACAAAAGTAGACCTAGGCCTAGCCCTAACCCTAGGGGTTTGCAATATTCAATCACTGTCTGGTCCCAGCAAAGCCTATTAACTGTCTTTCTCTCTGTGAACCAATACTCTTACATTCCTTCTGTGACGAAGGAAAGAAGTTTCCAAACAATCTCTTGATTTCATCTTCTTTGTCACACCTGCTACATCACTCAGATCTATCCAGTTAGCCATTTCTTTAAAAAACGGCCGGCCTTTCATAAATCCACGATAGCTTAATCATACATCTAAATGATTAGAAACCTTCTTTTTTGAAGGATAGTATTCGACTGTTCTTCAATCCTGTTTCACTTCATCCCATCCAGTCCATGTACTATTTCAAACTCTACTCCATTAATTCAGTTTCTTTCCACAGCACATGGATAGTTTATTCTATCAAGAACTGTAACGCACTTACCATATCCCATGCAAAATTAGCAAGCCAATAAATGCCAGGTTTCACACCACTAACAAACTGAAGGTGCTTGGCTTTGCTGACACGTTCTTCAATGAGGAAGAGAACAAAGCTGGCTGGCACAAAGGACATGGCAAAGATGACACAAATGGAGACGAGCAAGTTAACAGAGATACCTATCCTAAAAAAAGGGAGAGAGGTTCTGCATCATACAATCAATGTTACCACATGGTCATGCAAATAATGATTTCAGATATCACTTTCATTATTAATGCACATTTGAAAAATGAAAATCACTTCAGCTAAAGAGATACAAGCATGGTGACTGGATAAAGCAACCATATTTGTGAAACATCAAATCAGAACAAGCAGCCCAGTGAATTCCAATCAACAGCAACTTTCACCTGAATGTTGTTCTTAATGCTTCTTCACAGAAGCAATCAAAAAATGACACTTACTCAACATTATAATCTGGCAATAAAATGCTTAATCAGCAGTTTGGATTTTCATGAGGCTTTTAAAGGATAAGGGAAATGGTGGTAAGGCAAAGCAGTTTAGGAATGGAATAGTAGATCTTGGGGCAAGCTACTGTTGTGTAACAACGTCATCTGCAGCCACCTTATGATGACGACGACATGGAACTGCTTGTTACAGTGTATAAACAGCAGTGTGGGTGGGGTTAGACTACACAATAGTATAGAATCAGAGTATTGAAAGCACATGAACATCAGTACAAGAAGAAGTTAGATTAATCTTTATATAATCTAACTACAAGATCAGAGCCTAGTTTCATGCATGGTGTATTTAGTATTAATGCATAACAAAAAGCATTATTTTCAAGTCTAAGCCAGAAGACAGTTCTTTATTTTGCCATCTCCTCAATCAGTCTGTCTGGAACTAAAACTCTGTGCCATCAAACCATGATAAAAGAGGCACCAACTGTAGGACTAAGGGAGCTGTGCAGAGAATTTGGGGTTGGACAGTGAGAAGTTACAGAGCTGGGAAAAGTCATTGAATAATTAAGGGTATGCTCAAATGGATTTAAACACAAAATATGAGAATTTCAAATTTGAGGTTCTGGGAAACAGAGCTCAAATATGCATCAGTGAAGATATGGGAAACGGATGAGGGTGAATGTGTGAGAAATGCGTTATTGCAGCTGAGTTTTGGTTGAGCTGAAGTTACAGTGGATGGAAGACAGTTAAGGAAGGTTTGGAATTGTTGAGGCTGAAGGTAACAAAGTCCAATATTTTGGCTGTTGAAGTAGATTGTTCCTGATATGAACAGGATACGAGGGTGGGAGCTCAGCTTTGTGTTAATTAGGATACTCCAGATGCAAAGTGTTTATTTAACCTGAGAGTGTCTGGGGAGGGGAGGCAAAGTTAAAGTTTGTACTAGGAGCTGAAGACAATGGCTCTGGTCTCAATTAAAAGCAAAGCAGATACTGGAATACCAAAATAAAAACAAAGTGCTGGAGAAACACAGCAGGTCTGATAGCATCTGTGGAGAGACAAACAGTTATTGTCTCGTGTCTAGTAGGACTCTTCTTCAGAACTCAGTTGAGTGAATGATCTCAACCTCCTTGACAAAGAAATACTTGAGCTCCTCAAACCTTTTACAAAGGATGAAAGGGAAAGGGAGAAGGCTTTGAGATCCCTAGTAGTAAAGAAAGAAAGCTTGGAGCAGCGGGTATCCAATTTAATCAAATAGTTACAAGTAAACATACAACAATGTAGAGGTGTTTCACTCCATACTGTAAATGTCATTCATTCATCCATGAATAAAAGCAAATTACTGCAGATGTTGGAGGTCTGAAATGTTAACTGTTTCTCTCTCCATAGATGTTGCCAGACCTCTTGTTCTCCAGCACATTTGTTTTTATCATCTAAAAAAAAGCAGAGTATTTGCCTGTAGAGGGCACATTCAGGCACATTGCTAGCCTTACCTCAGGTTCACACTCATAGGATCCCAGAGCCATCAGACAGTGACCACAAGTAGCAACCCTATCCATTTCCCCCACCTCCCCTATTTGGGGGCGTTTAGTCCAACTACATCACTGATACTGCACTGACTGAGATCAAAGGGGGACCCCATGATTTCTCTGGCTCAATCCCAGTGATTGCATTTTAACTTGTATGGATATGAGACTCTACCAGTTACTTACAGTGCGACTTCAGTGAACTGTTCTTTGGTCAGGTTCAGTGGGTGATTGTATGCAGTAATCCCAAACATTCTGGGATCTTTTCCTGGTGGAAGATTTGCTCTCAGCACTGCATTGCTCATAACATTCACAAAACTCACCATGGCATGACAGCCTTTATTGTTGAACCAGACCTAAAAAAGAAAACGATAAAGATTCTTTCCATATTTTTAAGAATACACTTGAGCCACTTGTTTCATAATTAAGTTGCTTCTAAACACTACACAGTTGAGCAACAGGCAACCACAACATACTGGTAATTACAATGGAGTTAATTACACACACGCTACATTCTACTGGCATGATATCCCAAGAATCAACCTCTTTCAACCTACATCTAATTTTCTCCTTCTTTTACAACGGGTGTCATCTCTTTCATTGTCAGTCTTTCAGCAACATTTCCCAGTTGTCACTCTTCATTCATGAGTTGGCTATTCTGTTGTGGTGGCAATAACAGCTGAACCTGGTACTGACCTTGGCTGGTGTGCAGAGATACACATTTTTTCCAGCAAGACCCATTTGTTGAAACAAACTGAGCAGAATTACAAAAATCGTTCACACTCTGAACTAACTGGACATTACCATTTCTAGGGAAACTGATCAACTTTATTCTGGGACCACGAACCAGGGAATGGGGAATTAATAAATAGACAGCAACAACGATGAATATTACGGTGACCAGAAGGAACAATCGCTGGCTAAGATGGTGTACTTAAGCTGTTTGTAGAGCAGTATAAAGAACAACACCTCAGGAAGTAAGATGGTTTCCAGTGGACTACAGCTCACAGCAGCCAGAGTCTGAAGCCTCATGCAGCCAGAACTCAGGATGGCAATGGGAGCAGGTCAGCAATAGGCTGGGCACACCAAGCAAGCAACATAATGCTTGTGCAAACACAAAACATTACTGGCATCAGCTGACTGGTGCACACCAATGGTCTCAGTGGGAGAAGTCACACTTGTGCCAGCAGATATTGCGAGCCATGTGCGTATGCACCACATAGTGCCTGCTGAATAGCATCAACAGTCAGTGTAGTCTAATAGAAGATGCATGGACCAGAAATGGAAAATCTATAACAAAAATAGAAATTGCTGGAGAAACTCGGTAGGTCTGGCAACATCTGTAGAGAGAAAACAGAGTTAACATTTCGGGTCCAGGGACCCTTCCTCAGAGCTTTCCGCAGTTCTTGAGTTTTTTTGTTCAATGGGAAATCTATCCTTGCTCCACTTGGCAGACACCAGCAAGAACCCTGCACTGCAGTGTAACTGGATAAAAGTGCCCATCCATCTTCCAAAGTCTTAACTGAAAAATAAAATCTTTAATATTATTGTACTTGGCAAGTCTGCTAATATATTGTTTACAGGAGTATTCTAACAAGTGATGTAAAGTATACTAAGAGGTCAAAGACATACTATGTTAGACTACAGACAGGACTTTTGCCCCATCTGACGCACATCTGTATTTACGTGCTGTATTTGAGTTGCCTTACTTTTTGTAACTACCAGCATATCCTTCTGTTCCTTTTTCTCTCCTGTATTTCACTAGAATGCAAATGTGCTGTTCACCTGTACTGTGGGGGTTAATCTGGCCTTAAGACCACGTAAATTAACGGAGGTCAATCAAAATTTGATTACTATAATGAGGGAGGTTTTTTAAATATTTGGTTCCAGATCAGTAAATAGCAGCAAATAATTTGTTTAAAAATACTATGACACTTCAAAGTGTAATGGAGCAAAAACTAAAGAAAGAAACACTTCAGACAGGCAGGAAAAAGACAGAAATTCTCCAAACATACTTTCACATTATTATTTGTGTTCAGCCCCTCGATAAAGTTTCCAATGTTTCCAAGCAGTCGGTCCATAGAACTATCCTGCCATCAACAGAAAACTGAACATCAGTAACTTAAAGTGAGAGTACAAAATAATTCTTGCAACCACATTTAAACTGACAGTCGTAATCCCAAATAAGATAACAGATAAATGAATGAGTCTGTGTTTTTATGGAGGTTACATGAACACTAAGCTGGATTGCAAAATTGCTAATTGATATTACTAGATTTTAACCAGATTGCAGTTCCACCAAGTGTCTACTGATGATGCTCTAGCCTGAGCCACCACTTGATGAGGAGTGGAAGGAAATACACAGACTTGGGGATTATAGAATGTCATTTTGAAAAATCTGTCACATCACAATCCTACAGAAAACTTCCAGTACATATTTAACAATTACAACATTTAATTGAAAGGTAATGGTTATATTTTGCACCAGTTGCGCAAGGATTGGATCCCAGCAAATAACGTCAACACGAGACTGACCAGGCCACTTTTAACCTGGGTATGGGATTCAAGATGTATTAAGAACATGGAACATAGAACATAGAACATAGAACAGTACAGCACAGTACAGGCCCTTCGGCCCACAATATTGTGCCGACCTATTATCCTACTAAGATCAAACTACCCTGCATACCCTACATTTTACTATCCTCCATGTGCCTATCCAAGAATTGCTTAAAAGTCTCTAAAGCATCTGACCTCATTACCACGGCAGGCAGCGCATTCCACGCACCCACCACTCTCTGTGTAAAGAACCTACCTCTGACATCTCCCCTATACCTTCCTCCAATCACTTTAAAATTATGCCCCCTTGTAATAGTCATTTCTACCCTGGGAAAAAGTCTCTGACTATCCACTCTATCTATGCCTCTCATCAACTTGTACACCTCAATCAAGTCACCTCTCATCCTTCTTTACTCCAATGAAAAAAGCCCTAGCTCCCTCAACCTTTCCTCATAAGACCTGCCCTCCAGTCCAGGCAGCATCCTGGTAAATCCCCTCTGCACCCTCTCTAAAGCTTCCACATCCCTCCTATAATGAGGCGACCAGAAATGAACACAATATTCCAAGTGTGGTCCAACCAGAGTTTTATAGAGCTGCAGCATAACCTCATGGCAATTAAACTCAATTCCCCTGCCAATGAAAGCCAACACACCATATGCCTTCTTTACAACCCTATCAACTTGGATAGCCACTTTGAGGGATCTATGGACGTGGACCCCAAGATCCCTCTGTTCCTCTACACTGCCGAGAATCCTGCCATTAACCCTGTATTCTGCATTCAAATTTGACCTTCCAAAATGAATCACTTCACACTTTTCTGGGTTGAATTCCATCTGCCACTTTTTTGCCCAGCTCTGAATCCTGTCAATGTCCCGTTGCAACCTACAACAGCCCTCCACGCTGTCCACAACTCCACCAACCTGCGTGTCATCGGCATATTTATGTTGAAGAATACATTTAAATTTAAACTGAAAGCGCTATAAATATAACAGGGCAACAACATATATAAAAATCAAATAAGTATCTCTGAACTGATGAAAATTTATATCGGCATGAGCTGACAAACACTTGTGTTCCCAATGCCTAAGACACTAAACCAGCAGATTTATGACTCACTCTGAAGCCTGAGATTAAAAGTTTTCTCTGTCTGCTGAATTTAAAAACCCAACATAAAACAACTTTAGACAGTCATAATTAATTGCTAATAAACTGGCACAAATTCCAAATATCAACATCATTCAGAGGTAACAGTATTCCAGCAGGTGGAGAAAATGGAAAAATATTACAGTTTAGAACTCTAGAGAGGCTTGGACTAGGTGGGAGCTTTATTCTCTATTTAACCTCTGTTGTAGATTCCCTTGGAGTGTTTGAGTAGTTAGTATAGAGGGAGCACATGTTTCAATTAGCAATGGACCTGACCTGAGAATGCATGGTGCATATGCAATATGAAATAGCTAAGTGCTCCAGTCCCCAAAGCTGACTGCCCTTGTGTCAATTTTGATGAAGTTCTGAATCATTCCTAAATGCTCATGGATTAGGTTGTCGGTTACTCAACATCTAACAGACATGCAGCAGAAATTGCAAATTAAACAGTGCAGATATTCAGGCCAGTTCCATACCTTTGTGACATTCAATCGTGACCTGATCTCAATAATGGAGATATTAACTTCGTTCAGCGAAGGTAAAACCTGGGAACTTCGTGCTCCCAATGAGAATCCTCCATACCTACAAGACATTATCATAATGAAGGTTCTGATTCTCTTTGAAGCCCAGACAGAACATGGAAACATTACAGTTTTACAGTGCACAGTTTTGTCATTACTTTGATTAAAAAAAAACTGCAGAAGTTGGAATCAAACAATAAACACAGACAATTTCACAAATGCATAGCAGGTTTGTCAGCAGCCGAAGGGAAAATAAGACACATTTGTGTTTCATGATTCATTAGCTGCATATCTCTTTTTCAAATGTTGACAGGATTGCCATGGATGTTTTTATTACAATTACTTTAAATTACTTTAAGAGTGTAAAGCTTTTAACCATATTACGTTCAGGAATGAGAGTCAAGAATAACATTTATGAAAATTAGCTAAGATTGCACATTTTAGGTACAGAGAACACTATTGATGGCCTGACAATGTTTGACAACAATGAATATCCATTTACAGACAGTGGGAATCTCAGGAGGGGCAGATTATTTTTATTTTGGGCAGTAAAGGATACATTCCCCTTAATAATTGCATCATCAATAGGTGAATACAAATCTGCTCATCCTGGGTATTGTGCAACATATCTTTTGCCTATTAACCTGGATGCAAGAATTTACCTGAACTCGTTCACCCACTTCTTAGTTTTCAGACTGTAAACACGAATAAGAGTTTCAAGTTACTTACAGAATACTGAACAAAAAACATGGTTTTAAAAGCATACTTAAGTAATTCAGTACAGGTATAATGACAAATGTATTTGGTTTGCGTCCAAGTTAGAGCCACATTGTACCTTTTACTAATGATCTGGGGGTAGGTTTTCACGAGGTAGTCCGATACATTCCTGCCAGTTAGATTCTGAAGAATGTCCCCAGTATTTCGCTGCAACTATTCAAAAATAGAAATTTGATTCTGTCAGCACAAAACAAAATTATACTGTTCCCAAGTACAGCCATTATGCGCCATGCACAAAACAGCCATTACAAAGTAATTACATCATTTTTGCCAGTGGAGAGGGAATTTAGATCGGGGTGGAGTGGTTAAACAAGTATAGCAAGAGCCTTTATAGTTGTATCTAAATATCAGAAAACTGAAAGGTTAATTTATCCTATTAGAATATTTCAGCAACCCAATGCTGTTAATTAAATCCAAGATCCTGAGAGATATAGGGTGGAGCATTGAATCGTGGCTCCAAAACCAGTGTGGTAGGTTGACAGTTCACAACTATATATTACATGCATTTTAAATAGCAGCCAGAAGACCTTAAATTAAAATATTAATGAAGAGTAACACCAAGCCCAGCCATCAGCTGTTTAGGATAGTAACCTTAAATAGGGTTAAAATGAACATCATAGTAACAATGGCCAATGGCTCAATGGATGGCAAGATAACATTTTTAGAAATAATGGGTGGAATCTTCTGCCTTTGTGGGTAGTGAGCCTAGAGACAGGAAGGGCACTTAATTAGGCAAGCAATTACATGCTCGAATCCCTCCTTCACCAGAAATAACATTTTGGGTGGGAAAGGCAATGGTTGACTTATTCACCTCACCACTGACTGAAGCTCTTAAATCGGCTAACTAAGGACATTCAATGGCCTCAGCCCGCCATCACTAGGACTAACTCAACTATGAGCAGGCCTATTGCCATATGGTGTACAGAGTAGCTGCTACCCTACAGGTAGCTGATTACCCCAGGGTTTGGGATTTGAGGGAGCATCCTTCAATCAAAGGCGGTCAATTGAGAGAGACTGGACATCAGGTAGGGGTATTTCTTCTAGGGAGTCAACACTTGAAGTAAAAGGAACCCTCACTACAGCTTGTCATAGTACAGGATTCTTCCTGGTAATTTTGCTGTCACTATCTTCTTTCCTGGTAGAGATCTATAAATCCTGTTCAGATTTAGTGTGATACAGAAAAATACTTGGTCATGTAACAATAGGCTCATGTCTAAAACAAACATAGTTCATTGCATCTTAGCAACTTGGTACAAGTTGTATCGGTATGTTAGAGACTGTTACTATGTCTATAAGGAAGACAAAAGGAAAACACTGCCCTTACTTCTGAAATTCCTGTTAAAAGGAGGCTGCTAAAATGAAGAGAAGAGAACTCTCTTCAAAAGAAAAAAACAAGTTAATGTTCTGCCTCTATAAAACAAATTTTACAAAATAAATTTCTTCATATGAAAGCAGAAACAAAGATAATCAAAATGGAAGCCAAAATTACCATGCACAAATTGTGGCAATTTAGCGACTTCTATGAAAAAAGTGGATATAAGAATTGATGCAGAGGTACTGGAAAAAATACAGATAAATATAGCCAACAGGATGCAAAGTATGCAGACAGGAATTGTATGCACTTAAAATTTCTAATAAATTACAGAAATAGAGATACAGATATTTCAAAATTGCAACCACACTCTAATTATGTCAGAAGCAAACATCTGAGCATGTACAATGACATCAAAACAAATGCAGCAAAATTTCCTCAGGCCAGATTCTATTTACAGTTCCACAAGAAACAATAACTATATCACTACACACAACTGTGATAATCACACCATCTAGGATCCGTTGTGAATTCCCAACAAATTAGAAAGAAATCTCAATTTGTAAATTGGCCTATTGTAAAAATCAACTTGAGACTTAGCTATTTTTGAAACAGTCAGGCAAAAGCATCAGCACCACAGAGGCAGCAAGACAGGGTAAGACTCTTACAACTGGACCCATCACCTCAGACCTGTCGAACTCACCTGAGGGGGCGGGAGTCCTCCTGCTCCTTCTCCACATAAAGGCAACATCCTCTGGGTCTTCTTTGAGCTGCACTGACACGCAGGGGATGGATTTTGCATAGTCCAGTTACCACTGCGGAAGATCTTCAGGGCTGATTCTGAAACTTGGGGAATTATCCAATCAGTTCCACCTTCTTGGCACTGCATACTTCTGTGGTGCAGGAGGAGAAAAGAAAAGGCAAGAAAATGATTGGAAGGGACTCAATTTAAAATGAAATCCTTAATGTCCATCCAATATAAACACATAGTTCAAGACTGGTTACAAATTTCATAGGTAAACAATGTCTGGGGAGTGAATGTTCTAGCATGGCAGTGTCCTGCTGCACACTATTTCCCAGTCACTGACTCTGGACAAACGGCCTCAAGGATAAACCATACTGTTTCACAAACTTTGTGCCCTTGACTACTCCTTGACCTTGAGCTTCTGAACACATTTCCATGTCATCTCTTAAGACTGTCTATTTCCACCTCTGTTGCGCGACTCCACCCTGCTTCAGTTCATCTGCTACTGAAACCTTCATTCTTGTTATTTCTAGAATCAAAAGAATCAAGTCTTACAAAGCTTTTCTGGCTGGCCTCGCACACCTTGCTCAAGACCCCTTTTGCAAATTTGGGTACCCCACCCCCACCCCAACCCCACACATCTGCAGGTGACACACCCCCAACCCACCACTGTTTCTCTATCAAGAACCTCATCCCTTGCAATTATTAGCTCTTGCAATCACCTCTCCTGCCATCCAAGAGATCCTGCCTTCCTGTCCAGCCCTGTACTTAATCTAGACCTGCCCACTGTTACCACTGACTGCTGAGGCTACAGATCCATTGGAAAATTCGATTATTCAAATACTAAATAACCCTTCCCATTGTATAAACTTTTCCAGACTTACAAGAGACACTTCTGTGCCACTGCAATTCTAGACTCTTGTGAACGTCCAATATTAATTACCCCATCATTGACTGTCTTGCATTCAATTGCCAATGTCTCAAGCTTTTAAATTCCTTTCTAAACCTCTCTGCCTCCTGTCCTTCTTTTAAACATGCTCTTTAAAAACTACCTCTTTGACTAAGCTTTTGGTCATCTACTCTAACATCTGCTTGTAACTTGCTGTCAATTTTTGTTTCATACTCCTGCACAGCACAGATTTTCCAATAGTAAAGATGCTAGATACATACAAGCTGATGTTACTGCCCCAAAGGTTCACCTTTGTCAGGTAACTGATGTGCCCTACAATGCCAACAGTCAGAGTTTACATCCTCGTACCTAAACATTTATAAACCGTTCAAGTTGTCGATACAATCAGATCTCTGCCATTCTGATTTAGGATACAACTACTAATGAAGCAAAGCACTAAGGATAGCTACTTGAAAACCTCCAAAACCTTGAAAACCAGCAAAATTAAGCAGTGAATTGGAATTCTACGTAGAAATGAATGGATTAGCTTGGGTTACATGTGAAGTTTGGATCCACTATTCAAAGTTCAAAATTATTCGTGTATGAGCCTTTAATGTGTGCAATGGAGGCGCTATTCTGTTTTTCAGAAGTTTGAAATGAGTCCATGCATGATCTCTGATTCAGTGCTGCAATCAAATGTCTTATTCTGATGGGTTCACAGAGAATAGATGGAATATCTCGCTGAGACTGCAATATGGAGCAAGTCTTCGACATGTCACATGGTCATTAAAGTAGTGTTGGGGGGATTAGACAGAGCAAATTGAATGTTATGATAACATCATCAACATGAATTTCTATCATCCAAGTGAAATACAACAGGCAAGAAGTAGGGATGAAGGGGGTATGGTGGTGAAGAGAACAAATTAAGTGCAAATATTGTACAACAGGTGAAGGATAAAGTAACCTCAGATAAACACTCACTCATTTGTTCCACTTTCCATACACTTGGTGCCAAATCCAGGGTCACTGAGGAGTGCACTGATCAGATCGCGAGTGGTAGGATCCTCTGGAAAGTCATCACTGATGGACCAAATAGATAAAGTAGATCAACAACTGGAAAACAATAGATCTGCTCACAAACTGTGCAAACAGTTGGAAAAAGTTGAATAAGATTCTATAAGCAATCCACCCCTGCCTGTCAGTCCAAAAGTTTAAGCCTCACTCCAAGAGGAGGGTTCCAGATGTAGGCTATTCACTATGCAAATAAGCTCTTGTATCTTGACCAACATTCCTTCCTCAATCATCAATCATTACCAAAGAGAGGTGGACTGCCCACTCTTCTCATTGTGGTTTGCAGAACCTGGCAGTTTACAAAATGACTGCTACATCTCCACAAAACTAGTGACTGCTATCCTTGAAAGAACTCATGGTGGACTCATTTTGAAACATCTGAGACACGTCATAAGGCATTGTACAATTCAAAAACCTCCTTAAGGCTCTGACCTGTGCTTCCTGCTGCATCAGAGTGCAGTATTCAACAGCCAATGACTGGTTATTTTGAACTCTTGGCGATATAAATCAAGTTGAGTACCTGATGAAAGTGTACTGTTCTCCATACATCCAGGGACTCAGTTCTAATGGTGGATATTTCCCAAATGGAGGCACAATCATACTGAAGAACAGAGCAATAAACACAAACAATGCAGGTAGCACAATCTGGAAAGATATAACAGGTAACATCTATTAATTCATTTATCCCATTGTCAATGGGTCAATCATTTTATACTGTCTTTCCCAGCATTGATATGCTGTATATTAGGTAGATTAGGTAGACTCCATCAAATAAGGTGGGTTTACTATCAACTGTCAATTGCCGTTTGCAGCTGCTGAGTGCAAGGCCAACGGGAAAATCCCCAGCTCCATTTTTTCTACTCATTCACAGGATGAGGCGTCATTGGCTAGGCAGCATTTATTGCCCGTCCCTAATTGCCCAGTGGGCACTTAAGAGTCAACCACATTGCTGCCGGTCTGGAATCACATGTAGGCCAGACCGGGTAAGAATGGCAGTTCCCTTCTCTAAAAGGACAGGAGTGAATGGCCCTCTCTGCTCACTCTCTGGGAGGTTGAATGAGGGAGAACAGGAAGAGTTGAAAACCCCTCAATGTCAGCATAGAAAACTCTCAGGCAGGTTTAACACAGGTTAGATGTTGAGTGAAAATCTCTGTTCGCTGTCTGTCAGAAATGCACACCATATTTCAGGAGCTTGAGGATTACATTTCCATCATTGGCCACTGTGGAGTTTTAAACCTACCAGAGAAGAGGAATGTTAATGATTCTATAGGTTGCGTTTTATCCCAGCAGTGGAAAGTATTTGCGACAATGTAAATGTGACGTTAGCCAGTGTCCAAGCACCCAAATGTTTTCAGTGACTCCTCCAGCAAGATTGCACATGATGTTAGCTTGGACACATAACCCACACTGTAACAACCCAGTGCCAAGGCTGGTACATGGCTTCATGGACAAGAAACTAGGGAGAGTGGTGGTTGTTAAATTGAATCCTAGCAACTCATCTACTTTTGGGGGCAAGGTTTTAAAGATGTTTGTTCTGAGGATACAAGGGATGTTGATAAGGCTGGCACATGCCTTATTGCCCTAAAAGGTGCTGGTGTTGGGCCTTCCAATCAAACCACTGAGTGGTTTCATGCCAATGAGTGGCTTTGTCAGGCCACTTCTGATGCTATTTACGAGTCAACTCCTCTGGTGTGGGACTGGGAGTCATGAACTATTTAAAAGTAAAAATAGAACTGTATGCCAACAAAAGTCAGCCATTTTGGGTGATGCTGAGCAAGTGGAGATGGGAGTATAAAAGGGTCAAGGTGGAAAACAGCATCGTATGGATCATTAAAACTACCTGAGCAAAAAGTCCTCTACGACTTCGGCGGGCATACAGGAAGCGCTTGATGAACAAGGAATGGAACTGTTGTCGGGTGAGCTGCCAGCCACGTAATTGGTATGAACCTCTGCCTTCCATACATTGCATAAAGTCGGTCTCCTTGGGTTCTGATCAGGTTTTAAAAAAATACTTTTATTATAAAATGGCAATGCTTTTACCTCAAATGTTCCATAAAAGACCAGCCTGTAATGTTACAGGATTGGTGAAGATTGCCAATAATGCAACAAATAATCAATGCTGAAGAAGATTTTCTGAAGAAGGGTCTAGGCTCGAAACGTCGGCCTTCCTGCTCCTCTGGTGCTGCTTGGCCTGCTGTGTTCATCCAGCTCTACACCTTGTTGTCTCAGATTCTCCAGCATCTGCAGTTCCTACTATCTCTGAAATAATCAATGCTCTAAGGTTTTTATTTTCTAAATGTTGACATGTATTTTGTTGTTTATTTATTGCATTGAGACCTGTGTTCATTGCTAAAGCTGTATTTAGAAAATAATCAATTTAAACTCTCATATCTCTGCATCCTCTAAAATATTCCCTTCTCAGTTTCCACTTTGTATAGATACCAGACACAATATTGTAACATCTTTAATTTTGCCATCCTTCACAGGTGATCCCAGGCCTCAAGTTCCTGCTGATGGGCTGTGATGTGCATCATAACCTATCCTGATCAAATATCCACACACGTGGAGGGTTCTGTAAAATCTGGCTCAGGAACTTCCAGCCAGTGTTCTTCTCAAACGAGCAACAGAGCTCCCTAACATCAGTTCCACGTGGTCAATGCAGGTCACAAATAATACAGCCCTAATTCTGTCATCAATGTCACTTCCTTGCTTATATGTTACTCCAAGAGCTAATGGATGAAGTATTGGACAAGTGTAACCAGCTCTAAAACAGCTTCTCTTTCAGGATTTGCACATGCTCCTAACAGATTAGCTTGAATCAAAACCCAATCCAATTTATATTTCAGTCATACCTTTCCTTCGACCTTTCCTTTTTACTGGCATTTAGGAAGCATTAGAGAAAGAGAGACAACATGTTCAAAACAATAAACATTTAACAAATATATTGAAAGTAATCCTGAATTTGCATCAAATTCTTGGATGTACTGCTTCCATAATTGGAACAAGCAGTGAAGGCACTAGCAGTATTCTTGTTGTTAAATTTGGAGATAATAACATGGATTCATTGGGTAAATTACAGTCTATTTTTCATTTTCCCTCTTATTAATAATCATTCATTTCATGATCAAGTGTTTTCATTTTTGCCATTTTAATCTATTTTTTGTTCTGACTCCCCACTTTGGCTGTCAGAGCAACATCGTGTCAGTTGATGTGAGCAGATTTCATTTACTCCTTGAACCTTACTCTAGGCTTCAGTCATGACAATATTGCCTCTAAAATGTAGTAGCATCATTAAATATGCATATTACCAGGTTCTGTGTCAGGTAGTTCAAAATCCCCTTCCTCACTAACTGGCTGCAGTGTGTGCTCACTGGACCTTGAACATCTGACTCTTTTAATGGGAACATTTCCATCTGTGAATAAGGATACAGAAAGCAAGAAATAAATCTTCACTCAATAAAACAGGCAAAAAAATTAACGAGTACTGCAGTGGCAGAACAAGTCCTTCTGCTGATGCATCAATCATATTTCAATGCTCATTCCAATAAACTGTTCTAATAATTTGCTGCAACAATTAAGTAGCAGCCAAATCTGACCAGGCATGAAATCCCACCTCAGGAATGGATCTTTCATTGGTAATAATCCAATGGATGGATCCCGAACCAAAGTTTCCTCTAATTTCCCTTGGCAGTGCATGCCCGTTTTCATGCATTGACTGCCCCTTTAATACTCCTGTGCAGCTGTGCACACACGTTTTGGAGAGTGAACATTAGTTATGCAAAGCCTGATTGCTGACTGTATCTTGGATTCTACATTTCCATGCAATTGCACACCCACATAGCTTGGAGCATTTTGTGCCCAAGAACCGAAATTTTGTGATTTATCCCATTCCTTCTCCCACATCCCATCCTCCACGATCTCAGATGAATGTTTAAGTGAAGTAAAAATACTCCAGAGACCCAAATGTCCTCAAACTTAGGTAAGCACAGAATCCACGTAGGAGTCCAGAAGTAAGAAGAAGTCATAGTTGACTCCACAGGCTCTGCTGCAACTGCAATACTTGTGCTTACAGATATTTTTAATTAACATGTTCACGTCTGCTATGACGCAGCTCTGCAGCAAACGAGGCTTAAACCTAGGACATCCAGGCTCAGAGGTAGGGACACATTCACTGCACCACAAGAACTCTAACTTGTACTCATACATACTTAACACGAGATCATCCTCTGAATGGGGTATTCTGGAAAGCTGATACTTAAAAACAAAGTGCACAGAAACACTAATTGTTTTCTGGGAAAACACCAAGGTCCACCTAGCATGTCAGTAGTTACTTGAAATGATGAGAGAGTTATTAACTAATTAACTGGACAAGAGACCCAGATACAACATGAGGAAAACTACATGGTTGGTGAGTTTTGGGATCCAAAGTTATTTTCTCCTCTCAAGCTTGTTACACTTTGAACACATAATGCTTCTAATCAACCATACCCTACACCAAAATGCAAAGGTGCAATTTAAATAACTTAATTGGTCTCCGGCAAATAGGATTCTGCTGTCTCACAAACATTTTGGATGGCCCCACCATGCTCATTTGTTTTTGGTATTTTAATTGCCCAACATCATCTTCTCAATCAGTCTCTCCATCTCTTCCCCCGACCCCCACACACCCAGGTACATTCATACTACGGTAACATCATCAAGAGCAACAGCTATCCAACTCCAGTGAACATTGGCCAGCTCTTTCCCTAGACAAGTATCTCATTATGTCAGCCCTCTGCACAGTAATGCATGACACAGAAGACCATTCAGCCCATTTGATTTGCAACGGCTCTTTCAAACAGCAAACCACTTAATCCCAGCAACATTATTCTCTTGAAGTAGTTATCAATCCCCATTTGAAAAAGGACGATACAAGATTCAACATCCTTTTACAGCATTCTTAATCTTAGCAGCATTGTGCAATGAAGTACTGCGCCAGTCCACCCATAATTCCTTTGTTAAACAGCGTGCACTGTGCTCCCTGGTTATTCATTCAGCCCCTAGAAAGAGTTTCTTTGCAACTATTGTATCTAAATGCTCTATGATATTAAACACCTCAATCAAGGCTCCTTTTGACCATCCCGACTTGAAGAACAACCCCAGCTTCTAAATCTCTTGCGCACCTTTTCAAAGCTTTTGTGTCCTTCCTAAAACATGGGCACACAATTGGATACAATACTCCTACTGGGATCAAATTTGTGTTTTACAAAGATTCAGCATACCTTCCAGCTTTTTGTATGCTATACCTCAATTTAAAACGCCCGCTATGCTTTGCAACACCTTTATCAATTTGTTCTGCTACCATTGGCAACTTGTGTACAAATGCTCTCCAGCCACAACCACAATCTGTGTTACATAGAACATAGAACGTAGAACATAGAACATTACAGCGCAGTACAGGCCCTTCAGCCCTCGATGTTGCGCCGACCTGTGAAACTTATCTGAAGCCCATCTAACCTAAACTATTCCATTATCATCCATATGTTTATCCAATGACCATTTAAATGCCCTTAAAGTGGGCGAGTCTACTATATTTGCAGGCAGGGCATTCCACGCCCTTACTACTCTCTGAGTAAAGAACCTACCTCTGACATCTGTCCTATATCTATCACCCCTCAATTTAAAGCTATGTCCCCTCGTGCTAGCCATTACCATCCGAGGAAAAAGGCTCCCACTGTCCACCCTATCTAATCCTCTGATCATCTTGTATGTCTCTATCAAGTCACCTCTTAACCTTCTTCTCTCTAACGAAAACAGCCTCAAAACCCTCAGCCTTTCCTCATAAGACCTTCCCTCCATACCAGGCAACATCCTGGTAAATCTCCTCTGCACCCTTTCCAATGCTTCCACATCCTTCCTATAATGCGGTGACCAGAACTGTACGCAATACTCCAAGTGCGGCCGCACCAGAGTTTTGT
>NC_063360.1:12683651-12705669 GCF_021869965.1 Rhincodon typus | reverse complement strand
TCATAGGAGCAGAGAGGCTGACGTTTCGGGCCTAGACCCTTCATCAGAAAACGTCAGCCTCTCTGCTCCTATGATGCTGCTTGGCCTGCTGTGTTCATCCACGCCTGCACCTTGTTGTCTCGGATTCTCCAGCATCTGCAGTTCCTACTATCTCTGAACAGATACTAGGATGTGGCTTTAAATAGTAGCTGAAAACTTAAATCGTATGGAAAGGTGTGGGCTAATTAGGAACAGTCGGCATGGATTTCACATGGAATGATCATATTTAACTAACTTGCTGAAGTAGTAACAGAGCTGATGAGGGGAAGGCTGTTATTGTGGTGTACATGGACTTCCAAAAAGTGTTCAATACAGTGTCACATGACAGACTGGTGAGAAAAGTTAGAGTTCATGGAATAATTTAAAGTAGCAATATGGTTACAAAATTGGCTGAGGATAGGAAACAGAGTAACAGTTAATGAATATTTTCTGGGCTAGAGGTTGGTTTGGAGTGGAGAGCGCCAGGGTTGGTTTTGGAACCTTTGCTTTTCCTGATATATATTAATGATCTCGATCTTGGTGCACAAGAGACAGTTGGCTGGACGACTGGTTTGCAATGCAGAGTGATGCCAACAGCATGAGTTCAACTCCCCCACTGCAGAGGTTACCGATAAGTACTCTCCTTTGCAACCTCTCCCCTCACCTGCAGAATGGTGACCCTCAAAAACCAACACCAGCTTATCACTCTCTTATGAGACAGCATTCCTGCGATCCAGTAGAACTATGGAGATGTTACCTTTACCTTCCTAATGTACTCTACGTTATCATTTACTTATCTCACCTATATAGCATTTTATAAATTAAAGAAAATACAAACTTTAAACAAATTAAATGTATTGTCTTTTTGGACAAATGAATACTCGTCACTTGGTCAAAAAACCCTTCCCTTCAGCAAAAAAATGCATTAGCTGCATTAAAGCCTAAATTCTAGCCCGTAGAAATGGCATTTCCACCATCTATTGGCAGCAGTCACCTATATTGCCACAAAAATTTCCTCCTTATCTAGTTGTCAAAGGGAACTCTTTAGCCACTCACACTATACTCGATTGTATAAGAGGAACATATGCAGACGCAACTCTTATGATACCTTCCTCAGACCAATGGTGGTGCTGCTGGAGCTGGCTGGCGTTGTCTTGTCATTTTCTTTTTTCACTAAAGTCAGGTAATAGCCAGTTCCTAAATGATTTTTAAGGAACAGTGAAGAGCCACAGCAGCAGAGCTTTCCATGGGAGATAATGGCAATTCTATCCCCGAGGAGGTCCGCCTCATCCATGTAATGGGTTGATAATATTATGGTGCGGCCTGCAGGATAATGAACCACAGCTAACAAAAGTAATTTCTTTTTTAAAAAGTCATAAAGAGTTACAGATTTGTCAAGTTCCTGAAATCAATCCTTGGTCAGTCAGCTGATCTCAGCTTGCATGGCAATGAGTGCCATTACAATTGCTCTCAGTAGCCCTAGGGATGAGGGATGGGGACTGGTGGTTGTAGAGAAGTTCGGCATGGGAGGTTTTGGAGGGTTAGGATGTAGGAGATAGCAATCAGCTGGTATTCTACACTTGATCATTTTTAGTTCTTCCCAGCCAAAGAGCACAGAAATTGGCTCTGATGTCCTCTACAGTCCAAACTGTCTGGCAACAGGCAGAAGCTTGGCCACTCTGAGAAAGTACCAAAGGAAATTCAGCATCTTCACCCCAGCAACTGGTAAATATTTAAGACATTTAATAAATCAGTCCATTTCGAGAGTGTAAAATCAATCATGAGTGGTTTTCATACAGCCAATCATGAAAGCATTTGCTTCAGTTTAATGATTGTTGACCTTGCCTCTGGATCAAAAATTTAAAGGATCAACAATAAAACTCCAAATTTAGATTAAAATTTGGTTTATTTCATGTAGTTGCATTGCAAAATGATGTTTAGATGCTGGTCTTGGTAACCAGAAAAACAATGCATTTTAGTCATAAAAGCAACTGCAAGGAAATCAATGGAGTTAGGGAGAGAGGTGACTTAGGACTGGAGGAAGTAAGGGCGGCGACTCAGCAAAGGGAAGAGAGCTGCAAGTGACCTGAAGCCTCTGCCCATTGAGAGGTTCTGTTTCCCCATGTTCCTTTTGAATAGAATTTGTCGCAACATTTTTTTTCATTTTCTTTTTAAAAACAGTTTACATCAGCAACTTGGGCACAAATACAACAAAACATTTGGCAGAGAATATCCACCAACTTATTATTGATCTAACTGCAACATTCAATTATGCAGTATTACTCTCCCTGACAAACTAACAGTCATTTGTTACATGGCTCACCTTTTCTATATTTAAGTAAGAGCTCCCATATTCCTCGGCGGGAATAAGGGTCAACACCAGCAGTTGGTTCATCTAAAATAACAACCTTTGACCCACCAACAAACGCTATAGCGACTGAAAGCTTTCGTTGCATGCCACCTGAAAGTAAATGCAAAAATTGAAAGTTTATACATTTCAGCAGAAAAAAAGTACAGTGACCTCCTACACTGGGGCATGGGAAGAATTGACTCCTCACCCGAGAGATTTTTTGTTTGTTCTCGACGTTTGTGCACCAAATCCACATCATCGATCATCAACTTCATTTCTTCATTTACCTCCTCCTCAGTCAGCCCCTTCAGCCTTCCATAAAACCAGATGTGCTCCTCCACAGTCAATCTAAAAATGACAGTTTAACAACTACATATTAGAAATAATCTCTCATTCTGTCTTGTAGGATCCTTTCTCCATTGGTCTTTTATAGATTTCGATTGAAGTAGGCACGCAAATGTCGCTGACCTCTTGATTTCCAAATCAAGTGGTCCAACCTCTGCTTTGAAGCTGTACACTTATTAATGTTTAATGTTCAAGAAGACTGCTTTCCCGAGAAGCAATGAATCAATTTCTCACATTAGTCACTGTGGGCAAACATATCATTCAGTTTTAAGCCATACCATACAGATGAAGACAGAGGCAACAAGGTGCAGAGCTGGATGAACACAGCAGACCAAGCAGCATCATAGCAGCAGAAGATTATTCTTGGGCCTGTTCTTGACTGCAGCAATCCTTAATTCAGTAGTTGGTCAATTGGACCTAGGTCTTCTTGAGTTAGAAGCTTTCGTTTTGAGCTTTAGTGCTGTTTCTTTTCCACTCAGAGGGAGGGAGAAATCTGGCTCGATTGGTATTTAATAGCGTGGGACAGTGTCAGATAGGGCGCGACCATGTTCTGGCCTCTGCCTTGATTAACTTTAAATAAGGTACCCAGCATTGCAAACAACCTCCCTTCCCTCATTCGTCATCTATCCTGTCCCTCACCTCCTAGGTCTCTTTCTGGCTGACTTGTTAGTAGCTGCCACCTCTCCTGTTAGCACTACCTGCAATGAACAGCTGTGGCCTCAGGATGGCAATCTGGGGCCAGAATTTCCACTCCCTGGGTCTTTAATCACAGGAAAGCATTGCTGCTGGCCACAGCTATCTATTTGGCAAGCCTTTCACAAAGGAGTAACGCAGGGCTCTTGTTGACTGGCAGGTCCCATGTTTGCATTATAAATCACCCTTGATGTTCACACTTACTGCTTAGACAAAGTACTGTCAGTTACCACCAGTAGCGGGCATGAATGATGTGACATGTTTTTCTTTTTACTGCAATAAGTGCTAGAGAATTGGCTAGAATGGAAAAAGGCAAACATGGGATGGGCAGGAGGATGTTCTTCACACAAATGAATCAATAGTTGGGTACGGTAATGAAAATTTAAAGAAAAGGACTCTTGGAATTAATTCTGAAACAATATCAACTGGTCTTTATTTAGCACCTTTGATATAGTGAAGTATTCTGAAGTGTATTCAATATCATGTTGTCAAACAAAACAGTAGCAAGCCATGTAATGATTTTAGGACATTTGTCCTAAATCTTTGTGGAAGAAGTAGGCTTTAAATAGCAGCTTAAAGGAGGAGAGGGACAGAGGGTTACAGGAGAGGTTTATGGAGAGAATTCCACAGTTTAAGACCTTGATTACTGAAGGTGCAGCTGAAAATGCTGAAGAAATTAAAATTGGAAGAGATCAGAGTTTGAAGAATACAGATATTAGAGATATTTAAAGGACTGGAGATAGCAAGACATATGGATGGACAAGGCCATGGAGGAACTTAAAAATAAGGATAATATTTTAAAATGAGGTATTGCTAGACAAGGAGATAAATGTAGGTCAGTGTGCAGTGGTGGGCGTTGGATATGGTAAGAGTTAGGAAAGGTGTAGAGTTTTTGATGAGTTCAGGTTTATGGAAATGAAAGATTGGAACCGTGCCAGGAAAACATTGGCATAGTAAAGTCTAAAGTTGACAAAGGCACAGATGATGGATACTGTTATTTGGAGGACTTCTGATTTTTCCAGTTAAATAAGCCGGAAAAGAGTAATAGCCTGTCTTCCACAACTGTCTTTGATCTATTGATGTAAAGGTCCTTATTTAAAAAGAAATACTTACATGTCAAAAAGTACATTATGCTGTGGACACATCCCTAGTGACTTTCTGATCGTATCCATCTCTGTGAAGATATTTCTGCCCAGAATATATGCTGTCCCAGAGGTGGGTGGGAACAATCCAGTCAGGATAGACCTTGCAGGCAACAATAAACATAATTTCAGACTATAACTGAAGTGACACTGCAGAAAAGCTGAGATGAAAAATAATGGAGGTTCATGGGAGATTCTTCAATATCTGGCAACAGAAAAGACTCATTGATTTTAAATGTTGGAATTTGACAACGCAACTGTCAGAAACAGCATTTCACCTTCCTCTAGAACAATTTCCAACCCTCTGGCCTGACTTCAAAATACCCAGAATCACTTCCGTCTCTGCTCTTTCTCATCTTCCTACAGATACTTTCATTGGTTTTACCACTTGCATTCTCTTTGTTCAGCTCTCTTGCTTCTTAATATCTTTGCAGCTCAAGTAAGAGAACCTTGAATTGATATCCAGCTCATTGCACCTTTTGTACGTCATGAAAAGTTCTAATTGAGACATTAATTGACCACTTTACTTCCAGGTGCTGATTGAACTAGTCTGTAGATGCTGGGCTTCCCTAATTTGGGAGCAGTCCCAGGTAAGTTAGGTTGTGGATTCAATGTTTTATTCCAAATCTTGAGTCAATAGCTTATCCAACACTAGCCTATGCCCTATGCAGACAGCAACATTGGAAAGCCTGTGCTTTTGTGGTAAGATTTAAAAAGTATAAGGAGTTCTCCTGCTGTCCTGACCAACATTCCTTTATTAATTAAACTACCAAAAACAGATGAACTGATTAAATATCAAAGAATAATGGGAATAGATAAGGGAATAAAATAAGCACAAATTTGTTTGGGGAGCTGGTAACAGCATAGTGGGCTAAATGTTTTTTTTCAGTCACACACATTTCATGATGTTGGTAAGATTTGGTAGTGTGCTGAACAATTGTAACTTTTGCTTATAAAAATGTCAGTATAATTTGAGATGACCCGTCAGGCGTGAAGCTCCTGAGATCTACCTAATTTTCAGGTACAGGTACGAAGACGCCTCCATAATTGCTTTAAACCTCAGTTTGGCTGAAAAATAATTTGTGTCACACATGACAATTTTATTTATCCAATGCAAGATCTCAGGAACAATAATGTTTTGGTGTGTTTCATTATATAATCCAACAAAACATGTACTTAATCACAAAGAGATTCAAAGTTCCAGTGGCAGAGAATACCAGCTTCACCAACTTTGAATGTAACAATTATTGCATTTAAAAGAAACTAAAAACAATTTATAAAATTTTTATGTAAGTTTTGAATGTAAGCCATGAGATGGAGAGAACTTAAAGGAAAAGCCGAGCAGGCAGTTTCCTTAATCTAAGAACACTAGCTGAGCAAGCTCGTACCTGAGAGTGCAACATTTATAATAGTAATGTGTCAATAATTTATAATTGGATATTTATTTTGTGCACTCTTCCAAAAATGCGATAATGTTTTTTCAAGAGTGGATGAGTGAGAGAGAGAATGAAAATGAAACAGATGAAGCGAGTGTGAGACTGACTGTCTGAGAGAGAGAAAATACAGAGGTAATGGGGAGATTGAGAAAAGGAGGATAGAGAAAAAAAAGGGGCAAGGAAAAATAAGAGTGTGCAGCAAGGAAGGTGGTGTGTGGGAAATGTGGAAAAAATGGGGGTGAGGGAGGTAAGGGGAGAGAGATAGAAGAAATTAGAGTTAAGGGAAATGCCAAAGGGAGAGACTGAGGAAGAAACTTGTGAAAAGAAACAAACTACAGAGCAGAGTGGTCAACAGCACGTGAAGTGTGTCAAGAATACTGTGACATTTCTTTGTTAAAAGTTGTGTAATTTCACTTGATCTTTTCTTGAATCGTTTGATCAGAACTGCCCACGAAGTCCACCTGACATCAGTGTTTAAATTCGTCTCAGTAATTCATAATCCTTGTTAAGGTATCTCGAAAACTGCAACGTACATCTCAGTGGCATTACGATGGCCAATTATTAACTATTATTAGATCAAATATTGTAATATAGTAATGCTTATTTAACATTAAAAAATCTTAGCCAGGTAAGACCTCTCCCCCACCCACACATCTCCATCAACCACCCATCAAACAAGTCTTACATGGTAGTTGTTTTTCCAGCTCCATTATGCCCCAAGAATGAGGTGATTTGCCCCTCATAGAAATTAACGCTAAGTCCATTTACAGCCACTTTCTTCCCATTTCCGTAAACTTTCACTAGGTTCTGGATGGACACCCCCAACTTGAGGTGAGTTGGTTCCTGCTCCAGATGGACTGAAAGAATCACAAAAAAGATGTTCCTAAATGTTAATTATACAGAATTGTCACAAACTCAGTCACACAGCAAACAAGACAAGTTTAAAATTTTACTCCTTTTGCTAATTTTAAATTGACCACAGGATTTTTCCTTTACTTGTCGCTTAAACAAAATGTCAGCAATGTCAATGCATTGTTTGACTCCCTTGTGCTTCCCCTTGTCACACACTTCTCCAAAACGGTTAGGTGGATCAGGCCTGCAATTCACACCAGTTTTGTCTTTAAAAATGGGAGGTGAATTGGTTGTAGTCTACTGAGAATGGATAATGTCTGAGATGGTGACGAATAGCGTGATGTAACAGTAACATGAGCAGTCACATGCTAGAGAAGAAAGGATGGAATAGCCTGTACTACAGAGCTAAATGTGAAGTGATGCACTTGGGCGGGACAAACAAGGAAATGCATCATGAACAGTAGGATCCTGGGCATCAGGGGCAATTTAAGGTAAGAAAAGGTGGTTCAAAATGGAATGCAAGGTTAAGTGCTGGAAAAAGCAATTACAATAGTTAGGTGATAAGAAAATCAAAGAACTGCTGATGGTGGAAATCAGAAACAAAAACAGAAACTGCTAGAAAAATTCTACAGGTCTGGCAGCATTTGTTGAGAGAAAGCAGAGTAAATGATTTGGGTCCAGTGATCCCTCTTCAGTTCTGAAGAAAAACAGTTAGTTTGATCAGTGCAGACTCAAAGGGCCTTTTTCTGTGCTGTAGACCTCTATGATGATGTATTATAGAGATCAGCAATATGTATAGTGATGTTAAAAAAAAGATTTGCAAATACCAACAAAAGTCAGATGAGAGGAGCCTTTAGGGACACTTATTACAAAAACACAGTTTGAGCCTAAGATAGAAACCTCTTCAAAGTGCAGGACAGAACTATGTCCCAAACCTCATGTCAGCTCAAACCAGGAAGACAGATCAACCATGACAGCAGCATGATAATTATCCAGTGGAGCCAAATGTTGAAATATATAAAGGAAATATCAGCAGCAGACTTCAAGACAACAAAATCAGAAGACTTCCCTTGGTCAGATCTATACAGTAGCCACTGGTGGTAGTGTGCATTGACTGTTCATGCCCCAGCCAACTGAAAACAAAGTGCTCAGATAAATAAGCACTGGCTGTTACGGAAGAAGCAGTTCCAAAAAGTTATCAAAAAACATTGGGTTTGTATGTCAAAGAGCAGAAAGCACCAGGTTAGCACAATCCTGTAGTTAGTTGAGCATTTTTCTAATAACATCCTCATGCCACAATGGGCAGAAGGGATTATTGCAGATCTAGAATTCATTTTAAAGGAATTCAATATTTCATCCCAAAATGGAACCTAGTAAAGCAATGATTTAATCAGAGATCCCAGAGGTCATGGGAATCCATCAAATAGTTCCTTTAAGACCTGTATAAACTTGTCAGTATTAAGCATTCAAAGATAAACCTGATTCACAATTGGGTCATCAAAAGCATCTTCAATGATAAAGTTATTAGACTTTTGGCCAAGGAGGATTTGACTTTGGAAGAAGTGGTTCAGTGCACTATGTAAGCTGAAATCAGAGCTCAGAATTGGACAATAATCTGTGTAAGTAATGAGCTTTTGGATAAAACAGTTAACTGGTAGAGCAACATTTCTACCAAAGTACACTTACGAACCAATAAATATGCTCTGCTCATACTGTATCCAAATACTATTCCCCTTTACGTATGCAATGTCAAGAATTACCCTGGTGAGTATAAGATGGAAAGCTTTGTCAACATGTGTCTTTATCAGCAATAATTTAACTTTGACTAACTGTCATTTGATCGTACAGTTAGTTGGGTAGGCTAAAAGAGGCAGTCCCAACAACACAAAAACCACATGAAAATGGGGCAAGAACAGAAAAACAGTGCAGCAGCCACTTAAAGTGTTCACATTACGGAGCAAAACAATACTACAGACGCCAGAATGCTCAGCAGGAGAAAGAGTTTTTACGTCCTTTACCCATTCCAACCTATCCTCCGATGAACTGACTGCACTCCACACTTTCAGAATCAATCGTGACTTGTAATTAAACCTGCCAATATAGGTGGTGTTGTTGTAGTCTGGCAGACTGACCTCTACATTGCAGAGGCCGAGTGCCAGCTCTCAGATACTTCCTACCTCCCCCAGATCATGATCTCATGATAGAACATCAGGCCATTGTGTCCACTACGGTCACCAACCTCATTTCATCTGGTGATCTCCCCCTCCCACTGCCTCCAAAGTGACTGCACCCCTACACCACACAGCTCACTTCTAACTCCTTCCCAAAATCCACAAACTGCCCGGGCAGACCCATTGCTTCTGCCTGCCCCTGCCCCACAGAACTCATCTCTTCCTACCTACACTCGGTCTTTTCTCCCCTGGCGCAGTCTCTGCCCACTTACATCTGCAATTCCTTTCATGCTTTACACCAGTTTCAGAATTTCCAGTTTGCAGGGTCCAGCTGCCTCCTCTTTACCATGGACATCCATCCCGACCAGGATGGTCTCAGGGCTCTCCGCTTCTTCCTGGAACAAGGGCCTGAACTATCTGCATCCGCTGACAGCCGCTTCTGCCTGGCCAAGCTCGTCCTCACCCTCAACAACTTTGAACTCCTCTCATTTTCTTCAGGTCAGAGGAGGTGGCCATGGGTACGCACATGGGCCCCAGTTATGCCCGACTCCTTGTTCCAGTCCTATTCTGGTCCCCACCCAAAAATTGTTCTCCAGTATATCGATGATATCGTTGGTGCTGCCTCTCTCTCTCGACCAGAATTGGAAAAGTTCATCGATTTTGCTTCCAATTACCACCCCGCTCTCACCTTCACCTGGTTTGTCTGACTCCTCCCTTCCCTTCCTCAACATCTGTTTCTATTTCTCGGGATAGACTGTCCACCAATATCCACTATATACCCGTCGACTCCCACAGTTACCTGGACTCTACACCCTTGCATCCTGCTTCCTGTAAAGACTCTATTCCATTCTCCCATTTCCTCCATTTCCATCACGTACGTTTTGATGATGCCAACTTCGACATGGGAGCCTCCAAAATGTCCATGTTCTTCCTCAACCAAGAATTCCCCAGCCCTCTTTTTGACAGGGCCCTCAGCAGGGTCCAACCCATCTCCCACACTTTGGCCCTCACCCACTTTCTTCCCTCCTGCAACTGCAAAAGGGTTCCCCCCCTTGTCCTTATCTACCATTCCACAGCATCCACAGGCAGAGGATTATTAGCCATTTCCAGCACCTCCAGCAAGATGCCACCTCGAGTCACATATTCCCCTCCACTCTCATCAGTCTTCCGCAGCGACAGTTTCTTCCGGGACACCCTGGTCCACTCTTCCTTAATTGCCAACAACAAGCCTCCACCCCCAGCCTCATGGCACCTTCTGTTGCAACTACAGAAGGTGTAACACCTGCCCATTTACATCCTCCCTCCTCAGTATCCGAGGGCCCAAACATACCTTCCAGGTGAAGCAGCACTTTACCTGCACTTCTCATAATCTAGTCTACTGCATTAGCTGCTCACAATGTGGTCTCCAGTGTGGGTAAACAAAGCATAAACTAGGTGACCACTTCACAGAATACTTGCGTTCTGTTTGAAAAAAAGACCCTGAACTTCCAGTTGCTTGACACTTCAACACACCATCCTGTTCCCTGGCCAACATCGGTCTCAGGTTTGCTGCAATGCTCCAGTGAAGCTCAGCGCAAGCTGGAAGAACAACACCTCATTTTCTGCTTGGGAACCTTGCAGCCTTCCAGACTCAATAATCGAGTTTAATAACTTTAGGCTTGAGCTCTTCCATGTCCTTACCATACCCCCACACACTAGGCCTTGCTATCACACAGTCTGCTATTACACACTTATTGTTGCCATACCTGCTGAGCTTTTCCAGCAACTTCTATTTTTGTCTCTGATTTACAGAATCTGCAGTTCTTTTGGTTTTTAATGAAACAGTGTTTGCAATGTGGGAAGACTTTGCAGATTTCAAAATGCAGCAATAGATGAAAAGGAGAAAATCGCTGAAAAGCAAGAAGTCCAAGAAATTAGAAACTTAAAATGCAAAAAACACTTTCTTTGGTGAAGTCAAGATAGACAAAGAGAGATTCTGGTTAGTCGTACCAGAGACAAAAGGCTTCAAAAAACAAAAAAGAGAGAGTTCAAGTGAGACATTGGATCAGGTGCTGTAATATTGGCAGACCATTTGCAAGTAGATGTACGGCATCAAACATTAAGCTACAAGGATCCAACAAATCTTCAAGTAAAAGGTTAGCTTGCTACTGTAAGGAGCGAGAGATCAATGAGACTCTACTTCTTAAAAAAAATCAAAGATCTTTAAACGAAAAAAACTGAAGAATGGTGGATGCTGGAAATCAGAAATAAAAACAGAAATTGCTGGAAAAACTGAGGAGGTCTGGCAGCATCTGTGGAGAGAAAACAGAGTTAATGTTTTGGGTCCAGTGACCCTTCTTCAGAATTCAATCCTGTTTTATTGTCTCAAAGATGATCTTTATTGACTAGAAATGCATGCATATAAATAAGTCTTTTAGAAACAGTAGAAAAGGTCATACAGCAAGACAATTGGACAGGATTCCAAAAACAAAATTCCCTTAGTTTGTCCAAGGTCTACTTAAGCTTAAGAAAGAATAATACATCACAATTCTTCAGGTTGTTAAGCAAATATGTCTATACACTCACAGAAGGATACCACACTTATCACTAAAGAAAACTAAAGTACAACTCAATAGTATGCGGCACAGTGGAGTAGTACCCAACCTGTCACACAGCTAACAAAGTGGTGTTCAGAGCCTGGAACAATTCTCAAGTCAAATGATGAGCTCAGAGGATTTGTTATCCTCATACAAATGAAGCACTCCAGAAAGAGAAGTCCATATAATGTCTTCAGTGGAAGAAAAAAATTGCAAGAATGAGAGTCATATTCATTAGATATACATATTATCCAACAGACGGGCTAATGATAATTCCCAGGAAACCAAAAGCCACTTGTGATTTTCCACAACTAAAAAGGGTATCAATAGTGGCTAGAGATTTCTAGCAATGATCAACCAGGTAGAGAAGTCTATTTCAAATCAGGCAACAATTAAGGGATTTAAAGGGTCTTTTGGGAAAAGATCAACAGAGGCTTTGATGCATTGAGTAAACCATAACATTTCAGAAGATAAGAGAAATTCACTTGTTCAGATGTGCTGGCGCATTTTAAGACATGCAACCTCAACAGGTTTAAAGCAGAATTTATTCAGGTCCAGGTCAATAGCAGAAGAAAGCCAGTTTACATCAATTCCAGGCATTAAATGAAACAGAACTGTGTGATGCAACAATAGAGGAAGAGGAATTGGCATTAACATGGGGATGGGAGTGATTCTCAGACTGTGATGAAATCCAAGCTTCAAATTAAAAGATCACAAATCATTAATTACAATTAAATTCCAAAGAGATAATCAAAACATTATTATGTACACCGTGCCTCAGACTCAGGCAAATGCATAGTGATTACACATCAGTGTATGTACCAGGAAAAGCACAGATCACAAATGAACACGCCATCCAAAGCTAAAGTGAATCAAACTGACGCAAGGAACTTTGTTCTTATTAGAAGCAGATACATTTTGGTCAATCATAACAAATTCTTTACAAGCTTCTGAGAAGAAATGACAATAAAGTTGAGAAGCACAAAAGGCAGATAAAGAATGCAGCCAAATCAGGAAATTCTGCAAAAATGCTTGGTCAGAATATAATCCATCTATTACGGAATTATTGCAAACAAATTAAGCATTTTATCATCGCAGGTGATCTTCTAATTTTTAAATCACATGTTATGAAGGAAGAAAGCTTTCATAAAATTCATGAAGGCCATTTGGGAAAAGTCAATCATATAGCTCAGACACAACTCTCTGTACCGTAGTCAGGAATTTCACAAGAAATTGAATATTTGAATTGTACTGCCATATATGTGCAATTAATAGCAAGGCACCAACGGAAGCCTTATTTTCTAGTCCATCAGATAGGCTATGGCAAAGTTGGAATTAGTTTCCCTTGAAAATCAAGGAAGTCTATAATTGATCACAGTAAGCTATTATTCCAAGTAGCAAGAAGTTACCAGACTTCACAGTATGACAGCTGTTATAGTGATCAAATCACTGAAGGAAATCTTTTTGATACATGGGTTTACCAGTTGAGATTGTTTCAGACAATGGTCCACAACTCATTAATGAGTACTTTAAAAGATTCACAAATGAAATTGAAATTAATCACAGAAGTTTAAGAACTGTGTCGCTAGAGCAAAACTTCAAACTCAAAGAGCTCAGGACAGGGGGGATTAGGGGGAGAGCTGTGAGGTGTGGGCTGGTGGAAGGAGATGGTGAGAATGGAAGTAGTTTAAGGAAATAATTAAATAACATTAAATAAAAGCTGAGAGAAACTTTTGGGAAAGGTAATACAATGACAATAGACATGATGAGGTAGGTGATGCATTTAAATATGTAGTAAAGACATCAGCAATCATGTTAGAGATGGTGAAGAAATGCTAGAGAGATATGCTAAATAAATTAGTACTATGAATAGTAGATTAAATAAAAATGTCAGCAACCTACCAGCACACAGTAGGAAATCATGGGTAAGGGAGAAACCATTAGTGTCACATATTACTAAAAAAGACAGTTAGAACATGAGAACAACTTCTGTAAAGTCCCGGACAGAAGCCAAAGTCCCAAATCTCATGGCAGCGCAAAATGACAGATCAAAAGATTGATAACTCAACTGGCCACATGCAACACCAAGATTGGCTGTACCCATCTGCAAGAAAACTCTAATCTTAGAGGGGATAGCCCAGATTTTCAAACATTTCACGCCAGCTCTCCAGACCTACACTGTAGAGTGATCTAAGTGCATCTGTGTATCAGTTGTTATTCAGATGAATGTTTTGGAATATAATGTGGCCACATACTGGCAAGACATTCCGAGGAACAAAACTAAAATACTATGGATACCGGAAATTCAAATTTAAAACAGAAAATGCTAGAAATATTTAGCAGGTCTGCGGTGTCCGTGGAGAGAAAGTGTTAATATTTCAGGTCAGTGGTCTTTCAGACTGCTAATGATCTTAAAATTATTGGAGACACAAAAATAAACACAAACAGTAGTACTGAGCTTCTCACCTTTATTGGTGCTGCGGTTATCAGGGAATTCGAACAAATCCTCATTACAATAGAACTCTCCACACCAATAACTCCTGAGGACAGGAAAATACCAGGGTTTGGGAAATCCGTATTGACCTACAAGAAAAAAATCCAGTAATAGGAGATCAGAATCATCCACCCAATCAACACCCAATACTTTCTTTCATATAGCATTTTATGTGCAGAAAGGCACCTCAGATAAACCTTAGAATAGGGAGACACAATCAAGTGTTGGAAAATGTGGAAGGAATGGGGAGAATTGAGATGGTGAATTAATCAAAGGGAATAAGTTTTATTGAAGAACTTTGAAAGTAGAAAGAATAAGATAATAGAAAACGTATCAGAAAGAACATGCATTTACATTGTAAATTTCACATCTTCAGCCAAAGAATTGTTATTGAAGTGCAGTCAATGTTTGTCTGTAGGTAAACAGTGTCCAATCTTCAGGCTATAAAGTTCCGTAGCACATGAATTGGATGGCCCAGTCAAAGTTATTTTGATGTCGCTGGTTGAGGGATGAATATTGGTCATGAAACCAAGACAACTCCTTGTCCTGCAAATTATGCAGCAGGTCCCATTATACTGATTTAAATAGGTAAACAAGGCCTCAATTTAATGTTTCACCAAAAAGCGACATTTCTAACGAAACACCACAAGTGCTACTTTAAATATTAACATAGATTATGGGCTCAAAGCCCTAAAGTAGGGTTTTACCAGAATCTCTTGCCTCAGAGAAACAGGATACCACCTAAGACAAGAGACACATCAAGATTTTTAAAAGACTGGAGGATAGTGGCCTAAGAAACAGCTGCTAATTGTGGAGTGTGGGACCATGAAAAAGACAGGAGTTAAACCAGTAGGGAGTAATGACAAAAGTTATATTTGAATGGAAATTCAGAATGTGTAATCAGGAAACAGAAGTAGGAGATCTCTAAACTAGGGAGGAGCATTAATACGGGCAGATTAGCAGAGGAGAACAAAAACTGGCTACTCAATTAATTCTCCAATATAATCAACAATATGACAACAAAGGAAATGTGAACCAATAGAATTCAGCCAGGTTTATGTTCTACTGAATACTTAAATTGTACATACATATCAAAATAGTTGCCTTTCTTCATATCTTTTGAAAAAGCTGACTCTTCCTGAGATTTGGTTGACAGGTATTGCTGACTTTCATGTAAGAACGTTATATTGAACTGGAAGGATAGTTAGCCATAGGGTCATCTTGGACTAGTCTGGTTAGTTCTCAGCCAATACTTGAAAGATGTGGCTTCTAGCAGCAGCAGTCATCAGATAGCTGGAAACCCAGCTGATCATCCTAATCCCCAACCCAGGGGAAGGTAATAAATGGCAGTTTTCCGAAAGCCACCCAACTGAGATTGGCTAATTCAATGTGAAGAAACATGGGCCTACCTGATCTGTATGCCTCAATAATGCAAATACAATGTACTTAAGGCTCAAGCAATCAGAAAAGCTTCTCAAAGTGAAGTATTTTGAAAACAGTGTTAATTCATCTAAAGGTAAACAAACTTATGAGATTTGTTTGAAAATATCCTTTTTTCAGTCCCATAAGATCAATGGGGTGTGCACACTGCACTTTTGCCAGAACATCACTTGATAAAATAAATAATTACCTGGAAACACTGCTTCAATATACCATGCTGCAAGGCCATAGAGGAGAGCATCAAACAACATGAGGATGATAGAAATAGTAAAATTGTATGCATCACCCTCTACAGGGCTGGAGACAAGGTTAAACCACTGGATACCAATTCCTTGCTCCTCATAGAGAGAGAAATATTCACATCCAAAACCAAACGCAACTGGAGATAACAGACTCTGTCAGAAAAGATACAAGAGATTTTAAAAACCATTGAATGCAAGTTTTAATCTCATCAGCATTCGGAAACTCCTGGTAAAACATGAAAATGTGATACATTGCAAAAATATCTAATTTTATGGTTCCGATGTCTTAGGAGCATAACTTTTATGGAGATTTGAAGTCTTTACATGCAATATATGGTTTGGGAGGATGGTAAACAGACCTAAAGTAATTGCAATGCAAAGGATGATCTGCATGTATTTAATAAAAACAGAGCTGGATGTGGGAAAACTTTAAGCAATATATTTCAGAGTTTTGTGGTGAACTCAAAATGTCCACTGTCTTCTTGATAAGGGGCTTTACTTCTTCATATGGCTTCATATAGAACAAAAGGGAATATTTAGGGTAGGAAGTTAATTCACCGATATCTATATTTTGGATATTTCATGTGTCTCAAGTTGCCATGGGGATGGATTGCAGAGTGATAGAGTTTTGTTTTGTGTTTATTGTAGAGACTTCTTACTAACAGAATCAATCATTTGGAGCTTGACAGCAACTTTAAGATGAGCAGAGAGAGAATTTACTGAGCCTGGGAAGAACATAGTGGGAGTAGATTACTCAAGGGACAATATGGGGCAGAACTTCAATCAGCTGGGAGTCTGCCCTTGGTAAGTTCGGCCTCAGGTTCTGATTGGCAAGTGTCAGTAGTGTATCTGGAGGCATTTTGGTGAACTCCGTTAAGACCTGACAGAATTCTTGGCAGCTGAGAACTAACAAGTTTCGTTAAGGGTTGAACAAAGGCCAAAAAAAACAAAAGATCCCAGGAGAGATCTATTTTTTTTTCGAAAACAGGCATACTCACTCCCTTCGGAGCAGAAAAATGTGTGACTTATTTTTGTTTTCTTTGGGGTTTGAAGTCTTGCTGTGGAGCAGCCAGTTTTCAGTCAAATTGGATTGGCGTTTCTGAAATGCCATTATTGAGGAGGGTGCAAAAGATATTCAAGACTCATGTTACTTGGTAATGGATGAGCAATTGGCTGATGAGTATTACCATGTTTTGCTTTAAGTTGGGCCAGTGGTTTAAACTGAGAGCTGAGAATCTACATTACTTTATTAAATTAATAACTAAATCAGAGGAGATGAAACAAAACTAAAAATATCAAGTAAATTAAAAACTTTAATTAAATATATTAAACGAGGTTAATTAGGGAGGGCAGGGCTAGTACAGTATCATTACTGCTCTGCGTGGGAGTTGGTAGAGACCATTGAGATCTTGAGTTACCAATTCTGCAAAGTGTCTGTGACCTAAGGAATCTCAACTGAAACAGGAGTTTCAGTTCACCTGCTTAAAACTGGCTGGTATTTAATGGAGAGCCCCATGTTGACCCTTTTCAGGAAGGCCTGCTGAATGTTTCCCTGGGATCAAGGAGCTCGAGTGCAGATGTCCTCAGTCAGAGGCCAGAAGCTCTACTGAATGGCAGCACCTCCAGATAGATGGCTGCTGACACCAGTAATACACCCTCTCAAGGCCTAGAATCATAAATTAATCCAGGCTACATATTAGTGTTGGCAGTAGTGGAGGTTGCAAGAAGGGAGTCCAAAGTAAGAAACGGGGCTTGTAACACTAGGTTCCTCATTCAGTTCCTGATTAAATGTGATATCCCCTGGGACCTTTGCATGGGTTTACTTATTAGTCTTCCTACAAAGAAGCCTCCTGCTAGGTTAACACCAGTGAAGGTAGGATGAGGCCCTTACGTGAGCATTAATATTGACTTTAGGGCCTGAATTGGCAGTGGGACAGAAAGACTGACAGTCAAGGTGGGTACAGATAACAAACTTGCTACAGAGGTGGACATTAAATTCTATGAACAGTTTCTCTTCCCACATGGTCCCTGAAATGACTAGTTTTTCCAGTATTTTCTGTTTATTTCAGATTTCCAGCATCCAATGTGAGGTGCGCATTGTTGGATGGACTAACAGTTATTGTCCATCTCTAGCTGCCTTTTGAACTGCTGCACTCCACATGCGTAGTTACACCCACAGCGCTGTTAGGGAGGAAGTTCCAGGATTTTGAACGAGTGACACTTCAGGAACAGTGACATATTTCCAAGTTAGGATGGTGAGTGACTTGGAGGGCATCTTGCAAGGGAATGTCAAGGGGTGAAGGTTAGAGTCTCCCTTCTTGGAACTAGTCATTGCCTGGCAATTATGTGGAGTGTATGTTACTTGCCATTTGTCAGCACAATCCTAGATATTGTCCAAGTTTTGCTACATTTGGATACTGACTGCTTCAGTATCTGTAGAGTCATGAATATTGCTATTATGTAATCTATAGCGAATATCAACACTTTGGAACTTATGATGGATGGGAGGTCATTGATCAAGAAGCTGAAGATGGGGACACTACTCCAAGGAACTCCTGCAGAGAAGTCCTGGAGTAGGGATGACTGACTTCCAATAGCGACAACCATCATGCATGTGAGCTAACTCACTCAATCTAATTTTGCTATTGCTTGTTAATATCACACTTGATCAAATGCAGTCTTGATATCAAAAGCAGGTGTTTTCACCTCACCTCTGGAATTAAGCTCTTTTATGCATGTTTGAACCAAGGATGTAATGAGGTCAGGAAGTGAGTTCCCTGGCAGAACTCATGCTGAATTCAGTGAGCAGGTTATTGCTAAGCAAGTGCTATTTGATAGCACTGTTGATGATACCTTCCACCACTTGACTGCCGATCAAAAGTGAAGTGATGAGGCCATAATTGGTTCAGTTGGAATTGTCCTACTTTTGTGTATGGGACATATTTGGGCAACATTCCACGAAACCAGATAGATGCCAGTATTGTATCTGTATGGAGCAGCTTGCCCAAGTTCTGGAGTTCTCATCTTCAGTATTATCTTGCTTTTGAGTGTTTAGTGAGACCACAGCTGGAGTCCTTTGTAACGTTTTAGTCTTCAAACTCAAGGGGTACATTACCTTAATAGGAGTTCAACAAAGGCTCATTCATTGATTTTAGAAATGAGAGGGTTGTTGTATCAGGAGATCTTAAGTAGAATGGGCCCATATTCTCTGGAACTAAGAAGAATGAAAGGTGATCTAACTGAAAAATAAAGATTGGACAGTGTGGACAGGGTTGATGGAGAGAGCTGCTTCCTCTGGCTAGAGGATCTAGAACTAAATAGCAATTTATATTGTCATACTCTGATCAGGATCTTCAGGAGGCACCTATCTCAGGTTAGATAATGGGGGGGGCCTGACATCATGCACACAAAAAAAACCTGAGATTTATTAGTTTACTGTCATGTCAGTGGTAGTCAAGAAATTCCAAAACAAATGTAAATCTATTTAATTTGATCCATGTTTATGCTCATCAATTGACAGAGTTTTAGGCATTAAAATTAACAGTGACTAGTGTATCAAGTGCTTAAATGTTCGAGGGAAATGTTCAGTCTACTTAACCTGCTCCCAGTGACTTCAATGCCTTTGGGACTGAGGACGTTGGTTGGAAATAGTTGCATCTTTGATTACTCCCTAGAATATGTTTCTTTGAACTTGCAATGATATGGATATACTCCAGTCATGTGATACTGCTACCATTACTGAAAGCAATTGACTCCTAACAGTGATGCAACGCCACACTACACAAGGAGTGCTGTAGGACAGAACCTCAAAGGTTAGATGTCCACAGCTTTAAAGTTAAAATTTGATTGGTTACAAAACAGGGGACCCATGGTTTAAATATATTTATTATGCAATCAGCTGGCAGTTATGCCAAAGATCTATGATATATGTTGGAGTTGCAGTAAATTGTTTCAGTTTCAAATATTATTCTCAACAAATTTAGAAAATGAGTGCCATGGAAGAAATTGGCTAAGAGGAGATATTAAATGGCTTGGCGTGCTTCACATTGATAAGAAACAAGTAATGGAAGGATGCATTTATGGATAAAGAAAGTTAGGCAGGAAATGTCAGTGGCATGCCCAAAATTCCCAGTCATCTTTAGGTGGTGGCAGAGGACTAGGAAATTGCAAATGTGACATTCTTCGTCAAAATATAGGTGTAAGATTAATATCTGCTATAGTTGCTGGAGTTTAAATAACTATAATCCTGGATAAAATGAAGTCACTTGGAGGCGTGCAGATTAATTAAGGGAATTCTTCAGGAACCTGGAGACAACTGGAAAATCCCAGTCAGCCTCAGTAGGCTCATAATGAGCTGTGCCAGTTACTGTGTTCTGGTAGGTGACTCCGCTGCCATCCATCCCTCCTCTGCAAATATGGCTGGGATGGAACCAGTGAACTGGCCAGTATGGCTGATATCAGCAGCCACCCAACCTATGCTGGGCCCAGCAGGAGCTTAAAATCAAGTTCCCAGCGTCCGACTAGCTAGCTCAACTTAATCCACCACTGTCTGAGTAGAAGTTTCTATAGCAGCTTTTCATCATATTCCAATCTTTTAAAAAAAATAGCAATTCTTAGCTTATTAACATTAGTATTTAGCATACAGACCTCCAATCATAACATGCTACTTGAACTGGCCTTCCTTTTTAATTCTGGTGCAAAGTCTCTCCCTGGTTGAATCCACACTTTCTAAACTATAGAAGTCCTCCGCTTGCTCAGTCTCCGCATACTCTACAATCTTCAGCTTCTTTGAATCCCAATTTAGTTGACAGAAAATATTACTTTTTGATTTGCCTCACTGTGCTTTGATCAGGTTTTTCACTTGAAATAAATGCCACAAACAGCACACACAGGTAAAACCCAGCTCCTTTCTGGATACTACCCCAAACCAACTGAGTCAAAGCTTTGGCTAGCTTCAGTGCAAGTATGGAGTGGAAATTTGGAACACTGAATAGCCTGTAAATTGGTTCACTTTTCTCCTGTGTTCAATACAAGACCATTTCCTCAGCGCTTTCAATAAGATGATTACATTGGGATGGAGGTAACATTGATGGAAATTGATCACCATGTATTCAGCAACCCATTTAATTTCCAGATACAATGAGTCATATCATTATTTAAAACTCATTAGACATAGCTCTGTCCTGATATTTGCAATTATTTTCAGTACACCCTGCCCTAATGGTATACACAGCTGAAAAATGAATTGGAGGGTGATATATGAGACTCTTTCCCTCTTTGGTCTGACATTAATCCTAAACTGATGGGATGCATATTTTCCATGCCTTCTAGTTTGAAAGGCCTCACGTTAAATGAGTACAATCTCATTCCAGTTTAGGCTACAGCATAATAAAATGCCCTGAAAATAGCAGTAAACAGTATTCTGACTTTAGCAAGGATGCATGTCAGCTGAGGAGAACTTGAATATTACCATACTTTCACAACTTTTGAGGTTTGGACTGAGATAGTTGGACTGAAGTAGATGGAGCTTTATGTCCTATCTCACCATGCTACACCAGATGTTGGAATGTTTGATGTGACAGTGTACTCCTATCCCAGATTTATTTTACCAGCTTGACTACTATCCCATACACTACCCACTGTCCGCTGTCCCAGTCAAACTGCCCTCCAAGTGAACCGTTGCATAACTTTCAACTCCTTCTATGTGCTTTCATAAACCATGCTAGTTCGTACAGAAGGCGTTAAATAAAAGCAAAATACTGCAAATTCTGCCAAAATAAAACCTGAAAGTGCTGGAGAAACTCAGCAGGTCTGGCAGCATCTGTGGAGACAGAAATAAAGTTAATATTTCAAGTCCACCATAACTCAAAATGAAGTTGCGAAGAAGAGTCATAGCGGACTTGAAGTGTTAGCTCTGTTCCTCTCCTCATAGATACCAGACCAGTCGAATTTTGATTCAGAGATAGCAGGAACTGCGGATGCTGGAGAATGTGCCTAGGCCCGAAACGTCAGCCTTCCTGCTCCTCTGATGCTACTTGGCCTGCTGTGTTCATCCAGCTCTACACCTTGTTATCTCAGTGGAATTTTGAGTTCTTTCCTCTTTTGTTTTAGTGCTGAAGGGCCCTGCCCAAAGTTTTACCATGATAAACTACTTCTTCTGGCTTCAACAGACTGCATTGTTGACAACTCTCTCCGTGACTCCCTTGTCCGCTCCACACTCCCCTCCAGCTCCACCACACCCGGCACTTTTCCCTGCAAC
>NC_063360.1:12582685-12680651 GCF_021869965.1 Rhincodon typus | reverse complement strand
TGCTGTGTTCATCCAGCCCTGCACCTTGTTGTCTCGGATTCTCCAGCATCTGCAGTTCCTACTATCTCTGCCACATATTTGATTTTGTTTTGATTAAACCTGCTTTTTGAATTTGAGAAAAAGTGGAAAGTTTGCTTTTATGGTGTATATAAGCTATTTGTCAGAAGTTTATGATCAGAAACCTTCACTATGTTGGAGCTTTTTCTCCCCCCTAAGGTGGTGAGATTGTTACGAATGGTTTCGGGACAAAAGTAACTTGCCTGGTTGCGAGAGGAGTTTGAGGATTCTAATTCCTGGCATGCCTGAGATTTCTGCTGCATGCACTAACAGTAGTGTTACAGAATGTGCATGCTCCATTTAGGTTTCATTTTTTTCAACTGAATGACTCAGCCATTTAAAGATAACAAGTAGCTCACCTTAAGGCAGTGTGTTTTGAAAATGCCAATCATGTGACCCCATTTGATGCCATAAACATGGGAGCCCACTGACTGACAGACCCCTGGTGGAGGGAACCACTGAAAGAAGAGGAAAGGTAGAGGCCACATTCCATAAAGGTGCAGTTTTTAGTAGGCCCTGACCCGTTTGGGCTCAACGAAGCCGGGAGCGCTGTTGGATGCAGCTGAAAGTATTGTTTAGAACTCGAGAGAAACGCAGAGACCTGTTTGGTACAGTTGAGGATTAGAAGAAGCTGTTAAGAGCTGTGAAGGGACGGGGCACTGGGGCCAAGAAACTCTTCTGAGTAGTGATGCTCCATGCATAGTAGCTAATAAGCTAAAAGTGTACCTTTTGAGTCAGTGCTAGAGTGCAGCCTTGGGAATCTAGGGGAATGCAGTTGAGGGAAAAACAGTTGAACCACAGGGAACTGAACTGCATTGAGGCAGTTCCAAGCCAGAATAGCTTTAGATGGAAATTTAGAGCTTATCATTGGAAGCAAAGAGTTGAAATCCCAAGGGAGGAAGACAGTGTTAATTAGATTTTTGTGACTAATTACTGACATCTGAATGGATTGCTGACAAATTTGAGATCTGTATGTTGGTTGCATATGCCATTTTATGTGGTGTGTTTGACCACAGTTTGCTTGTTAATTCATATTTACCTTTATCTGATTGTGGGTTGATTTGCCTTTTTTGACTGTGTGGTGCAAAGTTTATTTTGTATGCTTAAAAGCCATGCAATCCTGTGGCTTTATTCTCTTGGTATGTACCCAAGATTTTAAATTTTGTTTACTTTAGATAAAAGGTGACTGGCCCCTAATCGGGTCATCTGTCTCCAATGACTACAGTAGAACTTTATAAATCACTAATTTGTGATACTGTAGCTAATCGATTTGAGCCTGAAAGGTTTCACTGTTAACTTCCCTGTTCATCCACATTTATATCCAATTGTCTCAGAGTTTAGGTAGAGTTTGGGTTATCCTTTTGAACAGACAAAGAAAGCATATATTTACAATACTGTGAAATCTGCGTAATCATACGAATTTAGGTAGTTAAAAGGGGGAGATGACAAATTTCCGTAATTTGTTAGATCTCTAACTTTTGTGTTTTTAGAAATGTGCTATTTTAAACACCTGGCGAGTAATGATCCTCTGGCTTGGCTACAAGCCCAGACAATCATTAATCTCTTGAAACACCAGAGCTCCAGCTTGATTGAATGTTCTGGCATTCTGATCTTTGCTATCAGTTGCACAGTGTTTGTTTACTCAAGCTTAATATTTTCAAGTACTTTTTTACCTTCAGCTTTTGAAACTTTAAAGGGTCTGAATGATTGAAACTTTTTTTGGGCTACACCAAATGGATTTTTTTTAGATATTGGTATCTTCCTTTTTAAAGTTTTTACTAAATATCCAACTGTCACAATAGGGTTCATTGCTTTTACCTGGCGTGTAGTTGGCTTAGGGGCTTGAAAAGATCATTTGCTTGGGTGGGGGTATGATGGGCCATAGTGGTGGAGAGGAGGAGAAGCATAATTTGCCATGGGTCATGGTATCCATAATCTTGTTTGGGAGACCTAGTTTGAGATGGAGGACATGTGGACTACTTCTCCTTTATGTTTGGAAGATTACTTCATGCAACCCATTGTTCGAGGCCCTTTTTAAAGCATGATCTGACTCCATAAAGTTGGCACAGGAGTTTGTCATGCCGGTCTTTGTAACACAACTAGCCAGGTCAGTAATGCCAGGTGTGGGCTCAGAACCTGAACCAGCCTGCATTTTTAACAGGCCTGATCAGGTCACGGGGATTTATCCACCTTTTGTGTTTTAAGACGTCCAGCGTCCCCACCTCTGTTATATGGACATTTTTCAAGATGTCACTGTTTATATTCCCCATTTTCTCTATAATTCCATATCCTTCTCCATGGTAAATACTGATACAAAATACTTGTTCAGTGTCTCCCCCATCTCCTGCGGTTCCATACAAAGGTGGCCTTGCTGATCTTTTAAGGGGCCCTATTCTTTCCCCAGTTACCCTTTTGTCCTTAATGTATTTGTAAAATCTCTTTGAATTCTCTTTAACTCTTTTTGTCAAAGCTATCTCATGTCCTGTTTTTGCCCTCCTGATTTCCCTCTTAAGTATACTCCTACTGCCTTTATACTCTTCTAGGGAATCACTTGATTTCTGCTGTCTATACCTGACATATGCTTCCTCCTTATTCTTGATCAAAACCTCAATTTCTCTAGGCATCCAGCATTCCCTACACCTACTAGCCTTGCCCTTCGCCCTAACAGGAATATACTGTCTCCGGACTCTTGTTAACTCATTTTTGAAGACTTCCTATTTTCCAGCCTGCTAACATTTGCCCCCCCCGTCAACTTTTGAAAATTCTTGCCTAATACTGTCAAAATTGGCCTTCCTCCAATTTAGAACTTGTAACTTTTACATCCGGTTTATCCTTTTCCATCACTATTTTAAAACTAATAGAATTATGGTCAATGGTCCCAAAATGCTCCCCCACTGACACTTCATTCACCTGCCCTGCTTTATTTCCCAAGAGTAGGCCAGGTTTTGTACCTTTTGTAACAGGTACGTCCATGTACTGAATCAAAAAACTTTTTTGTACACACTTGACAAATTCATCTCCATCTAAGCCCTTAACACAATGGCAGCCATAATCTGTTTGGAAAGTCAAAATCTCCTACCATAACTACCCTATTATTCTCTCAGATAACTGAGATCTCCTTGCAAATTTGTTTCTCAATTTCCAATTGACTACTGGGGAGTCTATAGTACAATCAATTGCTCAATAGTAACATCAGCAAGGATCATAACACAGCAGAGCTTTCAGTGTCAGGAACTACCATTTCAGAATATTAAGCATTCAAAATTCCCACTGAAAGATAAATGATGGCTATTTGACAGTCTTAACATTTGTTAATGAGCCAGATGGGAGAGAATCATTTTAATAGTTTTTATACTCCTGCTTTTTGCTGTAAATGAGATATGATGAAATTTACTCTGAATTGTCTGGTAATTTTGTCTGTTGGAAAAACTTGAATTGGGTAGTTTATCAGAACCCCATTGTTTTCAGAGTTACTCATAGTTATCACAGGAGTCATTAATGTAATGGAACTAGCTCATTATAGTTAATTTCATATATCCTGAATAGTGATGCTTCAGTAGTCCTGTGGTGCTCTCAAGTACTGCTGAATTTGTTTTAATGTTTGTATTAATTTGTGCATGCCTAATCTGTGTTCTCCAGTCTGCACTGGTTCCTACTCACTTGGCAGAAAGGTTCAATCTACATGGCAGAATCCATGAGCTTGTTGTCAGAATATCAGAACCAGATTTAGCAACATCACCACTGGGAGCTGTTTCCTAAAGTAGATATTAAATGTTAAGTAAATTTGGGAGATGAGGAAAGTAAAAATGAACATAAGTCGACACGAAATTATTTTAAAAGCAACTCCAGTTTTGTGCTAATGACATCTATGATTAACCATTTACTGTTGGAAAGTGGGAATTACTGTAAAATTTGCTTTCCGGTTGTGCTTTTACATTTTGAAATGCCAGCAGTGCACATTTCCAATTGTAACTTTGTTTGTTGCCCCATATTATTCTGTATTGTATCTTGTCCATTTGGAAATGGTATGACCTGTGACTTTACTGATGTCTAATGCTTAGTTTTTCTTATTTTATAGTTTGGCCACAAGAGGAGTATATTGTTGAATACTCACTGGAGTATGGCTTTCTCCGTCTCTCTCAGAGTACCAGGCAACGTCTAAACATCCCAGTCATGGTAGTAACACTAGGTAAGAGGTAGAATGTGTATATAAACTATGTTTGGAACTGTGGGAAAGCACTTTTATGGATGTTGCTGGCTGGCCCAGAATTTGTTGCCCTGAATGTTGCGGTGAGCGCTCTCTTTGAACTGCAGTTTTTTTTTGTGGGGATGGAGGATCCAACTCAATACTTAGGGTGGGAGCTACATGATTTTGAACCAGTGACAGCAATGGCATGGTGAAATGACGTACTTCCAAGACAGGATGGTGTGTGGCATGAAAGGGAGTAGGTGTTGCAGGTGAGGGTGTTGCGATACTTCTGCTGCCATTGCCCTTCTAGGTGGTAGAGATCACAAGTTTGGAAGGTGCAAGCAGTACTCCTACAAGATCTCATCTTAAGCCTGAACTTGCTGAAACTAAGCCAAAAAATTTCATAAGTTGATTATCAGATAATTTACTTAATGTTTTTATTATGACCTAAATCTGTCCATGTCTGCTTTAAAATAAATTAACATGCTTCTTTGCATTTGAAATTTTAGCGTAAACTTTCTACTTAAGCTTGTCAGTTAGAGATATAAAGATTGAATTCTTCCCAGTGTTGCCTCTACTTTGAATTACTGTCCAATTATTTGATCCTATTTGAAGCCTTGACTAAAGAATTTTGGCAAGTGTTATATTATAATTATGTAGACTTTATGTAACAAAATAGGCCTTTTTGCCCAACTGGTCTCTATGTTTTTACCACGTAAGCCTCCTGTCACTATACTTCATTTAACCCTATTAGTATCTATATCAATTTCTTTGTCTCTCATGTAGTTATCTAGCTTCCCTACCAAAAAGCATCAGTGCTATTCATTTCATTTCAACTATTACATGTGTTGCAGGCTTCATTCCAATTATTCACTGGATTGCAAAGTTTTTCCTGATTTCCTCAGTAGATTTATTGATGTCTTTATATTTATGAATGTGTACCTCTACAGATGGGAACAACTTCTGTTATTCTCTCTGTTCTGCCTGATGAAATCCCTCCATAATTTCAAAGGCATTTTAACTTTGTCACCCCTCCCCCTCCCACACTTAGCCTCCTCTACATAAAAGAGGCCCAGTCTGTTGGGGATAACTAAGTGGTCATAATTAAAATGTGGTTATTTTATTAACCTGTGTTCATTTAAAGGTCTTCATTGCATGATCAGTTGGTCTTTCATAGAAGTAACAACTTTGCTATAAAAGTAATCTTTACATTTTCTGGCTGCTTGTGGGAGCATTATGCACTTCTGAGATTTGTTCACTATTGTACAAGAGTTATGTCAGTCATTTACAAATTCATTTGAAGTCCATTCAGAATACGACAGTTTTCAGTAGAAACATTTTGATGATGTAATGTTGCTGTTAACCTGTATCTTTGAAGAGAATATTGAAGCCTGACTGCAAGAATGTTCTTTACCTGAAAAGCAAATATATATTATGATTTGAGTGTTTTTGCACTTCAAAGGGCATTCACTTCTTTTGATCCATTCATGCAGATCATTGTTCCATGAGAATACTTGGGTAATAATCCAAGATTTGCACTTAGTGAAAAGCTCTCTTGCACATTTGCAATCAGGTTTCAATGTTCTCTTCAAGACACTGGTTAACAGCAACACTACATCATTAAAATGTTTTAGTGCAAATTGTCGTATTCTGAATGGACTTCAGATGAATTTGTAAAAGACTGACGTAACTCTTGTACAATAGTGAACAAATCTCAGAAGAGTATAATGCTCCCACAAGCAGCCAGAAAATGTAAAGATTACTTTTATAGCAAAGTTGTTACTTCTATGAAAGACCAACTGATATTGCAATGAAGACCATTAAATGAACGCAAGTTAACAAAATAACCACATTCTAGTTATGACCACTTAGTTATCCCCAACATGCTGGGTGTCTTTCATGTAGAGGAGGCTGGTGGGGGTGACCTAAAATTATTAAAATTAATTGCCAAAAAATAGTGAGGAACAGGACTTCAGTGGTGTTCTTGCTGTTGACACAAGAATTGATTGTGACCAGAATTTACAAATAGCTAATAAAAGTTACTTTATGCAATTTTGTTCACAGATCCAACGAAAGATCTTTGCTTTGGGGATGGATTTAGCCGATTTCTTTTGGATGAATTTTTAGGCTATGATGATATATTGATGTCCAGCGTGAAAGCATTGGCTGAAAATGAAGAAAACAAAGGTGAGTTCAATTAACCTCACAACAATGGCTGACCTAGTTTCCGCTAGCATTTAAATCAATCAACTTGTACCTTTTATACATTGGATTTAGTCTTCTGTTCTGCAAAAGTGCCGTTTGTTAGCATGCATTATCCAAAAGAAAAGGAAGCATCAATTTTTAAAAGTCATTCCTTTCAATAATATGTAAATGTACTATTTTACTAATTTTACTTATTAGTATTAGTATTTTAGTATACTAATACTAATTAGTATTTTACTAAAACACTTTGCATTGGTGATGTTTAAGAGCAGGTGGTAAATAAACAATTAATAGGAAGAGGAGCATGCCATTTAGCTCCTCTGGGAATTCTACAATTGTATCAGATCACAGCTGATCTATATTTTAACACCATCCATCCACTTCTGTTCCAAAGTTGTAAACCAGTCCTCACCAAAAAAAATTCATTGACCTCAGTTTTGAAGTATTTTAGGGACCCAATTCAAATCTCCATTACAATTTGTGAAAAACTCTTTTCTGACATCACTTCTGGGTGGCTCAACTCTTAAGGCTGTCCTCCCTTAATCTCAGCTCTCATTAGCGAAGATAGGGAATAACTGTCAAATCCTTCACAAACATATGGACAACAATGGACTGTTAAAGACACTTGATCAATATGGCTGTTTCTCACAGTTGGATACTGTCTACTCTATCCAAAACTATTTGATTTCCTGAGAAAGTCAAGGAACAGGCCAAAATGGGGAGGGGGAGAAATATTGGAAATTCCTCTAGTCCATCCAGAAGATGAAAAACTGGTCTAGGAGATAACTGGCCCTGAATTCTTTGTAGGACATATACCTATTTTAAGAAGCAGTGTCTGCCCCAACCAGATTCAGGCACATCTCTCATTTGAAGAAATTCAGCAAATCAAACAGCAACTTTAAGGTCCACTATTCCCTGGAACAAGAAACACCGATTTGACATTAAATCTGGATCACGCCTTTTTGCAACTTAAAATTCTGAACCCGGGTCGTCCTCCAATCTTGTTGCCAAACTGTCAACTGGAACACAACTCATTCCGTTCATTTTTTTAAAAAAAACTTCTTGTGCTGTGGGCATCACTGGCTTGGCTAATTTTTGTTTTTGATCCCTAATTTACCACTGGAGAAAGTGGTGGTGAGCTGCCACCTTGAACTGCTGCTGTTCTTGGGGCATATGGATACCCACTATTAGGAAAGGAGTTCCAGGATTTTGTCCCATTGATAGTGGAGGAATAGAAATATAGCTGAGTCAAGATGGTGTCTGGTTTGGAGGGGGACTTGCAGCTAGTGCTGTTACCATGCATTTGCTGCCCCTGACTTCCGAGGCAATAGAGGTTGCAGGTTTGGAAGGTGCTTTTGGAGGAATGTTTGAGTTACTGCAGTGTACCTTTGTAGATGGTCCACACTGCTGTCACCTGTGCATTGGTGATGAACTGGGTGAAAGTTTAGGTAGTGAATGGGGTGCCAATCAAGCAGAACACTTTGTCTTGGATGGTGTCAAGCTTCTAAAGTGTTGATGAACACATCCAGGCAACTGGGATGTATTCCATCACTGTCTTGACTTGCACCTTGTAGATGGTGGACAGACAATAAGGGGACATGGATGTGAGTTAATTGCAGAATTCCTAGCTTCTGGCTTGCTCTTATAGCAGTTCAGCCTGAGGGAATGTTGACCACTTCCAGTACCTTGGAAGTGTCCTGTTGGCCAAAGCAGCTATTGTTGCAGAGATCCAGCATCACCTCCAGTGTGCTGGTGCAGCCTTTGGCAGTTTGAGAGCAACAATGTCAGAATCGACACCAAGATCATGGTTTACAGAGCTGTGGTGGTTCCCACCCCCTATATAGCTCTGAGATGTGCACTGTTTATCGCCAACACCTCAAGGCACTGGACCAGTACCACTAATGTTGTCTGCGCAAGATCCTGCGAATCAGTTGGGAAGAAAGATACTAACATCAGCACCCTTGACCAGGTCAACATCCCCAGCATCGAGGCACTGACGACCCTTGATTGGCTACAATGGGCTGGGCATGTCGTCTGCATGACCAACACGAGACTTGCCAAGCAGGTGCTGTATTTTGAAACCTCAGGAGAGCTCCAGGTGGACAGAGGAAATGCTTCACTGATACCTTCATGGCCTCACTGCGAAGTACAACATTCCCACAGACACCTAGGAATCAATGGCCCAAAACTGTCCAAAGTTAAGGACTGTCCAGGAAGGCATTGAGCACCTTGAGACTTGCCATCGGGGAAGAAATGGAAGCCAGGTGTAACCAGCGAAAGGAGTGTACTGCCACACCAATGCCCCAGCCAGCCCTTCCCCTGACCACCACTTGCCCCAGGTGTAACGGAGCTTACAGTGGCTATACAGACTGATGCAGCTACCTACGAACTCACCCTGAGAGTGGAAGAGAGTTGGTGAGGGACCAAGTTGGTTCAATTTTTGGTCAGTGTAACTCCCAGCATGTTGACAGTAGAGATTCAGAAATGAGGATGCCATTGAATGCCATTATAAGGCTTAAGCCTTATAAAGTATAGTCTGATCATTAATAGGTCGATTTTTCTGTAAAGCATAGTTGCAACAGTCAGCATATCTTGATAACCAACATGCTTTACACTGGAAAATAGCCTCTTGAATCTTCTTTGCACCCTTTTCAAAAGCTGCAATGTAACATGCCATGTGAAGGCATCAAACCCAGACAGTATTTAAAGTGAGGCTTCACCAAGGTCTTGTAAGTGTCAAATTAGTATGTCTCCTCTTATCCATTATCCTACAAATGCACCCAGAACTTTCTTTTGTAGCTTTCATTTCACTGCATTGCTTTAGAAATCTAAGTAGAGCATCCAGATTCCTTTGTTTCTATGTGTTCTTTAATACTTTGCTTGATGGGTATATCGCTGTTGGATATTTAACTTGTCCACATACACAATAGTACACTTTCAAATTAAACAGCATACCGGATATGAGCACAATCTCCCAATAAATTAAGATCCAGTTGAAGAGACAAGCATCATTTACAGTTCTAACACTCAAAAGGATCTTCATAACTTCATAGTTTAGTTTTCTGGATGATTTATCCTTTTCACTTCTAAGTTCCAAGTAATTTGATTTTGACCATTATTAGTGATGTTGATCAAATATTTTATTCAGTAGAAGCAAGGCTCATTACGTTATAGTATCTGAGTAGTAATTCACAAAGTGCAATGATGTGTTATATTGCCTGTTATTCCCTGGAATAACAGAAGTTGCAACCTGCACAAGTGTAACCATGCCAGCCTATACCCCAATATCTTCATCCATACAGTATGAGAAATGGGCATAGCTGGTTCTTTCCTTGTTGTGACTGTTAGATAATCCCATACTCTTGGCCAAATTCTTCTGCAATCTCAGGGAATCCCTGCTTATACTTCCTTTTAGACAGTAAAGCCCGTGGAGTCCAATTTAACCCAATTGCAAACTTTATACCTAAATGTGTCCAATACAAAGTTAACTTGTACCCCTTGTTTCCTCCCTTGACCAGATAGGTCTCATTTGATCCTTTGGTTATTTTCAACAATTATGGACTATTATCCGTGCTATTGTGCCAATACTGATGTATATTATAATAGAGATATAGTGTCCACGATGGCCTAATGATTTCAATGAGGTTCCATTCCTTTATACCTTATCATTTCAATTGTGTTGCCTAATGTGTGTTTGCATGGGAACATAGTTGCCTTTACTTGCTATTCTGTTCTTATTTGTGCTTTTCTTTTAATTTACTTTTAGCCATATTATCCTTTTGTCTCTGCTCCTATTGTCCTTCTGCTACTACTGTCATTTCTTTGACAATACTTACACCCATAAGGCATAATAGTTTCTTTAGTTAGTACAAAGATGAACTTCAATATGTATATAGATATTCTTGGAGGTTAGGCTATTGGTATTTTAGTAGTATGCACAAGTTTGCAGTCTGTGCATTGCAGGCTAAGTTCAGATCATCAAGAAAAATTATTATGAACAGTGGACCCAACACACTTCCTTGCAGCATGACTGGCTCCAAACAGATCCAAATCCATATATAACAACTGTTTGCCTGCATCCTGCCTGTCAGTTCCTAAACCAATTCAGTATGTGACTATAATAACACAGTGTGGAGCTGGAGGAGCACAGCAGGCCAGGCAGCATCAGAGGAGCAGGAAAGTTGACGTTTCTGGTTGGGACCCTTCTTCAGAAATGTTACTATGGGTTCCTGAAGTTATAATCCTGTAGAGAAGCTTTGTCTACATTACCTTAACAAAAGCTTTCGAAGTTAGATTGTCTATTTGGTTTCCCTCATTCATAATCTCCGTTACAGCTGCAACTATACAGTTATGTTAAAAGCATGACCTTTCAATGAAACCTTGTTGGGTGTCCCCAGTATGTCCCACCATATACAAGCATTTTTATCATGCATCCCTAATTATTCCCTTAAATATGTTTCCTATTACTGATATCCAGTTAATGGGCCTGACCTTACTTATGCCTGGCTAATCAGCTTTTTAAAAGATAGGGACAAAAATGAGCTACCTTCTAGCCTACAACCCAGAGTGCAGTAGGTATTGAAATTTGACTGTGGTTGATGTAGCATCCGTCCAATCTCTGAGGCGACTAGGACAAATATAATTTGACCTAGTTGCTCTTTTTCCAAATTCTTAATTCTATCTTAAAATATGATGTTAGTCTGATAATACAATTTTTTTTTAGTGAACATAGTCTTCAAGTGAGGACTGATGCAAAGTATTGAACATTTCCTCTATATACTGATTCCTTTCATCGCCTATCCTCAAACCTACTCTGGAGGTCAACATAGTTTTGACTCTTCACATTACTGAAACTTGTTTTCCCAATTCTTTCTTTTGCTGTCTACATTCCGTTAAATTTTTAACTGATCTAATTGCTAGTCGTAAATACCTCGATAAGATCACTCCTTTAATTTCCTATGCTTCAGAGAACACAAATCCAGTCTGTAATATGTCTTCAGAACATAACTTTCTCCTCCTGAACAGGTATTTCTAAATTCAAAATACATCAGAATTTATTCAATTCTTGGTCTTGATGTATTCTATATAACTCCAATAATCACTGGTATAATTAATAATTGATGGGCTTATATATCTGTGTTAATAGAAATTAACCAGGAAACAAATTTAACCTGATGTTGCCAGAACCACTTAGGCAACAGTAAGTTCAAGTCCACAGCTAGAGCTGTTTGTGAGCTCCATTCCAAATGAATTAATTGACATTGTTGACATTTAAAATGTAATTGCCACTTGAAGCAAAATGGTAGCATTTTAATTCAAATAACTTATAAAAACTCACAATAAATTGATTTATGTCCCATCAACAATGTTTTATTTTTCAACCAGGATTTTTACGCAATGTAGTGTCTGGAGAACACTATCGTTTTGTTAGCATGTGGATGGCTAGAACCTCCTACCTGGCAGCCTTCGTCATCATGGTTATATTTGTAAGTATGTTAGTGAACCATATTAATACCTGTCATTCCTGCAATCAACTTCCAGAAGTATGAGTGAAAAATCTTGACTTCTTTTCACTCCCCAGTGTACACCTATGCACTGAACATGGCATCAGGAGACTTCCCTTCTCTTTATCCTCTGCCCCCCCCAAAAAAAACTCTTCAACAGCACCAATTTGCATTCAAGTAGTTCCATTATGATGGTCAGACATCTCAAGGCAACTCACAGCAGCACTATCAATCACAATTTGATGTCAAGATACATAAGGTGATAATTGAGGCAGATGATCATTTAAAAAATAAGTTTTAAAAAGCATCTAAAAGGAAGAAAAGAGATGGAAAGTTCTAAGCAGGATATTTGAAAACTTGGGGCTTGGTAGCTTACAGCTCTCAATTGTTGACCATTTAAAATCGAGAAACAGGACAGGAAACTAGAATTGGAGGCGCCTTGATTTTTGCGGGGTTCAGACTGGAGGTGGTACAGGCACAAGAGCAAGACTATAGAGAGATTTGAAAACAAGAATGAAAATTTTAAATATTGAGGCACTTCTCAACTGGAGCCAGTGCAGGCCAACTAACTCAAGGATTTTGAATGAAATGGTTGCAGAGTTTTGAACGAATTTAAGTTTGTGGAGGGTAGACATTGGGAGGCTGACCAAAATATATTGGAGTATTTGAGTCTAGAAGTGATAATGCATGGATGAGTGTTTTAACAGCTGGAAGTAGCTTTTATGTCCCAGATTTTGGAGTACTATGCACACCCTTGTCTCGTCATCTTTCTCCCTGCTTTTATAAATTGCCTTTTAATACTTCTAATCCACTCTTTGCTTCTGTTTAATGTTTTAAAGTGCTCTGCATGCACCTCTGAATGAACACACAAACGTGAGTTGTAATGTTGAAAAAAGTGTTCATCCTGTATGAATAGGAAATGGGAGAGATTTGTTCTGAAGTAGATTGCTATTCACTTTAATTACTTCATTGCAGTTTTGCAGTAACTCTTACCTGATATGAGGAATTACTAGTTCAGTTGTTTTGATAAGTTTGCTGAAGATTTGATGGTTGTCAGAGATCATCATCAAGTGACTGTGTATTTGAAGCAGTTTGTTTATCTGAAATTATGTCACGAGTGTATTGTCAACTCTGGTTTACATATTGATTTCAGAATTGAGGGCTCAATGCATTAGAACTATGTGGCCAAGAAGCTCAAATTGGAAAAACAGCCCCATACTTACCTTAATCTAAAGATCGTACTTAACAAATTCTAAATAGCACCTTAGTTTTATTCTTACTTTAACTATTGAGAAAATTTTTTTTTTCCTGATGGAGCTACTGAATTAGTTAATTTCTTCAAAAATAATCCAGACACATTAAATATTAAGGATGGTTCAGTAAGATGCTTACAAGTGATCAAATAGTACTCTTCAAAAGAATTTACAAGATTTTATCATTATGGGGTAGAATTCAAATGACAGGGGATATAAAGTTGATATATTAGAACAAAAAATATCTTTTCTTTTTAATACCCATATCTCAGTAGACAGGTGGACTAAAATAGATGGGAAGGTCATTAAAGTAATGTACCGAGTTACTATTGAAGCAATTAGATGCTTTTCTAAAAAAGGGGAAAGAATGTTGTTATGGGATCAAACTATAGAAAATAGTAGCTTATTGCCCTGTTATAGATTCTGATTATGTAAACCTGTAACTAGAAATTGAATTGATGTTTGTAGGATTGAATATAATCAATTATTATTAAATGCCTCATATGATTCTGGAGTTCTTCACTACACAGAATGACAAACCAAAATTGAGCAGTGAAGTAATTAGGATAGATGAATGTTTTGGATTCTGTTTGATGACCATTGGTGATCAGGAGATATTCATGCAAAACATTCTCTCAAGAATTTAAATGATTACGTGGGCTGGGAATGGGTATATTGTATCAGGGTTATGGAATGCAGTTGAATTGTAGGGAAGAACTGACACTAAGCCTTTTTCCGCAGTTTTTCCGCCGCCTCCGCCTCCACGCTTACTTCTTTAACCGTGAACCTGACCCTCCCTCTACTGACCCCTTCTCCCGCCTCCAACACACCCCCTCCTCCTGGACACCACCCCAAGGCCTCCTACCCTCCCTCGACCTCTTCATCTCCAACTGCCGTCGAGACATCAATCGCCTCAACCTCTCCACCCCTCTCACCCACTCCAACCTCTCCCCCGCAGAACGTGCAGCCCTCCGCTCCCTCCGCTCCAATCCCAACCTCACCATAAAACCCGCGGACAAGGGAGGCGCAGTTGTAGTATGGCGCACTGACCTCTACATCGCCGAGGCCGGACGCCAACTCTCCGACACCACCTCCTACCGCCCCCTTGATCATGACCCCACCCCTGAGCACCAAACCATCATCTCGCAAACCATCCACAACCTCATCACCTCAGGTGACCTCCCACCCACGGCCTCCAACCTCATCGTTCCCCAACCTCGCACTGCCCGCTTCTATCTCCTTCCCAAAATCCACAAACCTGAATGCCCTGGTCGACCCATTGTCTCCGCCTGCTCCTGCCCCACCGAACTGATCTCCAACTATCTCGACTCCATTTTCTCCCCCTTGGTCCAGGAACTCCCTACCTATGTCCGTGACACCACCCACGCCCTCCACCTCCTCCAGAACTTTCAATTCCCCGGTCCCCACCACCTCATCTTTACCATGGACGTCCAGTCCCTCTACACCTGCATTCCCCATGCAGATGGCCTTAAGGCCCTCCGCTTCTTCCTGTCCCGCAGGCCCGACCAGTCCCCCTCCACTGATACCCTCATCCGCTTAGCCGAACTCGTCCTCACACTCAACAACTTCTCTTTCAATTCCTCCCACTTCCTACAGACAAAGGGGGTAGCCATGGGTACCCGCATGGGCCCAAGCTACGCCTGCCTCTTTGTAGGTTATGTGGAACAATCCCTCTTCCGTACCTACACCGGCCCTAAACCCCACCTCTTCCTCCGTTACATTGATGACTGTATCGGTGCCGCCTCGTGCTCCCACGAGGAGCTCGAACAGTTCATACACTTCACTAACACCTTCCACCCCAACCTTAAATTTACCTGGACCATCTCTAACACCTCTCTCCCCTTCCTGGACCTCTCTGTCTCCATATCGGGCAACCACCTCGAAACCGATATTCATTTCAAGCCCACCGACTCCCACAGCTACCTAGAATACTCCTCCTCCCACCCACCTTCCTGCAAAAATGCTATCCCCTATTCCCAATTCCTTCGCCTCCGCCGCATCTGCTCCCAGGATGAGGCATTCCACTCCCGTACATCTCAGTTGTCCTCGTTTTTCAAGGACCGTAACTTCCCCTCCTCGGTGGTCGAGAACGCCCTCAACCGTGTCTCCCACATCTCCCGCACCTCATCCCTCACACCCCGTCCACGCAATAAAAACCAAAAAAGAATCCCCCTCGTCCTCACGTACCACCCCACCAACCTCCGGATCCAACGCATCATCCTCCGACACTTCCGCCATCTGCAATCCGACCCCACCACCAAAGACATCTTTCCCTCCCCACCTTTATCTGCTTTCCGGAGGGACAACTCTCTCCGTGACTCCCTTGTCCGCTCCACACTCCCCTCCAGCTCCACCACACCCGGCACTTTTCCCTGCAACCGCAGGAAGTGCTACACCTGCCCCCATACCTCCTCCCTCACCCCCATCCCAGGCCCCAAGAAGACTTTCCACATCAAGCAGATGTTCACCTGCACATCTGCCAATGTGGTATACTGCATCCGCTGTACCCGGTGTGGCTTCCTCTACATCGGGGAAACCAAGCGGAGACTCGGGGACCGCTTTGCAGAACACTTACGCTCGGTTCGCAACAAACAACTGCACCTCCCAGTCGCGAACCATTTCAACTCCCCCTCCCATTCCTCAGACGACATGTCCATCCTGGGCCTCCTGCAGTGCCACAACGATGCCACCCGAAGGTTGCAGGAACAGCAACTCATATTCCGCTTGGGAACCCTGCAGCCCAATGGTATCAATGTGGATTTCACAAGTTTCAAAATCTCCCCTCCCCCCACCGCATCCCAAAACCAGTCCAGCTCGTTCCTGCCTCCCTAACCTGTTCTTCCTCCCACCTATCCCCTCCTCCCACCTCAAGCCGCACCTCCATCTCCTACCGACCAACCTCATCCCGCCCCCTTGACCTGTCCGTCCTCCCTGGACTGACCTATCCCCTTCCTAACTCCCTACCTACACTCACCTTTCCTGGCCCCATCCCCGCCTCTTCGACCTGTTTGTTTCCTCTCCACCTATCCTCTCCTCTATCCCTCTTCTATCCGCCTCCCACTCTCTCCCTATTTATTTCAAAACCCCCTTCCCCTCCCCCTTTTCTGATGAAGGGTCTAGGCCCGAAACGTCAGCCTCTCTGCTCCTATGATGCTGCTTGGCCTGCTGTGTTCATCCAGCCCTGCACATTGTTGACACTTGTTTTGTTTGTTTCAGAAGAAACAGCATTTGGATTCATCCAGTAACTACAATTACAATAGCCATTCTAGATCATGCCAATAATAGCCATTAAACTCACCACAAATATTTGAAGTGGGAAAGTGACCGAGTTCCTCCATGCCACACACAGGACAAATGGGAGGTAGAGGGAGAAGTAAATGATTCCACCGCAAGCGGCTGCAAGGTTTGCACCAGAGAAGAACGTGCTGATCAGGAAACACAGCATGATGGTAGAAACAGCAAAGGTTGCAAGGAATACAAATATAACAGAGGGGTTGCTGTATGGGAGAATCTCTCCTTTCTGTAACAAAAGAGAAAAGAAATATAATTCTTTGTTCTGAACATTGATTAGAGGTTTGACGAATGAGGCGTGATCTCACTGGAACTTACAAAACTCTTACCTGACATGATGCATGGACATTGATATTTCCCCTGGTATGTTAGTCTAGAACCAGGGGACATACTCAACTAAGCAGTAGGCGATCTAGAACTGAGCTGAGGAGGAACTTGTTCACTCAAGGCAGTGAATCTTTGGAATTCTCTATCAAATAGGGCTGTGAAGCTCATTCATGGAGCAGATTCCAGATAGAAATCAATAGATTTCTGGACACCAATGCCTTCAGTGGATATAAGGTTAGTGTGGAAAAGTGGATATGAGGTAGATGATCAGCCATGATCAAACTGAATGATGGAGAAAGTGTGATGCACTGAATTGCCTATTCATGATTTTATGTCCCTATTCAGGACAAGCATGCTGATCTTTTAATGTGTGCACACAAATATGCTTGAGAATTGTCCAACCTCTCTTTGAGATTATTATTACTTAAGTTGCAAACAAAAGATGATCAAGTTCCACTAAGTATGATGTTGCAGTAACAAAAAAAAAACCAATAGCATAACTGGAATGAAACACTTTAAAAGTTCTGATTGGGGGAAGTAAATATTTTGTGGTCTGTTTTCTCTGCCAGTTAGTAGATCCAAACTAATTACTCCAGACATGTCCAGAGCTTCCTCAATCATTATACAGTAGTCAGCTGGAAAACCATGAAACATGACTTCAAAAGACTTCATGAAAATACAAGGCTATTCTGTTTATGTCAGGAACTGTCCCTTTCATCCCCCATCCTTTTTTTTCATTCTTCACAAAAAGTGGGCATCACTAACCCTAACCCATCATGGTTAGGCTGGCATTTATTGAACCACCTTCTTGAATCATTACAGCCCATGTGTATTCCCACAATGCTGCTAGGGAAGAAGTTCCATGATTGTGACCCAATGACAGGAATGGTGATATATTTCCAAGTCAGGGTAGAGTGGGGTTGGGAGGGGAACTTGCAGGACATGGTGCTCCACACATCTGCTACCTTTGTCTTTCTAGGTGGTAGGTTTGGAAGGAGCATTGGTGAGTTACTGAAGTACATCTTGCACATGACACACATTGCTGCCACTGTGCATTAGTGGTCAAGGAAGTGAATCTTGAAAGCAAAGGATAGGGAAATTTATTTTATCTTCTAATCTCTAATCTTGTCTCTGCCAAAATGCCTATGACATTTTCACCCTGCCCAAAGGGATATTCTTCACACATGAAACCTCATGATGGTTCTGAGTTCAGGAATCTGGACTGTTTATTTCCCCACCTCATAACATTGGGGTATTGAAGTGAATTGTGACAGCCCAGCTGGGGTCAGCTAACTCTGAACTGAGCCGGGGCTGAACATAGAAACATGTTGCATTTAGCACTGGATGTGTAAATGCAGTTGATCAGGAAAGCTGAGGCAGCTTAAGTAGCATTGCAATTTAACTATGGTATTAAAATTACAAATAGAAAGAGACATTAATGATTATCACAGTAACTATGTGATTAAAAGGCCTCTTAGCAATAGAGATCCACCAAAATAAATCTATTTTACTCAATCCAGTAGACCTACAAATTAATTTTTAGCAACTATAACATATAGGAGAGATTAACATTGATGTCTTCAGATAATAAAGTAAACAGTTAAATATCTATTTGGATTCAAACTAACCACACTTTAAACTGCTTCAGAGATCATTTTAGTACTTTCTTTGTTGAATTAATATACTTTGAAATTAACTGTGCTTTAAGTATGTTGGCGAGTTCAAAGTTTAATCTCAACATGTGGAATCCTCTACATATATTGAGAGAAAACAGGAAATGAGGAGTGAATGCTGCGAAGAAAATTGGGAAGTTCAAATCTTCAGGTAAAGAATAAATTCAAAAGTTTGGTGCAAATGAAAAAACTTTTTCAAAGATCGTAGTTAATGATTATCACCAGTTCAAATTCTGCAGTACATTGCCAATCTATAGAGGAGTTTCATATAATTAATCACCACAATGTAGGAGCAAGCTCAAGTCCAGATTTCCCTGCCATGCATATGATTACATGTGATGCTGCAGCATAACACAGCTGTGGGATCAGTGGAAGACATAGTGGGAAATATGAGAAAAGCCAAGAGCCAACAGGTGGGCTTGCCATGATCACAAGATAATTATTGCTGATTTCCAGAAAAGGTTTTCAGGATGAAAGCCAACATACAAGAAATAGTCAAAGTTAGCAGAATTTAACATCTGCACTAGAACCCACAGGGGTTTGGAGTAAAGTCGTCACTGGGGTTAGTGCTTAGTCAGAAATGACAGGCGTTTGCAAGATGTGCATTGAAACAAAGATCAATAACTCCCTCAGCAATAGTCTTCAATTTGAAGATTAACTGAAGTTTAAAATATCTGTCATCTTGTTCAAATAATTTTGTCATCTTCAACCATTATAGAGCATTTACCTTCAGGATTAACGTGAGAAAAGCAGCACTGATGAGGAAAGGGATGAAGCTACTGATGAACCAGCTGACCCACAAAATTCCATTAGACAGTCCCATCATCTTCATTGTTTCCTTTAGTCGGGCCTCCTTCTCATGAACCAGCCTCTTGACTATCATTGCTACTGAGTAAATCCAAGACAGGATCATGAAGAGGGGCAACGAACGATTCAAAACTCGCAAGAAGCTGATTTAAGAGAAAACCAAAATTAATGACTTGTTTGGAAGAAGACAGACAATCAGTGAAACAGCTTGGAATATAGAGTTGAGTTCAGAAAGAGGATATATTTAATACTGCTCAGACTATCTGAATAAATAGTAAGTTCACAAGGAGTGTATTGGGACACACAAGACACAGACCAGGAATTTCAGAGGGTACATTATTGGCCTCAGTCAGGAGGATGGTTTGGGCAATTGTCTCATCGCTTGAAGTCAGTTTGGCAGAAAATTAATAAAGGGATTGAGAATCAGACTTGCGTTTCTTCCTGAAATATGCAACATAACTGACAGATGAGTATAAAGCCAATGTGTGCCATCAATTTAAATGGTCTATCAACATTTTCTAAACTATCTATGGTCACCTGGATGAGGTATCAGAAAGTGGCCAGGGACCAAATGCCAACAAGAGATTTCAAAAGAGAGAAAGAATCCATTGGAGTTCTATAGAAAGAACCCTGTGTTATGGCAATGTTAAACAGACATTTAGAATTGATTATCTGAAATTTACTACATCCCTTGGCACAAAATAACTGACATTATAATTGTTTCAAATTTGCTTTTTCAATTAATAGTTACATTTCACTAATTTATTCAATTTAGTAACAGCTACAAAACTAATCATAATTCAAATTATCCTGCTGGCTTTTAAAACTGAATTTGAAACACTAAATTTGTCTTAAGTTGCAAGATCATGAGGTAATTATTTTTGACAAAGAGCATTTAGCCCGTTTGCATTAATCATTACAAAAAGATCCTACTATCATAACCCTCCTACTGCACCATGCAATGAATTTTTTTAATGCTTCAGGTTTATGCCTCCTCCAGTCTGAAGATCAGAGAGCCTAGGACACAGAATTCCTGAAATTTCTCTCTTCACTAGCTTAAACTCATTCCTACTTACTCTAATCTTTTCACATTCCCTTAACTACCTTACATGCCTTTCTAAGATCACCACTCAGGAAACCTCTCCTTTCCAGGCTGACAAGTCCTCATCTCCCCAACACTTCCTAATATCTTTGGCCTTTGATACTGGGGGTTAGCCTCATGGTTTTTCTCTAAGCCACGAACTGTACTGAATATACAATTCTGATCAGCAGGAAGTAAGCTAGATTGTGGCCTATGACCAGACTACTTTGCACATTGAATACTTTTTCTTGTGGTTTGTTCTAGCAGTCTAGCTGTCTAACTAAAAGTTACATTTACTCTGTTCATTGTAAATGTGTTGATCACATTTAGTGTTGATCCTTCTGAAACTTTGAGTTCAATTTTCATTGTGTGTATTCCTTCAGGGAAAAAAAAGTGAGAAGTCATCAGCAAATAAAAACTGACAACCACAAATCCAATGATTTGCCTCTAAACGTCTCTCCAGTTTACACTGATTCTTGCTGGAACACAGACTCAATATATGCTTGGCATACCTGTACCCCTCTCAAATAACTATCTTTCATATAGGAGACAAAAGTGCTAGTTCCACAGGAGTTAAAGGGATAGTGATCGGGAATGGGTTAATGAATGGCTTCCCACCTCCAGAGGCCAATGCTGGTGTACTAAACATCTTCCTGGCTGAGATCAGCACACACCCAATACCGCACTGAGTGGAGCATTAAGCCACTTCAGTAATTAGATGATGTAAAGTTAGCACTCCATATAAATTTGTGGGTTAGAAATGCACAAATATATTATTTTGGAACAGTCAAAACGTGCTGAAAATAAAATCTCCTTAAATGTTGTTAGCTGGGATAAAATGTCAGGATGAGGTTCCTTTGTGTAATTTAGATTTGATCTAACAAAAATTCAGGAGCCACAGACAATGATGAAGAATCCCAGGTTGCAGGCTGACTAAACTAACCATCTACTATTCTGCTGCCTCCTCTGATGAGTCTGTTCTGCCAGCGGACAGGACAGGGATGATTGAGGAGGTGTCTGCGACACATGCTGCAAGGTATGCTCTGGTGAGTATGACATAACATCCAATTGCTTGACCAGTCATTGAGACAGCTCTCTAACAAGTCTCCAAATGTTAGTCAGCAGGACTTTTTGGGACATTCCTCAGCCTGTACTGTATGCTCCATTCTTATTCAACTTTTTTATTAGCAGTTTGCAGCAAATGAGCAACTTGTTAGGCCATTTCAGGGGTAGTTAAAACATCAAGCAGTGGGGATCTTTGTGAGCGAAATGAGGTAAGGCATTAGTGATCCATGCTGGTTTTTACTGCAACTTGATAATTCACAATTATCAATGACTAATCGCAACACAATTTTATTTCAGATTTATTAAAAATTAAATTTAAATTCCATAATTGTTGTGGGACTTGAACTCATGGGTGAGATATTCCCTATGGACTGGCATACCCCTCCCTCAGGGTCACATGGGGCCAGAAGTCTACACTGTGTGCAAAACACTCAGCCAGCAGACAGAGTCTCCAAATTAGCTAATTAGTAGACAGAGGGCAAGCCTGCTATCTGGCAGACTTGCAAAGTTGGGAGAGTCAGTAGGAGACTTTCCAACACTTAAAGAAACAAGCTGATTTTTCAGGCAAGTGAGAGGAGATGCTTTCAGATTGAGGCATAATCTCTCAAACTTTAGATTTCGGGCCTTTATTGTGTTAGCAATCTCTGTCACAGCTGAAGCCAGGAAGGAGGGAGGGTCTTTAAGTCACCTTTCAGTGCTGTCATCTTGGTCTGCCACTGGAAGGCCATTTCCAGGCAGCTACCACTTCCTTGACACCTCGAGATGAACTGGAAAATTATATTCATTCTCCGACACTTGCCATAAAATCAAAGACAATTGTTACCCGCCATCTGAGAGTGGGTAGCTCTGCTGTGCTCCCATCCCAACTCTAGGCAAATGGCCAGCAAGAACTGCAGATGTTGGAGTCAGAGACAACAGTGTGGAGCTGCTATGCTATGTTACGGTCTCTTTTATATTCATAAATCATCTATATCTGTTCTGGCACTTACCCATCATCTACGTAGCATGGATATGGCATCTGTTGTAAATAAAGTCCAGTCCTCTTGTGTTCATTGGTCTGTACTCGAATAATTGCCTGTTCCACCAAATCCTGGATGTAAACAAATCCTCCCCAGATGTACTGCAGGTCCCGAATTGTGAGTGCTTCAGGTCCTGGGTCCCAAAACCTAAAGAGGTAGCACAGCAAAGTAGCATTCATCACAGTAACAAGACTCGGCCAAATTCCTCCTTTTTATCTGATATTGAAAAATAAATCTCGCTGTAATTAAGTCTTCCTGCTTGGGCTGGAAGGGACATGTCGCTTGTACATTCCACATGACATTTCCAAAGCAGCTGTTCTGCTCAGAATTCAGTCACATCAGGAGACGCCCCCCCCACCCCTCCCCAAATAGGGATTTAAGCAGAAGCATTTGAGCGATATCCTTACAGTATCCCTAAAGAAATCAAACATGCCTACCAACTCTTGGGAGCAGCTTGCAACTGGCCAAAACAGAGAAAGTTTATTCAGGAATGCACCAAACACAGTTGGGGGATGTCAGTGGTAGCACACATGTCAATACCTGAGGCATTGGAGAGAGCACACCAACCTCCAACACCACCTGGCCTGCATGTGGTAGAATTTGCATATATGTATATATATTTACATCGTAAATTTGATTTATCAACCATCTCAGAACTCATTAAACCAAAGTGCAAGTAAGTTATCCTTGATCTGGAGGGACTGCTCAGGACGATGTCTTCCTGCCAATGGCAGTGCAACTTCCCTCAGCTACTGTAACAATGAAACTCCAAAACGCTAACCAGCTGAAAGATGAAATTCATAGTGCTTTATCATTCAGAATTATCACAGGCAATTGACAGGCAACCAGGAGGTTTTCTGATTTTTTTTGGTTACATAATTGAAGTTTAAACTTTTGCATAAACACATGATCTACCCACATCAACAGCATGTTAAAAATCTTATCCACACAATGTTTACTTCCAGTTGCCCCATTTTATCACATTTGTGGGCCATCTTTCCTAGTCCCAGCCCCTTGGCCCCAATGGTCAGAAAATGCAAAGCACCAAACAATGACATTCCTCAACATCATAAACTGCAATGATATTTGTGGTCACATACAGATACAGTGTCTGCAAAAATGACTGATTTGGCAATAGCAACTTAAGCAGATTTAGTATTCAGCCACTTTGATTCTTTCCAGGACAGATGGGCAACCTCAAAACACCAGCAGCTTCCCCTAAAAGTAAATGAAACTTGAGATGGAATTCACTCTGACCCTATTCTATCACTTCAAGCCATGACGGTAGTCAGAAATAAATGATTCAATTTTGTTAAGTGGCAAAGATAATATTTTGGAGAAAGTAACACATACAGAATCTGACACAGACATTGTGTAGTCAGGCTACAGCCATACTTCTTTTTGTTTAATAAAAGTAAACATAGAACCATTGAGAGATAACGTGATAGCTGAAGTTAATGGAAAGTGTTTTTTCACTTTCTGGGATACAACAGTTAATCACTTGAATCTGACAGCAGGCTTGAATACTTGATCACTTCAGGGAAATTTCTGGAATGACATAAAAAATAGTAAAAGAATATAGCCAGGCATTTCCTGGGTGTTAACTTTGCCTCTCCACCAAAATTCTATAACTAATATGGCAGGAAAATCTTCATCAACATGAATGAGATTTCTGGTGAAATCACAAGGATAAAGAATATCTGAGAAAATTTTCAACCTACATTCCAAAAAAAAACTGAGTTTGATTAACATGACACCATACCTATCCTTGATTTTGTGGGTTGGAGCGACATAATCAATGTCCATCCTGATCTTGTATTTGATGTGGGGCTGAAGGGTGGGAAACTCATCACCTGTCGGCTCATCAACCAAAAACACAACTCCAGCCCAGAACTGTCTCTCCTCCAGAAGCTGCAATGCCCGGACTACTAATTTTTCTTCAGTCGGAACAGCTTCTAGTTTATTCAGAGATATGCACTGTCAAGAAAAAGCAATAACCTTTACTCAGAACAATGTCCATAAGGAAAACGAAAGAGTGTGATTTAAAGTGGGATTGTAGTTTATATTTTTATAGAAAATCCAGGTAAATAATCAAGTAGTGTAGGATGTTAAAGATTAAAGAAAGAGTTGGAGAGAAATTGACAAGAATCAAAAACTACTGTTTAGATTATGCTATGTTGCCATTTGAGAACATTTTAGATTGTAGCTGGAAGCAATTCAGGAGGAGATGCTGGAATTCTGAAACAAAAACAGAAACATGCAGGTCAGTCAGTAGCTATGGAGAGAACAGACAAGTTAATGTCTCAAGCAAAAAGTGATCTTGACAAAGAATGAGTTACAGTGGAAGACTCAAGTCTTGATTTCAATATTTCAAAAAGATCAAGGACAAAGATTATGTAAGACAAGGTATTTAGAACCTTAGAAAAATGAGACAGCATTGACTATAGTAGCATCACAGAGTGGCAGTGAGAGAACATCATATTTCATGTCTCAATACTTACTACCATCTAAACAGGTCGATAACAATAGGCTATCTTTAAAATCACCTTGTGTGATACAAGTTCCAGGTATCAGGAAACAAAATCCCTACAACAGGTTTCATGTTGCACCAAATCCAGAGGCATCAGAGTTTAAACCAGAGACTCCAGCTTCCATTAATGAGCAGTTCCACTATCCACATTGCAGGGGACTTGCTCACATAGACAGCACAAGTACATGTGCTAAGATCTTTATTGCTTACCTATGGGCATTCCCAGGATAGACAGGGATGGAGGCAGTCCACTGAGAACTGAAAATATAAACACGGCACAGCTGGCTCAGGCACATGCTAATATAAGCAGATCATCAGGTGTCCATGTAAACAAAATTATTTGAGAGATTTATTTAAAGCCTCATCCTCTGCCTTGCTCCACTGGGACTTTCTCAAATTTCAGTTTTGTCAGTGATTAGTGTTCCTCTTTAACTTTTCCATTTTTGTTCCTCCCAAGCTTGTTCACCAGATACAGTCTTCCTCCTTCCTGCATCCATTCAGTGTTGTAGTCAAGATCATCTCTCATCTTCCATACTACCTCATGCTTTTCCAGGGCGGCTACAGAATTTCTGACCACCTTGTATTTCCTCCACTTTCTATGATCAAAAACTTTTCAGCTTGGTATTACCTAACCACAACTGGCATTATGAAACTTCTCCCTGGGACTCCCTCACAGTCCAGGCACACGATACCTCTGGGACTACTGAGCTTCCAACCATTTGGCTAGTCACTAGAGGTTGGGATTTCTTGTCACCGAGGGGCAGAAGCCCCACTCTTATGTTGCTAGGGAACCCAGATTATTACTTTGGGTAAGCCCACACTATAAAATTTATCCTGTTGAGAACTGCTCCATAACCTACAAAAATCACTGGCAATGCATGTGTATTTCATAGTGGCATAAATAATATTCTCAGCTGCTTCACATCAAGGGATTGCCATTTCACACTATGAAGAACATGAAGATAACATTCAATTTAATTGACAATGGCGACATTCATAGTTAGAGAGTTATAATGAAACATAACCTATGAAGTTATTCAATTTGAACATGAGAAGGTTGGTGTCATATAACGACAATTTTCTAAATCTAAATCTAAATCGGTTTCATTTCACAAACGTTCATACTTGTGAGTGGCATTCATAAAATATTTTTAGTTTTTTAACAAATTAGCTGACATTCTTCACGTTAAACATCAGAGTCAGGCTCTAATCCACTTCATAATTCAAGCTAAATTTATACAATACTCAATGTGAAAATGCCTCAGGGATGAGTAAAAAGAGACATCAGTCTTTCAATACTAATTAATTCACCACTAAATTATAATTTACCTTTTTTCTGAATCCAGAGAATTGTCAAAAAAATCCCTTAAACTAAAATTACTAAGTATTCTCACGCCTGACTCAAGTTGATTGGGTGTCGGGGTTACAAACTGTTAGAAAATGAATCACAGTCCAAATTTTCCTTATTTTGAAACTTTTTTTCCAAATTATATAGGTACAAGATTTCCAAATGTGTAGATTTTTTAAAAAAACTGTACTCCAATTTTGGAGCTTTGGCCAAGCTGAGGATCTCTCTCTGAACTGGAAACCTTTTAAGTGCTATAGGTTTTAACAGAAACATACCTCAAAGACCTGGGAGAAAGATTTGACCACTTGATCTAATTCTTCATAAGCTTGTTTCCAGGTGTAAATGGAATTCTCACTCTCTTGAGTTTGGCTCGACAGAAAGTTGGCAATACTTTTTGCAGTCCAAGAGGTAGAATTAAGTTGTAGATCAATAAGGGTAGCGATAGCAGGGTTCCTCAGCATTTTCTGATGAAGACAAAATAGCACGATTAGTTATTTTAACAAATGTGATCAAATTAGGCAACCTGTCCCTTCTTTGCTCTTCTGCCAGAGATTTGGATTCTTGAGTCAGATATCATGAAATTTATCAAAAACACAAACTACTTACCCATCTACGATAACAGACCTACAGTCTAGATTCTGTGTTTATTGATATTATTGTGTATTATGAATGCACAACTGACTCCATCATATAGATAGTAACTTAGGCAAAAGCAGTATTTTTATTCCAAAATGTCACATGCCTTGATGTCATGTAAACATTTTAAACCATTTGTCTGGTCTGGCATCTATGTTTTAGCACGACACTACAAATGAGAGTTGGAGACACTTAAATTTATTTGAGGAACTGTTAACACAGATGACACATAAATGATGAAAAAGCTGTAGCAGAACTGATGGCTGGAAATTTACAGGTCACCAGGAAGGAGATAGCAGGGAAGCATAAAACTACACTATGGAAGCAGCGGAGGTTGGCACCAACTGTCCAGCTTTTTAGGCCCACCTTAGCCAGGCATAGTGTGGCAGGTAGTGGGGCTGGGGTGGAGGGAAGCAACCCACTCGGTTTCTCCTCCCCTCCATGCTCATTATTCCCGCTTGCTGAAGCCTGACTTGAGATGATTTCAATTTTCTCATGCTCTGTGTTCCAGTGTTGCTTGCAGCATGCCTTTGCCCTTGAGAGCTACTCCACCTGTGCCATTACGTTTCATTTCTGTCAGCTATAACTTCTTTTTCTTTCAGCCATGGTATCTAATTTGATATGACATTTGTCCGTGTATCAAGCATAAAATCACTGAAATCTCCATTGTCATAAACATGTTCCATCAAATTCGAGTCAGCTGGATCACCAATTTCTCACAGGAATCCCTCAGGTATACTTTCTAATGATATTTACCCTACTGTATCAATCTCTTTGCGTGCGTAACCACCAACACTTTAAGCGCTCTGTACATATCCTAATCCTGCAAATCAGTTTTGGAAAGGAAACATATGGGATCTTGGATATTGCCAGTTGTGCAGCCAAGGCTCAGTCAGCAGTTTACTGGGCAGACATTTCAAAAGCGATTAAAGATTTCATAACTCACTGGGAAATATGCAATTACACAGGGTTGTCAAGTCTGGAAAACAGTCCTATCATCACTGAAGGCAGATCAGAAGACATAAATCATAAGTTTGTCAGAAGAATCAAATGCTAAGAGTAAGAATGAGCACATCAACATTTGAGCTCATTCAGAAATCTCTAGCTGAAGTTGCACAGGCAGAAAAGCAGTTTGATGAACAAATTGATACACCAGATTTGACATTGATGTCAGATAATGAGCCGTCACTACTTCAGGAACAACATTTCACTCTTTTGTTTTTCAAAGGAGAATTATCAATATCAGTGGCAAAGATAGTGCTAGGTAAGCAGTAATCCTTTAGTACCAATGATTGAGGATGTGAATGTCTAGTTCAACAGAAAGGCATCTATAGAGGGCAAATGATGATATCCAATCTCCTTAACAAGTTTAAGTAAAGAATTTATGTAAGAGCAGATTAATAATAAAAAAAATTGCTCAAACAAAATGAAGATAAGCTGCATACGACTTCATGGAAATCCATGGAGCCACAGCATCAGGACACAGTCAAAAAATAGTTGCCTGATCTAAAAATATAGGATGCTGCAAGGAAGAAAATACTTGTTTCAACAGAGCAGCAAACTCCCATGATGTGCACTGATGAGATTAAAGGTCCCTGAGGATGAGGTTATGGGACAACTACCTGATGTAGCAGGAAGAATCCCTATGTGAACGAAATTCAGGAGGCTACAGGTCTTCCAGATAAAGTAGAAGACCAACTACCAGGCTTAAAGGGAACAACATCCTTCACAAAGGACATTCAAGAAATAAAGGATTCGAAAAATGATTACAGGCCAACTCGGGGTCAAGATCAGCATCGGGGTCAAGATCAGAATCAGGGCCAACAGTCCTCAAGCAAGAAAGTTATTAATCTTCCAAGCCCAAAGACAGAATTCTAAAAGAACTGTAAGAACTCCAGATCAACTATATTTTCGAAGTCAAATATTTTGATGGAGAGGGTGAATGATGTGGTGGTAATTATATACATGAATGAACAACTTTTTAATTCTGGATTAAAGCTTGGGGGGTTGATGTTCTATAAAGTTGAAAAGGTTCTGATTGTGTTAATATTGGAAGCTTTATTTAGATCCATTCACTCAATCTGATGATGTCAGTCTTGGTGGAGAAGCAGGAATCTGGTACGAGGTCCCAATGGAGAGGGGCACATCATCCTCCTTTCCTGTTAGTGTTAGAAATTGTTGAAGTAGCCAAAAAATCTTATACATATTATATCTTGTTAAGACAAGTAACTCTTTTTGTTAAGACTCACTCCTGGTTCATCTTTTACCACTGCTAATCCAATAAACTCTTAATTCTCCATTCTATATTCGGTCTAAGGGGTTTTGGTGGTGCAGTTGCAGTGTCCTACCTATAAACCAGGTATCTAGTAACATCCCTGAATTAGGTAGCTTGAAAATATAAAACGACCTGGGTTATTTCCGCTGACACAAATTTTTGGGGTTCTTGTGGTGCAGTGGTAGCATAACTATCTCTAAGCCAGGAGATCTGGGTTCAGGTTCCACCTGCTCCAGAGGGGTGCAATAATATTCTTGAATCAACTTGACTGGAAAATATCTGAAATGGAGGATTAGTGGCGGCACTCTATCCAGCCATTAGTTGTAGTGGCAGTTCTGATGACATACAATGATCAGCCCTAGAGTTTCTAATTTTGTGTTAAGTTTCACTTTGCCCCTTAGATACAGTTCATTAAATCATACCCTCTCCATGACCATTACCCTCAATTTATACAAATTACCATTAGCTGATTATGCCACAGATTTGCTGACTGTGTTCATAGTGGGAAAGGGTTCCAGAACAGACTTTGAGGCTAGCAATAGTTGCCTATTTCCACACATACAATAGAAAGAGCTAATCTACAGTTGTTAAATACAGATTTATCTACTGGAAAATCACAACTATAATGAAAAAATCATAAAGCTATCTTACATGATGCTAATTCATAAGCACCTTGAGAACTGCTTACTAACAGTATCCCATTACTGTACATTTCAGTAGATAGCTTTAGACATTGTCTTTTCATAACATAATTGAGTCTTTAACAGAAAAGAGATTCTCAAAAATCTCCTTTCCTGGTAGGACCTTTCAATCTTGCTTATGAGGAGGAGCTGTCAGGAGCCTGAGCCTCAGGAGATTGAGCTTGTAACTAATAGAGATCCCAACTCTGCCCACTTCAAAAAAAAACTTCAATAGAGTTGAAGTAACATTCACCTGCCATAGCGTTAGCTTTGTTGGCACACTGACATTATCGGTGTCAAAACACTTGGAGGCAATTCACCCTTCACATAATTATTAACTAGCTTTTATGTTGTACCTGATTATCCAACTCAAGGTAATAAATTATATTAAAAATGCATCAGTCATTCTGCATTGGAAACTATTCTCAAAAAGTTACCTAAATAGAACATGTGGATAAGAGAGAAAGATCTTCAAAGAATACCATTGAATTTTTCATGTTCAGCTGAACCAGAAAAGGGTTCAAAGTTTTGCCCAGTGAAGCACCCCTTCAGTCCCACACTTCAGTACTGCATGTAGCAATGCTTCAATATTGCTAACCCTGGCCCTAATGGTTCTGACACAGAAGTCAGAGTTTCAATTCAGGTAAACTAATAAATGTGTGAAAATGACAGTAAGGGAAATACTAACTTGCAGGAGTTGGATTTCCTGACTACTTTCCATAAACTTCCAGATCTGGGGTCCAGCTTCATTCCATGCTCCTTGTACCTCTTGCAACAAGCTTAGATCCTCAAATGTTCTGTTCACCTGATAAGAGAGAAGGAAAAACAACAGTTAGCAACTTCAACATATTCAAGCCTGGTTTTCAATTCCAATTGTCAAGATATGGTCATCCTGCACTGACACATCATGGATCCCATTTACTTATATCCAATAAGAGAGGAATCATTGGATAATTAGTTGCTTGGATTTTAGTTAACTCAGTATGAGGTACATGAAGTAGCAAAAACAGCCAGTTTTGTCAATCAAAACATTTGTTTGTTCATGTTAGGAGTGTACAAATTTAATTCTTTACGTGGTGAGAAAGTTGCTTTGATTTGTTTAAATGGATCAACCCAGCATGTCACTAAAAGTTAGAAATTTCACCACCCAGAAATCCTAAGTAGTTAGCTACTGTGTAAAAACAACTTGGTCAAGCTAAAACAAACCTTCAAATTGACAAAAATCATTGCAGAAACTAACCCCTGACAGGCATTCAAAACTTGTTCTGATTTTGTATTTTATGAACAGTGAACCACTCCAATTACATAAATTTCAGCCAGATATTTTTAGTCCTAAAATCACGTACCTCTTTCATTATCTTCAGTGTAGCTGGAGTATCTGGGCTGTACAGTATCTTCCCTACAAATAATGGCTTGATACTTTTCCACATAATCGAAGAGTAAGATTCAAGAGTCTTAAGTAGATCATTACAGTGAGGTGCTATAGAAAGCAAGGTGAAAAATTCAGTTCAGATCACAATTACAGTCCTTTTTAATATTCTGTACATTATTTGCACCAAACTTCATCCTCACCTCAGTTGTTCTAAAATCTTAAAGTACTCAAAATAAAAATTCCTAACTTATAAAAATCAGGAGCTCAAAATTAAATTTGGCACCATTAGAATGAAATAAATATCATGCCTTTACAACTTTCACAACCTCAGAACATCACAACATACATTCCAAGCAGCAAAATTCTTCATGTACAGTCACTGTTGAAATGTAAAAAACATAGCTGGCAAATTTAATACGACAAGATCCCATGTGCTTTGATCCTTTGTTTATAAAGCTGTTAGCTACTGGCCAAGACGCTGAGCTGCATTCTCCAGATTTTCTGTGTTTTCTCTTTACAGCTGCTTAAGGTGGCAGTCAGATTTTGAGTTCAAGATCTCCTCTACTATCTCATGGGACAGGTACAGAGTAAGCGCACTCTAAGCTTTCCTGGATAAAGCTACCTCCTGCTTATTCAAAGTTTCCCTCTTAGCCTATTTGATTTTCCCCAATATGATACATATGCACTATATTGTTCACATCATCAGTCCATTTATCTGTCCAACATCAGAACAGCTCAGCAAGATCAAAATCTATCATCTTTGGAAGCTTAATGCTTTAATGTGACCTTATCTAGCTCCATGATCCTGTTCAAAACTCACCCAATGGTAGAAAATCTCAGGGTTACTTTAGATTCTGTACTGAGATTCAAGCACTATAGCGCATCCATTACCATGACTACCTACTTCTACTTTTAATATGTTGCGAGTCTCTTTAAGCAATGGCGTGCATGGTACTTTTACTCACCACAATATCATCTCCACACTGATTTGTTTCCAGCAGTTCCTTGTGAATTCCCCTGAACTTAACCCGAAATCCACACCAGGTCTCCTCACCGGTTCCACTATCATCCCCATGCTCACCCACTTTTTCTGCATTATATACTTCCAAACATTCAATCCTGATTCTACACCAGCTTCAGGAGCTTCAAACATCTTGTCCACCCTCTGCCCCAAAACTTCTCTATCTCCAACAACCTCTCTTTCTCAGTAAGTTCAACCACCTCCTAATTCACTTTCTAATCTACTTAGCCTGATTTCAAAAGGTGAACACATAATGATGCACATTAATTCTAACTTCGTGATGGTTCCAAGTAATAGATTTTCAGTTTTTATCATTTTAATGTGAAACAATAGTGGTTTGAACAACCTCCAGTTGGGCACTGTAACAAAAATCAAAGGCTGATGAAAGCTTACAAAATAAAAACAGAAGCTTGTCAAACTTAAAATATCATTCCCAAAGATGATGATGCAACCCATCCCCTGCAGTATCCACCAATCATAAAAGGTGCTTTCTGTACCAGTGGACTTTGCACGTTTCCCCTCTATGAGCACATAGTAACCATAGAAATCAGGCACACAGATGTGCATTAAGACCCCTCTGAGGCTGCTAGTTGGACCATCAATGGCCATCAATTTACCAGGTCCAGGAGTAGCCTAGTAGGCGGTCCTCAGATGTTCCCACCCCTCATTGCACAGTGTATCCATAGATTAGGAGCATAAAATTTCCAGTTTCAATCCTTTTAAATGAACAATATTGGTTTAGACAGCCACCAGTGAGTCTCTGTAACAAAAAGGTACAAAAGGAAACCTGGATACCTGGGTTACGTTGAGGAGATTATACAAATTAGGCCTGTTTTCTCTAGAATTTAGAAGGTTAGGCAGTGATCTGATCTAAGTCTTCAAGATATTAACAGGAAAAGACAGGGTAGATAAAGGTAAACTATTTCCACTGGTTGGGAATTCTAGAATTAGGGCCAGAGTGTTCAGGAAAGACGTTAGGAAGCACTTCTACACACAAAATGTGGTACAGGTTTGGAACTCTCTTCCGCAAATGGTAGAGAATGTTGGATCAGTTGTGAAATTTCAAATCAGGGATAATATTTTGGCTTAAAAAAAGTCTAAGGACTATGGGCCAAAAGCTGGTATATAGAGTTAGGCGATAGATCAGCCACGATTGCGTTGGATGGTGGAACAGGCTCAAGCGTTAAATGGCCTATTCCTGTTCCTATGTTCCTAAAATGGAAATTACCAGAGGTGATGGTGCACCAGTACCTGTACAGCCTATTAGTCTCCAAATGCCTCTACTGTACCCATGGAATCAGCATGCCCTTCTCCATGGGCAACCGTATATGCATGTAACCATGAAGAAGGGGCAGACAGTTGGGAATTATGACCTCCTTCACAGACCACTGCCTGGACCAGTTAATGGTCACCTTGGCCAGTTCCAGAAGCAGGTGATGAGGTCCACAGATCTGCTCGCCCATCTTCACACAGGGTGTCCACAGATCAGGGAGTGTGGGATTTCCAGTTTCTGTACAAGCCAATCTGTAAATTGCCTTCAATAAGATTGTCAATTGTCAATGGTCAATGAATTAGTGCATGATTTGTGCTGCAGACCCACACCCATTTGAAGCTGGGCTAAGACTGCTTCAACTCAAGTTAAGTATGTGAATGTTTTTCTTTCAATATGTATTGAGAGTGTAATCATACAGTACTCACATGTTAAATTGCTAAAAGTGATGATTTTCTCATCTGTGCTATTCCTGCCAAAGAAAGCCTTGTAGTTATCATCTTCATACCAGTTCAGGAAAGGTATCTGCAGGCCACCTCCATCCGAATGCCCGCAAACAATCTTTGATATTGTTTGAAACATCATCGTTGGTGATCTGGTAGCGTTTGGACTAGTTAACCACTGAATTGCATCCCGGAATTCAGAAAAGCTGGTCATATTGGAAAACTTGTGACACAATCATAAGAAAGCAGAAAAAAAAAATTCAAAAACATGAACAGATGTTGTATTATTGCAAATCAAGATGTACAAATGCAGGACACCAGCAACATAGAAAACAAAATGAGTGAGGCAATGTAAATTTACCAGTAGCCGCAAATTAACACTTGAAATAAATGAGAAAGTTGTCTTTTACCAGCTTGAATCTTAGCTCCTGTGTAGTAGTTTTACAGATTTACCTTTTATTATTTTTGATATCTCAATGAGATCCCTATTCAGTCAGCATCACCTTTGAAGGGTGAAAAGCAAATTCTTAATAAAACACACTTCTCAATCTTATCCCTTGAATGCCTACAAGACCAAAACTGGGCAGGGTACATAAGTTGTGAGCCGATAAGCTCACACTACAATTTTTACACTAATTTTCAGAATCATAATTTCTGTTTATAAAATACCAGAAAGCAATGTCTTTGTTAATGACTGGTATCTGAAGCTTTCACTCCATTTGGCACAAAGAATTTTTGGAATAAGAAAATATTTTCCATTCTCTTCAATCATATCAAACGAAAACCATCTTGGGAAATATATCACCTTTTGATAGTTTCCTTACAGTTATGAAGGCCAAGTTCCAAGAATTTGTTGTACAATGGGCATTGCTCCTCCTCTCCCGTTGGTTTTGTGTTCTTTACCAAGGGTTACCCACAACTACATCACCACCACAGACAAAATAATTCTCAATTATCTTTCTACAAGAAGCAAGATTGCAGTCAGAATGGAGCTAGAGGCTGTCAAATCAGTCCATCCAGCACACTCTTGTCCATCATAAGCACCAAATATTCATGAACATCCTGTGTACAACATATCCATTAAGGATTCGCCAACAGTGCCACATCTTACATGCCATTTGTTACTGACCATCAGTGTTGACTTAGCCCCATTTTAGCCATGCTAAAATGCAGACTAGCAGAAAATAAAAATTTCAAGCCCAATTTATAAATCAAACCATGGCACATTGCATGCAATAATGACTCTTGTGCATTCCCTTAGTATCTTTGCCTAGCCTAGTGTTCCTGCACAATGCTACATCAACCTACTGAACACTTCCTCATCAGTCAACTCCTTCAACCAGAATCCATGCAGTGAACCTTCTCTGAACTGTTTCCAATGCAAGTATGTCTTGCATTAAGTATCGAGACTAAAAGCTATACACTGTACTCCAGATGTAGTCTCAAAATGCATAGCTTCTCTACCATCCCCCTTGAAATAAAGGTTAACATTCCATTTGCCTTCTGAATGACTCCCTGTTAACTTTTTGTTGATAACCAGATCCCAGATTTCTTTCTCCACTGAAATAATGTATGGTTTAACTATTCTTCCTGCCAAAGTAGACAAACACCTTTATCACAACATACTTGATCAGCCAGTTTTTTCGTCCATTCACTTAACCCATTGATATCCCTTTTGTATCTTCCCCAGAATGCATTTTCCCATCTTTATATCATTGGAAAATGTGGCTACAATACACATCAGTCCTTCCATTCAAGTCATAACATAGAATAGCTGAGACTGCAGCACTGATCCTCATGATAGTCAATGTTTTCCAACCTAAAAACACTGATTTATCTCAATTCTGTTTCCTGTTAATTAGGCAATTGGCTCTTCATGCTAATGTATCAACCGTAATGTCATAAACTCTTGTACAGTAACCTTTATTGAATGCCTTATGGAAATCCAAATACACTACATCTATCAGTTCTCCCTTAACCACCCTACTTACTCAAAAAAATCTCTAGCAGATTTGATAAACATAATTTCCAGTTGACAAGCATGTATTACAGGCTGGCCTGAAGCAGCTCTGGACCTAGAAGATCCAGGTTTAGACTACACCACCTGAGAATGGGCAGCAGCAGTTTGTGCTGGATGGCAAGCAACAGCAAGGGCAATGCCAGAGTGGTAGGGATGGGAGGATGAATGATGTCATCCTGAGAGGTCAACAAGTTGATATTGACAGAACAATTACCATCTCTCGGACTGGAGCTTCAGCAATCCGAGCAATGTGGAGGGCAGATTGCTAGAAAGCTGTGACACTTTACAACACCCTGTGAACTCTGCAATCTACAGGAAAGATAACAGCCGTCTGAGCCTGCTTAACAACATATTACGTTCCTATGAGAAGAGGCTGAGCTTGTATGGCAATAAGGTTACTTTTGAATGATAGATGCCAGAGCTTCCTCTGCAACATCCAGGTGTTGGATTTCTACTCGCATTGCCATTGAAGCGGAGACACCAGCCAGTTGGTTAACATGGTTAAACGTGCAAGTTTACTAATGAAATTGACAACCACTTCCACACGAGAAAAGGAGGATCAGGTCTCTGTCCAAGGCTTATGATACCCAATACTTCCATACACTTTGAGTCAGTGACCACAGGCTTTCGGACAGGTCTGACAATATACCCGGCATTTTCTCATGCTGCTGGCTCCACCAAACCTGAGTCTTCTGCAGCAGAAACTGTATGCAACCTCATCCTCTGCCAAACATTCACATCACTCACCTTGGCTGCAGGTCATTCATTCATTCTTACCCAATGCAGGTCCTATGTGAGCTGGTGAGGCAATGGCCTAGTGGTATTATCACTGGACTGTTAATCCAGAGACCCAGATAATGTTCTGGGGACCTGGGTTTGAATCCCGCCATGGCAGATGGTGGAATTTGAATTCGAGAAATATCTGGAATTAACAATCTAATGATGGCCATGAATCCATTGTCGATTGTCAGAAAAAGCCATCTGGTTCACTAATGTCCTTTAGGGAAGGAAACTGCCATCCTTACCTGGTCTGGCCTACATGTGGTTCCAGACCCACAGCAATGTGATTGACTCTTAACTGCCCTCTGGGCAATTAGGGATGGGCAATAAATGCTGTCTAGCCAGCGACACCTTCATCCCATGAATGAATAATAAAAAAGTCAAAAATAAATGCAGTGCCACCAGTTGAGTTGGTGGCTGCAAATGAGGGCAAGTGACAGCATTTTCTGCCGATCACACTTCAAACACTGTGATCAGGGGTGGCATTTGCTCGTTGTAACAAGGGATCCAACAACAGACTGGAAGTGTAAGGGACTTCTACTCAGAGATGGTACAGCTGACTACACAGCAGCTGACCAACTAGTCATTCATGTCGAGGAGCCTAGCTTTGTGCAGCACGGGTGGTAATAGGAGTCAAAAACCTCATCATTACTTCACAGGGTCAAGGATCCGGCACTGATCTCGCTAGCCGATGTTTTAAATCTGTAAGTTAATTGAAAGAGAGTATACCTAATTTGCACATTTCTTATGTCAGAGATAAAGAGTTTGTGCCTCACTCTGGCTAAAATTGGATTTCAATGAATGGATCAGAGGTCTCATTGCACCAGCGCCCTGGCTTCTACAGCTGGAACCGTACCACATTACACCTCAGGGCCCTCTGTTTCTTTCCTGTCACCTTTAAATGAGGAATGAATCTGGATTCTCCACCTCCCCAACAGAATTCCTCACTTTTTTTGTGCAGTAGCACAGCAAGGCTGTGTGGAGTGCAGCAGACTATAACAATCCAAGAGGCTCCCTCTACACAGTATACTGCAATGCTCTACTTCAGCAGTTAAAGCAACAAAATCTTCAGTCCAATCACCCATTCTATTGTTGCCCCAGTTGAGGTACAGGAGGCATCATACATCTTCTCAACTGGGATTTGCGTGTTCCACACAGTGGATATCACCTGCTACAGGGGAGCCATCCCTGCAGTTGTGCCATGGGAACCAACAGCACCTGAGTGTTACTGAGAATATACAAATCACGTCATTTCTTCACTGCACCATCCAGCTCTCTCCCTTTCTCTCCAACAAGTTGTTCACCCTTCACTGGTTAGCTATACTCCGGTCTGACTAGACAGCTGTCGTTGAGCTCAATGCCACAACTCAACATCCTCTCCCCAGTCCAACCAAGTTCTCCATAGAAAATGACCTGGTCCTGCTCACTCAAGTGCTACCACAAAGACTACCTCACAATGTTGTATTTAACCATTTGTAATTATGAACGGATGTGCTTCTTATTTGTGGCTAACTCAACTGCAAATGTACAATCTCATGTGTTTTAACGAACATGTATGAATTTCTATTGCATTTCAAATAGATTCCCATTACATGCTCTTGGGAAACCCAATCCACCATTGACTTATTACTCACTTTAATATCTAGTTGTGTAGTTCACTTTTTCTGCTTGCACAATTAAGTTCCCTTGACTGTCTCATATCCCACTCCTGGGAGCAGCATTAGATTCCCCCCCCCCCACCTCCCCAGATTGCAGTTCTGACACATCTGAAAGGAGAAATGTACAAAGGTAGGGGCTGCGGTGAAACAAGGGAGGAAAACATGAGGTGCATGCTTACACCACCTCAACCTGTGGATCAGAAGAAATTATGCAGTAAGTGGTATGGGGAGGAACATTAGGTACAAATATATCATATTCAACGATATCAGCCTCAATGTTAGCCACGGCCTTGGTCATCGTCACTCCAATGATGGCGCATACTACCATCCTCCACAGAGGTATGTGGTACATGGCACCTTGTCTTGAAAGGCATTGAAGAAGAGGAGTATCAGTGAATATGATACAATGCGTTTGGATGTTCTGGGTGTCATAATTAAATAACTGGCTGTATGTGAAAGTTACAAGAAGCAGCTGCAAGTCTTGCAGCAATGTTAGGTTTGTGAGGGTGAGATGACTTACAAATGTTAGGAATGAGTCATGGCTGATGGATAATATTGAAAATGAGTGATGAGGTGCAATTGGTGAGACACCACATTTGAAGATACAGTTAGTGACCTTGACCACTTGGGGAAGGTCATTGAACTTCTAACACAGTATCCAAGTTCACACAGCTAGATTGCTGGGATTCACTAACATAGCTGTTAAGTTTCGTCAAAATATTGGAACCGGTCTGTAGATTTTCCTGTTGTCCTGCAGTTAGAGGACTTCTCTCCTCCTGCACAAGGCCTCCAACATATCACTGGAAAATCTTGGAGACCCCCTCCCACATTAGGTCTTTGTCTATTCCAGATCAGATGTAGAATAACATCCAGCACCTGTTCCAGCCACAACATGCCCCCGTTCTCAAGGTGGTGTAAACTAGCTTTAAGTTGTGTAGGCTAGCCTCTTAATTTCCCAACTCTGCCCAAGCATGCAGTCACTCAACCGATCACTTATCGTGTTGCACACTTCAATCACTAAATTAGCAAGGAGCACAAAGTCAGCTTACTGCTCACGTCAGAACAGGCACAGGTTAATCATCTATCACAATTCCTGTGATCATGTTTGGGTCCTACCCTACTTATACTGCAAAGTATGTTGATTATTGAATAGGTGGTTGTTGATTATGTGTTAATGCACTTAAGTTAATGGGTTAGGTAAATTTTGAAGGAACTTTGTGGCAAATTGTCACTTATTTATTTCTGACTATGACATTTTAAGTTACAGCTGATTGAAACAGCAAGAAGAATGTTTTTTTTTAAATTGGGAAACAGGACCAAGTAAAAATAACTGGGTTTTTCAATAGTGGAGGGACCGACCCGATTAACTAATGAATGAAACAACTAATGTACTGACATTTATACATCTGGATATTTTCTCTTACTAAATGCATATTCCCTAATGTATGTATTATCGGCTGTTCACAATGTTGCTATAAAATTCCACATCCACTTAATAATTTGAATCAGATTTTCATATGAATATTACTAATTTGTTTAGGAAGCAACCAACAGGTAATCTCCTAGGTTAATCAGAAAGTTGCACGAGACAGGGGCAGCACGGTGGCTCAGGGGTTAGCACTGCTGCCTCACAGCACCAGGGATCCAGGTTTGATTCCACCCTCGGCGACTGTCTGTGTGGAGTTTGCACATTCTCCCAGTGTCTGCATTGGTTTCCTCCGGGTGCTCTGGTTTCCTCCCACAGTCCAAAGATGTGCAGGCCAGGTGGATTGGCCATGCTAAATTGCCCATAAGTGATCAGGGATTTGTAGATTAGGTGGGTTATAGGGGGATGCTCTGCGGGTCGGTGTGGATGTATTGGGCCAAAGGGCCTGTTTCCACACTGTAGGGATTCTGTGATCTATGATCAACCAGAAATCAACATTGTTTAATTTAATCTGGGACAGGCAACCATTGAGATTTTCGCCAAGGGTGTTGGTTTTGACACTTGCCAAGTTAATCGCAAAAATAGAGGAGCTCCAAGAGGCAATTTTAAAAGCTGATTAGATAATGAATTTCATTAAATGAGGATGATTCTACAAAGTCAAAGTGAGGCACAGTCGACAAAACCTTGCTTGTGAATTTGATACATTTGAATTGGATCAGAAACAATGCTCACAAAGTTGACACACAGTTACTCTTGCTGCATTTATGTTACACTGCATTCTGATTCATATTGTTAGTTGTTTGTGCTATGTATTCGGTGTTTTCATCAGGTTAGCGAGATCCAATATTTATAAGGTAATGTAGTTGTATAACGTGAGACATGAATTTCAAATACCAGATTATAGTAAATAGAATCATTGTTAGCCCATTGAACACGTGTCTTTGAAAAGTGCCATTGCTAACACTCTGGGACTGTCTGGGAGTCTCCAGAATTTAAAGATTAATCCCCTGAGTATAGATATGGTCACCAAGGAGAAAAAAAGGATATCAAGAAACAAGGTTTCTATTTTCTTTGCACGCTGTTATATTTTTAAATAAAAAAAATGGAATACAGGCTAATCGAACAGTAGGGGAATTGGACACATGTTGAAATCTCCAAGATTAAGTTCAACCAGATGCAAAATCTAGAAAATGTTCAGCCTCCTTTAACAGTGTTGGATCACAAGTGGAACCTCCTGACAAACAGTTGGTTCTGCTATAATGTGTGTTCCAGCAACATGAATTGGCTATAAACACCACTGACAAATAGGGGAACGCTATTTCTAAAACACAAACTTGTGTTGGCTATAACGCAATTCCATCGGTGCGCAGAGGAGTATGCGCCAACATCACACGATTGTTTTGTGGGCTTTGTTCTGACCACGTGCAATGTTAGCGCTGAAAAAGACTCTGAACTGACATCACATGATCAACATGAACAACACAGCAACCTCAACACCACCTCCTCCATCAAGTCATCTTGACATTTTTTCAAGATAAGGTGTTAAATTTACTTTTATTTCATTTTTAGATATGAATTAAACATTTATTCAAACTGTGGGTATCCTTTGTGTTAGGCTTTTGAGTGGTTTTTGAGCAATTTTGAGTGATATTTTTTGGTGGTCTGCCCCAACCCCACTTTTCCCATAGGCCCCATTATTTCTATAATGCAATGCTGTACAGGTATACAACTATTGCGCTGTAGCAGAACCTACTGTATTTATCTTTCTACTCTTTGAACATTCCCACGCTTTGAATAAGATTTAATTTAATGATTAAAGTTGTTTCTGAATCACAACAACAAGGCACATCACATGATCATACAAATTAGAAGCGGAAATAAGTCATTTGTCTCCTCTAGCCTGTTCCCCCATTTGATAAGATCCTGGCTTTATGATTGTGGTCTCAACTCTACTTTCCTCTCTGCCCTCTTTAACATCTGATTCCCACGTTCATCAAGAACCTATATAACTCAGCCTTAAAAATATTCAACATCCCCACTCCCCTATGAGAAGTAAATTCCTGGACTAACATGAGAAAATAGTTTTCCTTGTCTCCCTCTTAAGTAGGAGACACTTCATTTTTGGACTGTGTCCCTTAGTTCTAATCTCTCCCACAAAACATCATCTCAGGATCCATCTTGCCAACTCCCTTTAGGATGTTGTATGTTTCAATAAGATCACCTCTCATTTTTTCTAGACTCTAATGTCGACTCATTCCTGAGATGAAATGAGTATCTTGGAAGGAAAGGTTCAAATGAACCTTCTCAGAACTGCTTCTAAAGTAATTACATCATTTCTTAAGTAAGGAGACCAAAACTGCGTCCAGTATTCCAGATGTGATCTCACCAATACCCTGTACAACTGTAGCAAAACTTCCTTCTTTTATATTACATTCCCCTTGTACTAAACATTCCATTTGCCTTCTTAATCACTCATTGTATCCGCATATTGGCTTTTTGTGATTCATGTACCAAGAAACCTAGATTCTTTGTACCATAAAGTTCTGCAGTTTCTCTCCATTTAAATAATACTGCTTTTCTATTCTTTCTAGATTTACTGCTCGTGCCAATTTTTTTCTTCACTCACTTAATCTATCGATATCCTTTTGTAGACTAATGTCCTCCTCTCATCTTACTGTTCTACCCATCTTTGAAAGATACATAGGTGGTAATGTTTCAGGCTCATCTGAGCTACTTGTGTATCTTTGAAACAAAATTATTCAACTGAATGCTTAATGGTACCCTGTGCATACAACTTGGATATCAGTCGCTCTCAATTTAAACTATGAATCTTGTTATTTAGTTCAATTGATTTCATATCTGCAGTTGATATCAGGGCCAATGATGAATGCCAGTCCACAAGTGATAGTAGAGTTGACATTTGAGCTTCATCAGGCCAAATAAACTCAGCCTAAAATAACTAGAGATAAAATCAGTCAGAATCAGACTCAAGCTGTTGCAAATTAACAATTTGAGAAAAAACAAATCCTGTTCTGGTACAAAGGTTTTATAGTGTAGCATCAAAGGAATTTCAAGTAACAGCTAAATTCTTTCCAATCTTCTGGCCAAGTGGTGAATGTGTTGAAAGCGGATTGAACACAACACAATGCCTTCATGCAAGCTACTCCAAGAGACTTTTCTTCATAGTGTCCCTAAAATCCTTTCACTGATTCTTGGCATCTGTTTTATCTGGAGTCTCTGCTCTAACACCTCATGAGAACTATGGGGGAGAAGACAAATAAATTCACAAAAGCAGAAAAGTTGCAGTTGAAAAAGTCCTATTGAATAAGATTATAATTAAGCCAGCACATAATGCTTGTGGTGACCAGCACTGTACACTTACTACAGAAATGTAAACAATAGATCAATATAAAGTCTTAAAAATACAGAACAGGAAAAACATGAATAAAACAAAACCAGCCCCAACCACAGGCTTTTATTTTTAAAAAACTTTACTTCGCCGATTTCTCCTTCGCCCTTTCTTTCCTGAAAGTCTCATCAAGATATAATTCAACAATTGTGAACTTCTCTCCAGCACCTCACCTACGTGAATATTCTTCATGCGTGAGCAGGGAAAGAGAGGGATGGTCAGAAGACTGTACAATTTTGGAATACACGAGAGCCAACCTAATCACATCTCCAACTGCACACTTTACAAAACCAAAGATTCAGCAACAACAACAGACCACACATTTCTTTAGCACCTTAAACAAAAATGTTTCAAAGTCTTTCACAGAGATTAAAAGTGAAAAAACAGACAGTTGTGGGACTGGGTTATGATCACATGGACAAAGACTTTGGTGTAGGAAGAAAGAAAGATCTTCTATTAGACTGCTAATATGGTCAGGTCCTGTCGTTGTACTTTTAATTTAACTTTTGTTTTGAAGAGCTACTCTCACAACTAGAGAGCTGGAACCTCTCAACAATTTTGAATTGAAGGTCATCTAACAATCTGGGAGGTGTGCAGTGCAATCTTCCGACCAATTATATGGCTGAATATAAAATTATAAACAGCCCCCAAACTGGTTCCCAATTTCCTTTCCTTTATTTGTTCGAAGGTTATGGGTATACTGGGAAGCCTGGCATTTCTTGCCTATTTCAAATTGCCACGAAAAAGACAGCAAATGGAACTTATTCTGGAACCACAGCTAAAATGGCTGAAAAACCACTTCAGAGGACAGTTTAAGAGTCAAACACCCTGGTGTGGCAAGTGGAGTTATGTACAGGTCAGACTGGATCAGGACATCAGTAATCCTTCACAACTGACATTAGTGTGACAATCCTGAGAGCTTTTGCTTTTTTATTACCAGTTATTTTTGAACCCAAATTATATTCTCAAATGGCCTCGTTGGGATTTGAATTCTTATTCCCAGGCTTAATGGTCCAGCAACATAACTACTGGATTACCATAATCTAATGTCTCATACAATCATAGGCTTCCCAGTTTTCTGCTGCTATTTATTGCCCTTAGCTGGTCACAGAAAACTAAGAGAACACTTTTTAATGTAACCAACGTTGAATTAACTTGGAGTGGACTGGAAATAAAGAGATTGAAAGTAGATAATAAATGTGGATCTGCATGTTGGACATACACGAGAGCACCTCACTAATGCACTTGGCATTAAGGCTTGGAACATCCACAATTTGCTCCGTGTGTCTTTCTTCCATGCTCTCTGAAAAGTGGGCTACTTGGGTGATATTAAGAGACAATCAAGAAAAGGTGAAGAAATGCACTTGCAGACATACAGGATAAGAGAAAGAAATATATGAAAAGGAGACAGTATGAAATCAGGAGATACTGAAGCACTATGTACCCATCAATTACTGTCACATTATTGTGTAGTCATTTTATCATTATAATCAACTTACCTGCTGCACAAGAGATCCCACTCTGTGTATAAAACTGTTAAGGGCATTAGATGCATCAAGTGCATTCCCAGCACTAAACGTAATCCTCTCCTGCAGAGCAAACAATAGGTCAGAAACTGGTAATTGTACTGTTACAGTATAAAATGGAAATAAACAGGATTTGCCTATCATCAGATGTTGATCAACTCAAGAATTCAATAGCAACACCAGATGAAAAGCAAAATGTTCTGTCACTGCAAAGGACAGTTTTTCTTATAAAGGGAAAATCATTAGTAAGATTACATATGTGTATCATTTGGCAATATCGCTAAAGCAAAGGCTTGTTATAACATAAGAACTCAAGAAACAAGAGCAGACATTTAGCCTTCAAGCCTTCCTCACAATTCAACAAGATCATGGTTGATCTGCTCAACTCCTCTTTCATGTCAACTTCTCATAGCCCTCAACTCATCAATATTTCAAAAATGTATTTACCTCCTCTTTAAATACTCTCCGTGATGCATCCTCCACAACTCTCTTGGATAGAGAATTTCATACATTCACCTACACTGAGAAGAAATTTCTTGTCCTCTCAATTTTAGATGAGTGTCCCCGTATTCTGTAACTACCACCCGTCGATCGTGATTCCGCTACAAGCGGAAACATCTTCTCAAAATCTATCCTGCCAAGCACCCTCACAATCTTCATATTCTTGGAACTCCTTGTGACAGAGAGCTGTAGGAGTAGAGTTGTTGTGTCTATGTTTGAGGCTGAGATAGATAGATTCTTGATCAGTAGGGGAATGAAAGATTACAGAGAAAAGGCAGGAAGGTGGGTGTGAGGAATGTCAGTTCAGCCATGATCCCATTGAATGGTGCAGCAGAATTGATGGCCTAATCCTGTTCCTATTTCTTACTGCCTTCTAGTCTTACTGTAAGATCACCACTCATTCTTCTATATTCTAATGAATAAAGGCCTAGCCTGTTTAGCTGTTCTTGATAAGGCAACCCCTTCATCCTAGGAATCAGCCCATTAAATCTTGTTTGAATTACCGCCAATGGCAGTATATCCTAAGGAACCAAGACTGTACACAGTATTCCAGGAGTGGCCTCATCAATGCCCTATACAACTGTTACAAGATTCCACATTTCAAAACTCTAATCTCAGAGCCAAAATAAGTACAGAATACAGTTATTAAAATTGCACAGCTATGTCTGTATCAGTCAGAAATGTTAGTAAATGGATAACACAGCACTTTTCTGTTTGCTTAGCAAAATAAAGGCGCTACCTTGAATTGAACTCCCAATATATTTGTGTAAGAATCAGAAGGATCAATCCATATTCTAGGGTAAATTCATGCTGGCACTCCAGTGTAATGCTGAGAGTACACTACAATGTTAACAATGTAATCCCTTCAGATGAAATGTTAATCAAGATTAATTTTTGCTTAGGTGTATCTTAAAACAACATAACAGCAAGGTGATGACTAGAAAACAACAAATGCTGGAGATCACAGTGAGTCAGGCAGCATCCATGGAGAGAGCAAGCTAATGTTTTGAGTCTAGATGACTCTACATCAAAGCTGAAGTGAAGTGTGGAGGGGGCAGTATTTATACTATAGTTGGGGATGGGGAGGGGGGTGGGCGGATGGGGTGTAGAGTTCAGATTAAGTGATTGGAAGGTGAGAATGGCAGAACAGGGGTGTGTCTAACTACCAAACTGGAAAGAACAGACAATCCCACTGGGATGGGGGGGACAGGAGAGAGGAAATGGTGACAAAGAATGTAACAAGTAAAGCTAAAAACAAAAAGGGAAGAAGTGGGAGTGGGTTCACAATTTGAAGGTGTTGAACTCAATATTAAGACCAAAAGACTGTAAAGTGCCTAGTCTGAAGATGGATGTTGGTCCTTTAGGTTGCGCTGTGAGTCATTAGAGCACTGCAGCATGCCAAGGACAGACAAATGGGCTTGCGAGCACGATGCTCTGATGAAGCGTCATCTAGACTTGAAACACTAGCTTGTTCTCTCTCCATGGATGCTGCCTGACCCACTGCAATCTCCAGCATTTGTTGTTTTCAGTACAGATTCCAGCATCTGCTATATTTGCTCCTACCAGGTGATTATTAGATTTGTTATCTGCTATGTTGGGCTCAATGACCTAATGGGATGCTTTCATATTGTCTGACTTCCTCTGCTGGTGCTCATGATAAGTTCAAGGATGAAGGCAGGGGAACTCTAACACAATATATTAAACTACTGCTAGGTTGAAGCTGTATAACTGAGCTTCATCATGGTGCAAGTGAAATTAGCAAACAGAGTTAACAAGCCACACAAACACCTTAATATAATCACACAGACTTTAGATTATTGAATAACAAAAAATCAAACTAACCGCCAAGAGTTTGGAGAAGTTGACCTCAGAAAGGAAAATAGTTGTTGCTTTTTGCAGTGTTCTCTCTGGTAAGGCACATAGATTCTTCTGTAAACGGTTGAATGCCTTCTTATTCTTTGTAGCCAAGAAACTGGAGAGATGAGATACGTTGCAAGCAATCTCTTTAAAACTTTCCCTTGAACCAGCAAGGGATATCTGCAAAATCCAAACCCAGGCAGACTAAAGTCAGGTCCAAGTATGTATGTAGAAATCTAATAGCATAATTTACTTCTCCAACACCAAAAAATAACCCTCTGACACTTAACCATGGTGATAACTCTACACTTGAGGTTCATCTTTTAGTAATTGGTTTATGTGATGTGTGCACGAATGGCAAAGGCAGCATTAATTAATCATTCCGAATGCTTTTGAGAAGATGGTGCTTTCCAAGTTTTTCCAATAAGTGACAGTAAAGAAACAGCAATATATTTCCAAATCAGGAAGGCAAGTGACTTGGAGGGAGCCTTGTGTTTCAATGCATCTGCTGACCTTGCCCCACATGGTAGAGGTCACAGGTTTGGAAAGTGGCATGAAGAGAGCTTGCCAAGTTTCTACAATGCATCTTGTGGACAGTGAAACCTGCTTCAAATGAGCACTACCGGTGGAGGGATTGAATTTTTAAGGTGGTGCATTGGGCTTTGGTCAAATGATGCTCTTGACAACTGAGTGATCACTTGGCTGCTCCAATGGCAATCAGTGTGTGCACTTTTCACTGAATAATTGGCTCAGGTTTTGAACTGCTGCTGACAAGCCATGCACTATTTCTTCAAATAAAAACATAATTTTCTGAAATGCTTTACAAAAAAGAAGTGATTCAAGACCCAGAACAAAAGTTCAGTTCAGTCATGCGAGGCATTATTCAGAACCCAACTCTGCATATTGCATAATCCTCAGGATGATTGAGGTAGTGGTCCTTAACAAAACCTTTCAGTGTAACATAGATGCAGAAATTGACTTTAAAAATCCCAAAAATACAGTACAGAAAGTGAACATGTTCACTAGGGACCCAACGGAATCACAGGCAATGATCGCCGACCCTTTCCATTCGTACTTCATATTACCACATTTTTGAATACACTTTTTGTTTCCCTAAGCTTTCTCCTTAAGATGTGGATCCTGATTTTCTACAAGGGTTTATCCAATCTCCTGTGTATGTTTGGTCATTTTTCTGGAAGTTCTGCTGTTCTCCTAACAAAGTTATAGTGGGAGGCAGAACCTTTAGGACATATCAGGGCTATTAGAATTGTACAGATAACCCTTACTCTGTTGCAGTTACCACGCACAAGAAATTATTCTTTCTGTATAGCACCAGACAAGGGAGGCTGGTGCATTATTCAATCCTGCAATATGATCATTTTCCATGACTAGTTTGTAAACTTTCCATCAAGACTTTACATCTAGCAATCAGTAGAAACCTTGATTGCTTTGTTCTCTTTGTCACTAAAGTACCACTGCCAATACTTACTCATAGTGAGACCGGGGATTGAGCTTTTCCAATTTGCCTACATAATGGTCAGAGGCATCACCATGAACTCTTTTGATTAATGTATCACATCATACCCAGCAGCAACTTGATACAGTTCCCCTGCAAGAACCTTACATATAATTACATTTTAAGGATGATTACCTGATTGAGATTTAATTTTGCTGCCATTAAATCATCGATCACCTCTGTGGGAAGTGATGCATTGTTCAGGAAAAACTCAGATAGGGTCTGATTCTTCTGCAGATATTCTTTGATTGGCAGACCTACAAAAGAACCAAAAAAAGTAAATTTTTGCATTGATTGCATATGCACATCAAACCTCAAAATAATTTCTTCTGGATTACAAAAATGGAAAACCCATTTACATTACAGGAGTCTAACCCACTGATGGCCAGGCTGTAATAAACAAACCTGATATAGTTTTTGCTGCATCAGAAAGGTCAGGGAAAGAAAACCATAAATAGCATCAAATTTAGTCATTCCTGAATAAAGATTTTAAAATCTGTCTGTTTTAAAGACTTCAATACTGGGCTGATTCTGCAAACAGAAGCAAACAAGGAGGTATGTCATCTGAGAGATGATCCATCCTTCATCTTCGCCCTTTCTCATCTTTATTTTAATCAAAACATCCATGGTGAATACTCCTCTAAATTTTACTCTCTTGCATTTAAGTCCTAAATGTTTCATCCTCCATGCTTTTTCTCCCACAATTGTCATTACTAAAAAATCTCTCACTCTATCTGATCCTTCCCCAGGACTTCACCTCCCAAAACTGTTTCCTTTCTTCTATGGACATCTACTTTTCAAAGCCAAATTTGATGTTACACAGTCAATACCTGCGTATTCATTTCGGCTTCTGTCCTACTTTTGAACCTTGATAGTTCCTGCCCTAGGAACATTGAAAAACACAAGTGAGGGGCAATTTTAGGAAAAAAAACCAACTTCATGAAAACTCTCCCAAAATGTGAAATATCAGAGCTGGTTCAAAAATCTAGATTTTGGTCTCCACACTCCAGAACAGTGATAGTGTTAATGTACAATTCTACAGCAAGCTGTTTAAATGAATACACAGCCAAAGTTTATTCTGGATGAAAGAATAGCTACATTTTACGTTTTTTTTTAGAACAGGAAATCATAATTTCTTCCATACTCCATTTTTTTCCAGCCTTCTTGCAGGGTCAGTAATGGCTAGGTCTGGTCTCCGCTGCTGCAAAATGGGTCTGGGGGCCTGAATATGGAATTCCTGCACCTAAACACAGAACCTGTAACATACGCAATTGGTGGGGATGGAGAGAAACAGAGGCAGGTTCTGTACATCTGTAGTTGACTGAAGCAGCTACCCATTTATTATAGCTGCCTTCAGTCACGCCTGATTTTTTATTAGTCAGAAGCAGGAAACGTGATGTTTGCAGATTAAATCTCATAGGACAGGTCTAAATTTTGCGAAGTTTATTAGATAAGTAGGAGAGATAACATGTCCTTTTGGATTTGGTTCCAGGATAACTTGAAAAGGTATCAGGTGACCTATGGGCTTGTTAAACATAGGCTCAAAAGCGCACAAACGAACCAAAATTGTCAACATGAACTGTCAGTAAGGTTGTCAAAGTATTTAAAATATCTTTTGTTGAAATAATTGAAAAACCATTTTATTTCATTCCGTCTGTGGACCAAAGCCTGAATGCTATAATTTTAAGATTGTTTTCACCAAAATCCATTATCACAGTGGAGTGCCCCTCAGGTCACAGTTTGGTTGACAGCTCAGTGATTATAGACATTGAAGTGGGACTATGATTTCCAATACTTGATGTTCTGAAGGATTAAGGATAGTTAATTGTAATGAATAGGTTTTTAATCAGTTTCCTTTTACACATAATAACTTTATTTTATTTCACTTCAGCATGGGTCCTGTAGTCTGTCCTCATAGATACAGGGTGAATTGACAAGGTAGATGCAAGGGGAAAAGTTTAGAAGCAAGATTCACATTACATTGGTATTGGGACTATAAAGGTCACAAGCGGTTGATGGAATGAATGAGGTGGTAGTAACAGGGCATGGGGCTACTTCTTGTTAAAGATTTTAAGAAAAGCAATAAAAGAAAGAGCGGAGGGGTTTGGAGCAGGTGGGAAGTCAACAAGAGGGCTACCGACTTGATTTCACCTCCTCACCCACCTTCAAATGCAATAGATAGTGAACATAAAATCCAGCCCAACTGGTGAACAACTGGATTACTTATAGACCAATCTGAATAAAGGACCAACAGATCTTTCTTGATGCTGCTCATTTCAAGTCAGAGGATATACTACATTATATCAAATGGGGCATTATTCTGCTGCTAAGTTTGAGATCAATCTAATTTAATTTGCTTTTGTTTATAAAATCACGAGGGGCATAGATAGGATGCAAAGCCAAGGCTTTTTCTAAGAGTGGGGGAAATCCAAAACTAGAGGGCATAGGTTTAAAGTGAGAGGGGAAAGATTTAGAAAGGGCCTGAGGGGTAACTTTTTCAAGCAGAAGGTAGTGCATGTATGGAATGAGCTGCCGGAGGAAGTGGTGGAGGCATCTGGACGGATACGCGAATAGAAAGGTTTAGAGGGATATGGGGATGTCTGGTTGGCATGGAGGAGTTGGTCCGAAGGGTTTGTTTCTGTGCTGTATGAGTCTATGACTCTGACTTTTACAAGTTATATATTTGGATTGCCGTAGACTGCAGTGTACAAGTCGACCTTTAAGAAATCCTTCCTAAAACAGGACTTGATCAGCACACCGAGTATAAAATGTGAACTACTGGTGCTGGTGCTGGTGCTGGTGGACAGCATTTTGACATGTGAAAAAAACATGAGTTAATCAAAGTAAATCAATATACTAAATTTTAATAAATGAAATGATTTTGGGAGGATTGTTGAAATCATAATCATACGTGTGCTTTACTGTTCTATGTTCTATAACTTTTTCAATCAAAATTGCACTAGATATTAAAGATGATTAAGTGTTTGAACTCATCCTCAGCCACTTTGAATAAAGAATCATCATAAGAATCGCATTCTAGATCGGTCTCAATCACTCCTCCCTAACAAATCTTCAAACTCTCCATTCACTGAATTGGATACTCCACCTTCTTTGAAAGGTCTGAACATTTGGTTGCTGATTATATCATAATTCATAGCTGTTTCATGCTTATCGTGGATGTGACATAATGGGCACTTGTGGTTTTGCCTTCATCGGATTATAAATTACCAGTTCATAGTAATTTTAGTCTCAAGGTCTTTCAGTAGGGTGAGTGCTCTAGGACTTGCTCTGCTATGCTAGACATTGTTGTGTAAAGCAGCAACACCAACTAACCGTTGTTCTGCAATCTTTAGTGTCTGTTTGATTTAGCCCATTTGAGTGTATATGCACTGCATTTCTAGTGATGATGTAACCATTCTGATTGCTTTAGCTTGAAATGAATTTTGTATTTTATTCTTGCAGCTGGACACATATCTGTTTGAGCGGCCACATGCTGTCTGCCCTGTGTGGGCACATTTTAAACTCCCACTTGTCCATTGAGCCATATTACCCAATTGTGACTATTTATAACTCAAATATAACATTAAATACATATTTGGGCTAAGAAATTAAGGCAGAGCCTTAATAGCCCTAAACATACATTTATTAGCTGAAGAAATAGGGGAGGAAGGTTTGTAGGCCATGTAAAGGATTAAATATGCATTATGGTGCCTCAGAAATGGGCTGTTTATAAGCCAGGTCCACTTCTATGCTGCAATCTATGGAAAATCAAACTTTAATTGTTGACTGTGAAGGCAATTGATACATTGTAATCCAATTACTAGCTTCTATCTCCAAGTCAGGAACTTGTACAATAAACTATCTGCCTTGGTTTGTTGTTTGCTTATACTTTAGCTTGACTGGAATCAGAGAGTAAGCGCACAATATTTATAATTCAAAACAAACCAAAAATGAATCTCCCATCATCTTGTTCATCATGTCAGAAATTGGACATTCACTGCTCAGTGCTACTCGCAACTCTTCAAATGATGAAACAATCCATACTTGCATTCAGCAAGACCTCGCCAACATTCAGGCTTGAGCTGATAATCATGCTGCACAAGTATGAGCCAGTGACCCAGAAGACAGAATCTAACCATCTCCCCTCAACATTCAATTACATTACCAATGCCGAATGCCCCACTGTAAGCATTCTAGGGGTACAAAGTGAACTGAACGAGCCATATAAATATTGTGGCTACAAGGGCCGGTTCAAGGTTCATAAGTCAGCAGTGAGTAACTTACCTTCTGTCTTCCTGAAGCCTACTCCACCATGCACAAGGATGAGTGCAACTGCAACACTAATCATTAACATGGCCCCAATCCAAGACAAAACAGACTGTGATCAGCAGCCAATACATCACCTTAAAACATGCACTTCTTCTGTCCATGCACTAATGCAGAATGTCAGCAATGTGTACCATCCAACAGACGTACTGCAGCAACTTAAAGGTTGCTCTAACAGTACCTTCCAAATCTGCAACCTCTATCTCCTAGGAACTGTGGTAATATTCACATGAAGACAACCATCTGCAAGTCCTCATACAAGCTACAGTGTCCTGACTTAGGACGGCATCGTTAGTTCTTCATTGCTGCTGGGTCAAAGTTGTGAAACTCCCTTCCTAAAGTGTACCTACAGCAGATGGGGTTCAGTGGTTTGAGAAGGTGACTCACCTTCTTCATACGCAATAAGAATTACAACAATTGTTGGTCCAGCCAGCAACGTTCACATCCTAAGAATGTATTTTTTTAAAAAAAAAATTGGTGTAAGGGCAAGGTCATTATGACATAGAAAACACATTGACCCAAAAAATGCTGCAGCACAATACTCAAAGTAAATGTCATGAATTGGGTGCTAATTCTCACTCTTCATTGTGTTTTTGAAGCATTTGATTACAGCAAATGCCAATCAATAACTATGCAATAGGACCTCTGCACCTTCAAGTAGCAGATTCAATGATCCATCGCTTCACCAATTAAAGGCAGAGAAAGAACACCAGTAGAAGGAAGGAAACAGGTTAAATTATCTCTTGCCATCCCTAGATTGGAGGATGACATTTTGGCAAGTTCATGTGCTTGAGACTGAACCAGTGGATTCGTGACCTGCAGATGTTTGGGTGAATGATGAGGTAGTGGGATCTGGAGTGCATGATTTACTTCCTTCACTTTATCTGCCACATGATCTCACCAGTAAGGCATTTGGGCTTGTGTAGCATGATGCTCATCAATTGTGATATGTTACACATATTACCATATCCAGAATTTGGATTGTGACTTGAGTCAGTACTTTGAAGGTAATTTTTTTTTTTCTTTGAAAAAAGCAAGTCATTCTGGAACAGTGACCCAAATCCAGCATCACTTAGAAAGCATATGACTGCAGACCTATGTGGTGATGATGGGGGGAGAAAAAAGTTCATTCTTCTCCCTTTATAATAGGCACTGCAAACATATTAAGGCCATCAGCTTTACTTTTAGTTCAGTTCAGACAACACCAGAATTAAGGTCAGAAGCAAGTTTAATCTTCTCTGAGCAGAAGTTCAGGGGAGCTAGTCATGGGAGTAGAAATGTTTAGTTTGCAAAGCTTCCAGACCTGGAGAGTTTGGATAGAAATCTGAAAGCTATTAAGATAGCACATGTTTCAGCTCTCAGATTTGGACAACGTTCATAATCAACAAACTGAAAAGGAATCAAATTGTCTCCACACTGCACCAGGAAAAAATCTGGAAGGAGCTGGTTCAGTAGAAACCTGAAGAGCTGAAATAAAGGAGTAATTTATTTGGCCTGGAGTCTTTTTGATGGACACTTCGAAAACAGGATAAAATTTTGTGGTAAGATCTTATTGTGATATACATCTACAGTTTGGTTCATTCATTTGTTAACTTTCTTTTGCATAATAAACTTGTATTCTATTGTTAAAGAACATCTGTAGCATCAAATGAATAAGTTGTAATCGTGACTAACCATCACATTAAAAAACTTTATTAAGTCAGGTTACATTCTGGGAACTGGGTTGTCCAGTATTACCATCAGCTGGAATCATAATATGGAGGAGAATTTCTGACCAAGAGTTAGCAAGCTGCTCCCAATTGGTAAAATCAAAGCTTCAAGGAGAGCTTCAGAATGTCTCCATGGTATTTTTTTTTTGTCCTTCTTTGGACTGTAGTGATAGTGGCAGCGGTGGTGATGGAAGATTTTTTTTCAGTCAGTCATTCCGGTACAGTTTCCAGTCCATCGTGGTAGATTATGAACTTTTGCTCAAATGCCTGTAGGGCTAACTTCAAGAAATATACTAGCATGCATTCAATGGTCCTACTAGTGAAGCCACAGAAAGTAGGAGACACATTGTTGGTAGAATTTCTCCAGCAGCTGTGTAATGATACAGTCTAGTTCTGAACACAGTACAGGAGTGGGAATGACACCATGGCCCTGGAGGTTGAGACTTTTGTTGACATTGATTTAGCAACTGTCATGCATAGGTCAAACAAAATAAAAATGAGCATGTCAAATTAGATACAAACAGGAGAGACAGACAGGCAGAGACCAAAAAAATGTACAAAAACACTTGTAAATAACTTAATATATGCTGAAGTGAGATACTACAATTTCAACAGATCTTTTTCTTAGTGCACAACATTGAGTTTCAGATCAAGACTGTGAAACATGTCATTAACACAATCCTTGGGAAAATATGAAATAGTAATCTTTGTAACCCCCAAAATGTCCACACCAATTTTCATTTGTATTTTTGATGCAATTCCACAATTTCTAAAATGGTTTTGAGGAAGACAAGATTTCATGCAAGGAACAGCACAAATGGACCAGAAACTCGTGGCTATTTGTGACTCAAGGCATGTCTTTTCATTTCCACAAAATTATTGCTCCATTTTAAAAAAAAAACACCAATGACAGCTTGTGCCCTGAATTCACTGTTAATTTTCTAGAAATTTGGGAGTGAATGTATATTGTGCTGCTAAATTGAGAGTTAAAGCTACAATATTTAATTCATGTTAACTAAACACTGGGTGTGTTCATTCAAAGATGTGTTAGTCAGGCTGCAGAACAAAACACTGGTGAGCTTTATGGGAAGCTCAATTGAGCGTCTGCAGCCATACACAGGACCAGAAATTACCAGAACCACAGTTGTCTTTATTTTGTTGATGACTAGATCTAGACTTTTTTTTTTTAAAAAAAAGTGACAGGAATTTATAATTAAGAGAGTTGCCGAATGTAGTTTGTTAAAGCCACTTATTACACTTCAACCTGAAGAACTTCTTTTTTGCTGCTTGTGGTCGATCAGAAAATTTGACTCTAGCTCACAAGCATGTCCAATATCTCATTGCCTTTTGGTCAGTGTCAAGCTCTGTCCAAATATAGAATAGGCTGACTAAACGATGAGTTGCTAGTTCCTCAGGATGTTAAATGTGGTTTACAGCTAATGGTTATTGACATACTCCCCCAGTTTTGTCACAACAATGTATGTGCACAACATGCTCATACGTTCAAATGAAAAATGCTGTTTGTAAGTGTTTATTGAAGGATAGTCATTGGTTCCATGGTGTCCTGACCATTCAGGTTGCCTGAACAGGAGAAAGAATGTTTTTGGTTTCTTACCTCACCTAATAAGGTTGCACTTTTATTATTTATAGTTGAAACTTGAAAGAGCTATATTTTGCCTAACTCCTGTCTTTTTTGTTTTAAAATGTAGGCAAAAGCATAGCAACAGAACCAAGTTGTACCGAACCCCAAAAAAGGACAAATATTTTAATTCCAGACAGCCACTGAAAATGAACAATTGATTCTAATTCTTAAAAACAAAGAAGTCTGTATAGTTGGTACCTATATTCCCTGTTTGGGGAACCTAGCTGATACTACTGAAACTCATCTCATGCCAACTAATGCCTGTCAAGAACAGGGAATACTGATCTCCTTAGTCCGTGCAGTAAACTCATATCACATGTGAAATGCTAGTGTTGGGGCCCTAAAGTATGACATACTCCAACACTTTGGCCTGTATTGCAACTTGCCCTGTCATTAACCCATCACTGTTGATTGAAGTATTTTGGCTCCATATTCTGCTGACAGGTCAATTTTAAAAAGTTCATTTTCTCTTCTCCATCTCTAATCTCCTCTAGCCCTACAACACTCCAACTTTCTGTACTCCTCCAATTTTGACCACTTGCACATCAATTTTAACACCTCCAGCTTTGATGACCGTACCTTCAGCTGCCCATGTTCAGGAATTCCCTCCCTAGCCCTCATTTTATTTCTACCTTTCTTTCTCATTCTTTAAGTTATTGCCCTAAAACCTATCTCCAAACAAATTTATTCACCTGGACCAACATGAGGTTCAGTGTCAATATGTGTGATTACAATCTTGTGAAGTGCCCGAGACTTATTGCTTCCTCAGCCCAATAAATAATATTGCACACTTGTATCAGTTACCAAAAATGAAAAAAAATTGTAAAAGTTAAGAGCATAACTCCTTCTCATCAGCTGCAAGTCAACTTGTTCTTTTGTCAATTTGTTGATGTAAATTACTGGCTTTTATAATGTTTAAAACATTGAGTAACGCCCTCCTAATTATAGAGATTTTGTTGAAACTTTTCAGAGAAAGCAAACCATTGCCGTCTTCTGCAAAAACTTAGAAGTGAGTGGAATGTTAGGAGGATAACTGACAAGTTCAACAGGATAGTTTTAAAATATTTAAAGTTACTTAATGATGAAATGTGTGCTTTTTGTGTTGTACTAGCTGTGCATTTACAGCAGTGTCACACTGCACTGGCATTTAATATTCAGCACCTTTAGAGGAATGCTCAATGTAAATACCCACATCAGCAGGTGGATAAGCAACTTCCATAGCTCCACAGACAAGACTGATGTGGGGGATTTAAATCCTTTAGCTGTGTCATCGGCCGATACGTTTCAGTGCTTCACTTGCAAGAATGTCCTTCCATCTTCTTCAACAGAAAGCGACACAGCATTTTCTCTAGCAGATCAAATATGCACAACAGCACAAACAATATTTTCAAAAAAATAAACTATACGAGCTAAAGATGATTTATTGTTTCAAACTTTAAAGGGCAAATGTAAGCAACATAACACCAGCATTTTTACTCAGAATGCCAGGAGACAAAACTTCAGAAATAAACTAGATCTTTAAGTTAATTACTGTTCATTTACAAATTATAGATTAACATATTATTCTTTACATTGGGTAATAGTTAATCACACAAACCAGTTGCAACTTTAACCAAGTTACCAAATTCTAAGCTTGCTTGATGTTAGCTTGGAGAAGTGTTGAAAATCTTTCAGAATTGCAACTTTTGGGCTGGGAGGGTGGATAGAAGGATAATGGAATGAAAATTGGTTTACAAATGGAGATACAGGAAGTCTGCAAGATCTTTATTCATCTGTCTGTAGGTCTTTACGTGTGAACTACCAATACCAAGTTGAAGCTTACTACCTGAGGGGCAAGGATGGGGACAGGCCACTAATAATGGGAGAAGTGTGATACAGCCCTACTGCCAGGGATTTCAAGTGCCTCTAAGGCCCAAATACAGGGCAGTTAGTGAAGGCCACTCCTACAGCTCCAATGATAAGGATTTCCCCTTCATCTTTTGCTCACCCAATGATGTTACGGAGGCTTCAGACTACAGCCCTGATTGGGCTGGCATCTTTTACACAAGGTATGGCTCTGAAAGGGTTAATGTTAGAGGCTGCATTCGGCTTCACTCAGGCTTGGTGAGGATCAAGCAGAATATCTAAAGATCTCATGGAGTGAAGACCTATATCGATAGGTCACCTCAGTCTTAGTAAGAAGTTTATTTTGCCACTGCAACTTGCAATTTATTGTACATGATTGCTTTCATACATCTGTTAGATATGAGCCTCTTCATTAAGGCTTAGTTAATGGTAGCAAACTACAAGCTGCCAGAGGATGGAATCCCATCACCATCAGCACAGTTCTTTGTATGTTGAGCCACCTATGAAATCACCAAACCAGCTTCAGTGTGGAATAGAGGATCCATCTTTTCACCCACATGCCAAGATTCTGAAGCTGATAGGAAATTCAGCCCATCACTTCAGCTGATGCATAGTAATAAATATTTTCAAGTCCAGTAGAATAGCTGTCATTGTCTCACTGAAAGTTAGGATAGGGTCTCTTGGACTTAATACTTCCCTTCAGTGGTTTAGAATAATTCACAATGAAAAGTAAAGCTCCACTGGTTACACTGCACAGATCTACTTTTGATAACAACTTAACTGCTAAAAATCCACATGGTGGTGAGCATATGGTGGTAGAGATAAAAGCTGCTTCTATGGGTTTAATGCCACTCATTTGTCATTTAGTAATGATGAGAAGTGTGGTTCAGTGATGTTACCAGCTGCGATGGAACTACATGGCCAACATCACCACAAATACAAATCTTCAAAACGTTATTTGTTTGTTTTCTGAATTGGGGAAAATTGGCAAGGTCTTACTTACTGGCCATCCAGAGATGATTTTTAAACAAATGCTGGAGAAACTCAGCAGTCTGGCAACATCTCTGCTGAGAAAGCAGAGTTAACGTTTCAGGTCCAGCAACCCTCCTTCAGAGTTCTGGATTTGGCCACTGGACCCAAGCCATTAACTGCTTTCTCTGCAGATGTCAGACTTGCCGAGTTTCTCCAGCAACTGCAGTTGTGGTTGTTTTCATGATTTCAAGCCTTCCCTTCTGGTAGTGATACACCCAGAGAATGACCCAGGTGATGAACAGTAATACATCAGGGAGGGTAAAATGAAAGTGATGATCATCCCACAGAATGAACTTCTCTGGCTCATGTCAGCATTCAGGTTACAGTTTAGTACATCCAGTAGATACTGCCCATCACCAGTGTGCCAGTGGTGAAGTAGATACAGTCCACTTGTGGAGCCATTAGTTAAAACAAACTGCTCACTCCTGAGGGATGTTGAGCTCCTAGAGTATGGTGACTGAACCCATTCCTTTGGATGCAAATTATGCCCTAATGTGATGAGCCTTCTACAAGATTGGGAGGCTACAAGAGGGTTAAGCAGTGACCCAATCACACCGCTTAGCTACATTGGAACAAGAGTAGACCAGCCTGTTGAGCATGTTTCACCATTTAATAAAGATCATAACCGATTGAACACTTCAACACTTTCCCCAGCCCTCCCCATACTATACCCATAACCCTTTATGCCATTGATAACCAAAGAATTTATCAACCTGTAAAACAGATGCAATGACAGCTTCCATAGCCCTCTGGGCTAGAAATTTCCAAAGACTTAGTAAAATAATTTCTTGTCTCAGTGCTAAATAGCATCTTTGTGTAATTCTGTCTGTTGATTCTAGATGCCCAAACAACAGGAAAACACTTCATCTATCCCTTTCAGGTATTTTCTAGCTTTCAATTAACACCTCGTTGAGACTAAAGAGACTACATGGCCAGTTTGCTCATTCTCTTCAGTATGAAACAATGCCACCATTCCAGGAACAAGTCTGACAAATTATCATTGCACTTCCTCTATCAAAAATATTCTTCCTGAAGTAAGGAGATCAGAACTGTACAGTATTGCAGGTGCACTAAGTTTCTATGCAATTGAAGCAAGGCTTCACTGCTCCTGTTCTCAAACCCTCTTGCAATGAGAGTAACATTCTATTAGTCTTTCTAATAGCTTGCTGCACCTCCATATTAGCCTTCAGTGACTTACTGACAAGGACATCAAGTCCCTTTGCACTGCTATGTTTTCTAACCGCTCATTTAAGAAATTCTCTACATACCTGTTGCTCTGGAGTATATAACGTTAAATTTCTAAATACAGCATCCATCCCCTCCACAACTAACACTCAGTACACTGGTGCTACTACTATCTACAAGATGCACTGCAGAAATTTACTAAAGATGCTCAGATGGCACTTTCCAAACCCAAGAACACCTCATCTAGAAGAACAAGGGCAGCAGATATACAGGAACACCACCACCTGCAAGTTCTCCAAGCCACTCACCATCCAGACTTGGAAATATCACAGTTCCTTCACTGCTGCTGGTCACAATCCTGGAAGATCCCCCCCCCCGACTGGCATTGTGGGTCAACACAGCAGGTGGACTGTAGCTGTTAAAGGTAGCAGCTCACCACCATCTTCAAGGGCAACTAGGGACAGGCAATAAATGCTGGCCAACCAGTGACAACATTCCCACAAATGAAGAAAGTTCTTGCTCTTATCAGCCTATGGCTGAATGTAGCACAATTCCTGCTATGGTCAGGCATGAGCTCCTACATTCAAGTAGATGGGAATGGTTCTTAATGATGAATCAATGAACAGCCTGTCTCTTGACCTGATATCAAAAGGTGAACTGATGGTTGTCAAAAATGACTAAACTGATGAAACAGCTGAAGATGCTTGGGCTGAGGATGCTGCCAAGAAATTGTTGCGGTAACCTTTGTGAAGCTTGTGACTCATTAGAAGCAATTATGCCTAACAGTCAGAAAGTTGTGAATTTAACTGCCTGTTTAGAAAGGAAATCACAATCTAGGCTAACAGTCTATTTCTGCACTACTGTACTACCAGACGATGTCATCTTACCAATGAGCTGTTTAATCTTGGCCCAATCGGCCTTATCAAGCAAAAGCAAGATATCCCATGCCACTATATGAAGAGCAGCAGCAGAATTTTCCTGGTTTCTTGGTTTACTTATTTGGTTCAAATGCAGAGTAAACTAAGTGATACAATGAAATACCACAGCCCAGGAAAACACTGCTTTATTTAGATTTGAGCAAAGAAATTTCTGAACTCAGTTCTGAGCAATCATTCTCTTATCCTGAGACTGCACTTCCTTTATGAAGTATTGAGTGTTTTGACAATACGACAGTACACAAATGCAAGTACATGTGCTACAACTTAAACTGTGCAAAGAATGAAAGATGAGAACAGGTGGTACAGTATGTCTCAGCTCAGACTGACATACATCACTATCTTAAAATATCTTGGACAGTAACATCGCTCTTGGAGATTTTCAAATGAGGCAACTGGATTGAGTGAGCAAACTCTAGGATCTGTTATGGATCCTCAATTCCAAGTGATCCAATCTGAATTTCAAGATATGAACATTATTTCATCCTGGGTTATCCCTTAAGAAATTAGGTGTAGGTACTGCAATATTAAAAATCCAGATATTTATTATGGCTATTATATACAGACATTACATTCAAAAGGAATGGATAGCTTAAAGTAGCAACAGAGAAGCATGCTCATACTGTAAGCAATCCTCAGTTAAGATGGACGAGAGATCCTGACACCCTCAAGTCATGTGTGGTGCGCAATGTCTTGAGCAAGTCCCTTAACAGCATACCAACTGAGAGACACCCCATCCTGTTTTTCAGAGATAAACAACATATTCCAAACATACACATGGTTGGACATAGCCACATGTTCCACAATTATACAAATAGGTAAAACAATTGAGCGAAACAGCATGGAAACAGATCCTTTGGTCCTACTCGCTCATGCTGACCAAGTTTCCAAAAATAACTTGGTCTCACTTGCCCATGTTTGGCCCACATCCCTCTAAACCTTTCCTATTCATGCACCTGTCCAAATGTCTTTTAAGTGTTGTAACTGTGCCTACATCCACCACTTCCTCAGTTCATTCCATAATAGCAATTTCCTAGTTCATTCAAATTCCAAACAAGCACTGTCTACAGGTTTGCTGACGACACCACTGTAGTGGGATGGATATCTAACGAGTCAAAATACAGAAGGGAGCTAGAGGGCTTGAAGTGGTGCAATGAAAACAAATCTCTAAACATCAGCAAATCTAAAGAACTGATAGATTTCAGAGAGAAAGGACGAGAACACACCATCTACAATGGAACTGAGATGGAGAGTGAAGAGCATCAAATTCCTTGGAGGAACAATAACTGATGACCTGTCCTGGACTTCCCAAGTCAATGCGACAGTAAAGGTGACACAACAATGCCTCTTCAGGTGACTCAGGAAATTTGAAATGTGCATAAGGTCCCTCACTACCTCCTACAGATGTACCATTGAAAGCATACTGTCTGGGTGCATAACGGCCTGATATGGCAACTGCTCTGCCCAGGACCACAAGAAACTACAGAAGGTGGAGTGCACAGCCCAGACCATCACAGAAGCCAACCTTTCATCCATGGACTATTTACACAGCCCGCTGCCGTGAAAAGGCAGCCAACATCAAAGACCCATTGCACCCTGGTAATGACCTCCTCCAACCTCTTCCATCAGGCAGAACATATAGAAGCCTGAACACGCAAAAGCAGATTCAGGAACAGCTTCTTTCTGGCCGTTACTGTTGAATGGACTCTAGCTTCAAATAATGTAACCTGTATGCCGCAAAGTCTTTTTGATCTGTACATCCTTTGCTTGCTGTGATCTGCCTGTACCACCTGTAAACTAAGTTTTCACTATTTCAGTGCACATGACAAGATCAATCCTGAATGTGAAAGGGTTGCCCATACTATCCCTTTTAAATCTTTCTCCTCTCACTTTAAAATATGCTCCTAGTTTTGACCTCACCCATGCTAGAGAAAAGACCTTTGCTAATCACCTTATTTATGTCCTTCATGATTTTATGAACCTAAGGTCACCTCTCAAACCTGCTACATTCAATGGAGTGAGCAATGAAGGCAAACATGCTAAACATGTTCTTAATCACCCTGTGTCAACCTTCAAAAGAACTAATGTACAGAGCCCCTAGGTCTCTGTTTGACATTACCCATGGCCTTACTATTAATTGTATAAGTTCTGCCCTTGTTTGTTTTATCAAAATACAATAACTCATTGATCCAAATTCAACTCCATCTGCCACACCTCAGCCCATGGGCCCAATTGATCAGGATCTCTTTGTAATCTTAGATCATCTTCTTCACTGTCCACTATACCATCAATTTTGGTCCCATCTGCAGACTTGTGAACTAGGTCTCCTAAATTCTCATTGAAATCTATTTATATCAACGGCAAACAGAAGTGGACCCAGCACCAATCCCTGCAGAACACCACTGGTCAAAGGCCTCCAGTCCAAAAGACAACCCTCCACCACCCTGTCTCCTATCAAGTTAATTTTGTATCCAATTGGCCAGCTCTCCCTGAATTCCACGTGATCTATCTTTACTAATTAGTCTACCATGTGAAACCTTGTCAAAGGCTTTACTAAGGTCCACACAGACAACATTACCACTCTGCCCTCAATTTTTTGTTACATCCTCAAAAGATTCAAGTTGAGAGACATGATTTCCCACACAGCCATGTTGACTATCCCTAATTAGTCTTTGCCTCTCCAAATGCACGCAAATCCTTTCAATCCACTCCAACAACTTACCCAACACTGATGTCAGACTCAGTCTATTGTTCCCAGGCTTCTCCTTACAACCTTAAATAAAGGCACAACATTAGCCACTCTAGTCCTCCAGCACCTCACCCATGCAGTAGGTGATAGAAATATTTCTGCTAGGGGACCTGCAATGTCATGGGATACATTTGATCAGGTCAGAGATTTATCCACCTTTTAGACCTCCAGCACTACCTCCTGTAACGTGTACTGTTTTCAAGGCATTAATATTTACTTCAGAGTTCCCTAGCCTCCATTTTGTCCAGTGAAAACTGATGCAAAATATTCATCTATCATCTCTCCCATCTCCTATGGCTCCACACTGATGACCTCGTTGATTCTTTAGCTTCTCTTTTGCTTTTTATGTACTTTTAGAATCTTTGTATTATCCTTAACCTTATCTGCCAAGGTCATCTCATCCCCTTTTTGCCCTTCTGATCTCCCTCTTAAGAATGCCTCGTCACCCCTTATACTCGTAGAGATTCACTTGATCCTAGTGATCTATACCTAATGGCTCTTTATTCCAAAGTAGAGCCTTAGTATCTTTATTCATCCATTGTTCTTACTTTTTCCAACCTTACCCTTCACGAACAGGAACACAATGCCTGGCCTCTTGTCAGCTCACTTTTGCAAGCCATCTCTGAACAGTCTACTCCAATCAGCTTTTGAAAGTTCCTGTCTAATACAGTCAAAATTTCCCTTACTCCAATTAAGAACTTTTGTACAAGGCCTATCCTTTTCCATAACTACTTTAAAACCAAAAGACTAATAGTTCAAAAGGAACACTTTGCAAGTCTTGCAACTCCTTTTGATTTGTTGATTTTTGGTTGCTTTCACTTTACATTCTCTTGTGCAGCAGTGTTCTTCCTCACTGGCAGCACAGTCGTGTACTGTACATTGCAAAGGAACAGAAACTAGCTCAATCCAGTATGACACCACGATCATTGTGACTTTGGATGATCTGGGCTGGCTGCACATGTTAGAAGTTTGTATTGCTATTGGGATTTTTAAACTCACTCTACCCAGTTCGTAGTTTTGATCGTTCTTGATCTGTTCACTTGCTGTACATCTTCCATTTCAAACCCCGCCCCCACCACCAACCCTGCCGGGCAAAGACAAACATCCTGGGTCTCAGGATGGTTAGACAACTGGCTCTTCCATGAGCACCACTTGCTAGGTTCACATCTTTCAGGATGCATTGAGATAATATGGTAGCACTACCCTGTGCTGATTTTGTTTTTTAGTAAATGCTGTCCTACTTAACAACAGATTTTCAAACATGAATTGCTTCATCTTTTGGCTGGTCCATACCTTATCCTCGGATCTGTGCAGCTGTCTATACTCAATGCTGCCAAGGCATCTTCAATTAGTTTTCCAAATATCTGCCTAAAACTTTTTATAGGTGGTCATTGCTGCTAACCAGGATATCAACTTTGCCTCTGGCACAGTATTTTAACCTGATAAGTTACAAGGGATAAAGTAAGTATTGCTATAAGAAATTAGACTTGGATAGCATGAGCTTGAAGAATCCAGATGCTTATTACAGCTAGCAATTATATATAGATATCACATTCACAAGCATTTCAGTATTAAGAAGAATTAGTTTCAGTTACAACAGAAGTATGCTTTCAACAGAGTGCTATGCTTCAAGTTATCCCTGGATAAGATGGAGTGTGATCATTATACCTTAGGTTACATTGATCAATCTCAAATAAGTCTAAAAAAAAAAAAAAAGAGGTATGACATATTGACTGAGACATAACCCAAGAACTTCCTCACTGGCCAAAGTCTACCCAAAGCAATTACCCACTGCATTTTCCAATTTTTGGCCTGATTAATTGCAAGTTTATAATTCAGCCACAGGTTACTTTTACTAGAAAAGACAAAACACTACAAGTGCAAAATACTACAACTAATGATAACAGATAGTTTATCTGGAAGGAGACATGGCTAGGGAAGGAAGCAATACTGGAAATGACAAATAAACAGTTTTTAATAAGGAAGATAAGGATATTGGAGAAACTTAATAGTTGCTGCATCACCTCAATTTAGCCAATAAAACACTCATACCAGACAATGGAAGGCTGTCTTCATTGAGCTTTTTCAATGCTCTGAGAAGTTGATTGAAGCTTTGTAGAATGTGGTCCTGATTAGCTTGAAGTAGCACCTTCTGAGCATCAGACAGCAAACGTGAAAGACTGCAAACAAGAAAAAAAAATAAATGTCAGCCATTACTCATGTTCCTTCTACACAAGAATAGATCACAAAATGATTGACATCCTTTGCTATGAGGGAAGGCTACCACCTTTTAAATGGTCATCCCTCATTAATCAGTGTTAGTGGGGTTCCACCCACCCCAATGCCAATTGATGTACAGATATGGCAAGGAGATTTAACCCTTTATTATCTTAAAAAGTATTTAGGAGAAGGCATTGGAGTAATAGCAATATCATTAGACAATGAATCGAGTACCCAGACTAATGTGCCAGGGACATTTTGAATTTGTAGACTGCAACGGAAATTCAAAGCTCACCCGATGAGGACCATGTAACTGCTGTTGATTATCATAACACCCATTAGTTCACTAACATTCTTTAAGGAATGTGGCACAGTGGTTCAGTGGTTAGAACTGGTGCCTCACAGCACCCAAGGACCTGAATTGCTTCCACCCTCAGGCAACCATGTGTGGAAGTTGCACGTTCAGTGTGTGGGGGTTTCTGCTGGGTGTTCTGGTTTCCTCCCACAGTCCAAAGATGTGCAGGCTAGGTGGACTGGCCATGCTAAATTGGCCATAGGGTCCTGGGATGTGTAGATTAGGGGTGTTAGCTATGGGAAATGCCAGGTTAAGGGAGGAGGGAAATGGGTCTGGGTGGGGTGGCCTTTGGAGGGTTGATGTGGACTTGTTGGGCTGAAGGGCCTGTTTCCACACTGTAGGGATTCTATGAAGGCAATGTGCCAACCTTATCCAGTCTGGCCTATATGCAACTCCTGACCCCTTAGTAACGTAGTTGATTCTTAATTGCCCTCTAAGCAATTAAGGATGAACATTAAATGTTGGCCTAGACAGTAATGCCTACATCTCAATAATAAAAATCTATTTTTAAGAAATGCTACTGGTCCCTAGCCAATTCACAGACTGCTCAGTTTGGTCTGGAATCAACCATTGATCACAACTACATCTGGCTCGTATTCTATTGTTCCAGTTAAGTTACTTCAGCATTTGTTTGGATACAGATGCTCTTACCTAAAGATGTGCCAATAGTACTTACATGGATTGATTGAAATTCCCCACATTTCCTGGCGTTTCTCCTGGGGTAGCATGCTGGAAGCAAGGATTTTTAATATTACAGATGATTCCCTGTATCCATGGCAGCGTCCCTGCTGATGGTAATGCATGGTTTGGAAAGTGACCTGCAAAAATAAAAAAAATGTTAGCAAAAGCGAAAAATTAAAGTCAAACTTAAACCTTCTCCCACCTAGCCTCAAAGTCTAGAGTTTTTATTCTAAGAGACCAAGTTATTTTGAGTGGAAAGCAGAAATAAACTCAAATTTCAATGTGGTGACTAGAACATTTCATCTAATCATGAATTTGCATGAAGAATGTAAGTCTCAATGAGAAGTCAGCCAGTGGAGAGGAGTATAAAAATAAAAGTGTGTTTGCTGTCTATGTAAATCATATATATTACATAAAATAAAACTGGAACATTAGCCCTTTCTATGCAATTACAGCAGTTTCCATTTTGCTACTCCCAAGTTCAAAAACATATCTTAAATAAAAGCAAAGTACTATAGATTCTGGAAATCTGAAAGCAAAACAAATACTGGAGAAACTCAGCAGGTCTGGCAGCATCTGAAGAGTGAAGCAGAGTAAACATTTAAAGTCCAAAGAGTCATTAGTCAATGTTAACTGTTTTGTCTCTCCCCTCCCCTTCCAGATGCTGCCAGACCTGAGTTTTTGCAGCATTTTTTTCCAAAATAACACTGATCACTCCAGGCCATTCTTTTCTACGTATCAAAGTGACCGAACAGTAAATACTAGCCTGGGAACAGGTTGTCAGTGTACATATTTTGACATTGAACAAGCAAAAATAGAAAACCACCAATTATCTGACTGAAGCAAAATAGAACATATTTCTTTCTGCTTTTAAAAAGATTTATTGAAAGTTTATTATTATTTCCATCACCATGGCGTCTCCGATCAAAATGATCGTGGGGGGAAATTATTCTTACGTACTCAAAAGCTTCAGCTGAACCGCAGAAAGCTGGTTTAAACAGCAGTTAAAACAGCAGGCAAGGCAGCTCAGGGCAAGTATAGAGCTAATGCCCAAAATAAATTATTTCAAATTTGGAGTGGAGTGATGACAAATGAATTACAAGAAAAAAGCAGAGATTGTCTTTTACTGCAATAGACTGTCATGAACAGCAAGAGAAAGAGTCCCAATACCTGGTTCACAGGCATCTTTCATTTCTAAGTATATCCATTATGTGCAATCAGCTAGTGTGATATTTACCCCCAAGTACTGGTTTTCTGCCAGTCACTCCAATGTTGGTAAAACCCTTATGTTTGGATTAACTTCTCATGGCTCAAGTCCCAATTTATTAGACAATATACTTCCACACTGTTACATTGTGACAGTCTGCTCACACTGGTTTCACTTCCCGAAACCATGCACCATCGATGTCATAGCAACCTATGCTAGGAACTGAACTATGTGATGCAAGCACCCATATGAAATCATATTAGACAAGCTTCCACGTGCCACTACACAGTATCAGGGGATGAGACAGTGATAATGTCACTGGGCTAGTAATCCAGAATCCCAGAACATTATCCTGGGGTTCATGGCTTCAACTCCCACCATAGTGAAATTAAATTTCTAGAACAAAAAATCTGGTCTAACAGCAACCATATAATCATTAACAGTCATAAAAACCCATCAAGTTCACAAGAACAGCAGATTGCCTTCTAATATCGTGTGACCTAAATGGGACTCCAGACGCGCAATACAGTTGGTCCTTGACTGCCCACTGGGCAATAAATGTTGGCCTAGCCAGCAACACATTCATCCAGCAAATAAAAACTTTGCACTATGTGCACAAGTATCATAATTTCACATCAAGCCACAAGGTGATTGTGCTAAGTATTTTTATTACCCTGATGCTTCATGAGGTAAATTCTCCTCCAGGCAAGGTATGGATGTTTGTTTTGAATTAGATTTTTAAAAGAAAACGTCAGTTTCAGATTGGCTCCCTGCTGGAATTTGAGACAGCAGATTAGTGTTGAGTTCAGTGTCAAAAAGTGATGGTGATGGCATGGTGGCATAAACAAGGTGTTCGTAGCTTCTTGCAGCTTGATGTAGAGAAGTTTTAAAAACATCTCCCAGAAGGGAAGGTTCAGACATTGAGCTGAGTCCAGGGAGAAGCATTGTAGAAAGCTCAAATCACTTTCTCAGCTGACTACAGAAAATAATTCCCCAATCCCATTTACACTATGCAAGGTTAACTATCCTTCTGACAATCAATTCCAAAGTTCACACTTTAAGAATGGCTAAGTACAAGGCCAGGGAACTAAGCATTTGTGGAACCTGCCTGTCAATGGAACTCAGATTATCAGGAATAATTGGAGTTTTTGGAATTGTTTTCCTGTTATTCTTGGGATTGAGTACAATTTGGGAAATATAGAATTCTCTACATTAATAACCAAGTGGCAGTAATTGGGTACTGATACCCACCCCTGAGGTGACAGGCAGAGACTGGAGAGAAAGAGATAACTAAACAGTATTCATACATCAACTGCTGTATCACTTACATTCATTCTGCTCAAATGATGGATGGGACTGACGCACTGAGACTAATATAAAGAAGAGGAAAAGAGGCCACAGAATCTCAATAACCAGCTGAACCTGGAAAAACAAATGCCACAGAAATTTAGTAGTATTAATGCATGTTGAAACACGCATTGCAGAGAGCTTTCTGTATCAGAATCCTTTACAATATACCAAGACAGTCCATTCAGTTTAACTTTGTGGTAAAATCAGATGAGATAAAACCCAATTCTTAAGCATTTCAGGCTAGCAATGTCTTTTCATAGAATCCCTACAGTGTGGAAACAGGCCCTTCGGCCCAACAAGTCCACACCGACCCTCAGAGCATCCCACCCAGACCCATCCCATATAACCCACCTAATCTACACATCCCTAGACACTACGGGCAATTTAGCATGGCCAAACCACCTAGACTGCACATCTTTGGACTGTGGGAGGAGACTGGAGCACCCGAAGGAAACCCCTGCAGACACGGGGAGAATGTGCAAACTCCACACAGACAGTTGCCCGACAGCGGAATCGAACCTGGGTCCCTGGTGCTGTGAGGCTAGTGCTAACTACTGTGCCACCATACCCCCTTTTGGCTGTAAATAAGGATGACTTCTTATACATTTCATATGAAAACAAGGAAAGTCACACAGGGAGAGTGACAAAGTAGTATCTTCATTTTAAGACAGAAAGATGTTTGTATCATGCCTTTCATAACATCAGGGTGTGGCAAGTGATCCAAACTAGTCTAGAATCAAATATTTTTGGAATTTAGTCACTGCTGTAATGCAGAAATGCAGGAGTCAAATTGCTAGGGATGTTAAATAACAAGAAAATGATACGACCTGCCTAAGAAATCTTGAAGGAGTGGTTAATATTGGTCAGGATAAAGGGAGATCTCCCCTGATCTCGAAAATTCAAGTGCAGTACTTCAAACCCTGCACACTCAGGGCCACACCAGATATCAGCTATTTCCAGATTTCAGGTTGGGTGGTTTGAGCTGAGAGCAGTCTGGATGAGATCCAGGAGGACAGGATAGAGCAGCAGTAAAGCCAATAACTTGTCTGAGCCACACTGCACAGCACCTAATGAAAGATTGTCCAGGTGACCTTTTTGGATCTAAAAGAAGATAGATAACAGAAGTTTCTAGTTTTCCATGGCCAGATGAAGTACAATGCCTGTAGTGCACATGGGATCTTCTACATCCTAAGAAAGTAAACAGGGCCTTGGTTTTATCAACTCAAATGACAAAATTTCCAATAGCATGGCACTCAGCACTGGGGAGTCAGCTAGACTAATGTTTCAGTCTCTACAATACATTAATTTCCAACCATAAAGCAAATGTGTTACCATTGAGCCACAGCTGATGCATCAAACTACATCCCTAGTGTCTGTATAAATGTACCAGCAATGAATCATTGCTGCTTTATCCACTGTAAAATCTTCTTGGATTATCATCCCAAAATCCTCCTAATTTTGCACCTTTCTTCCCCAGGCTTAAAAGACACTATCCTCATTCTTTACAGGACATCTTCCTAGTTCATTTTCTTCCATTTCCTCCTTTCGTAACCTGTATTAGCCCAGGAACACAAGAAAAAAATCATGATTAATTTCCAATAAAAAGTTGGGGGAACATCTTCCGAGATTGTGGGAAATTTTGTGTAGCAGACATAAATAACAAATGTATCCAAGTAAAATGAGGATATGGTGATCAAACAAAAAGTGGCAAGAAAGCTCATATACAGCATAAAGCCAGCAGACAGGTGCAGTGGTAGTGCCCTCTGAGCCAGGAGGCCTGAGTTCAAGTTCCACCTGCTCCTGAGGTGTTGTAACAGGTTTATTAGAAAACATCTAAAACCAGTTTACAGCAGTTGGGTCAAAAGGACCACTTGTGTTGCAAAATTCTACGTACTGCAAAAAGTTGTGCAGGATTACTTTTGAAAAAACCAAAAATTCCATTTTTATCCCAATGCCTTATGGGTCTCTGCCTTCAGTGTCAACACAAACGAGCAATCATCCAGATCTGGGAAAACATTTAAATCAGTCTGCAATTTTAAACTGGTCAGGTAACAAACTTGAGTCTCTCAATGATTGGAAATTACGGCACTAAAAGGATGCATTTCAGCTGAGAGCTGCTTGGAGTTAGTGTTCATGAGATTTGAGCATTGCAGGCAAGACAGTGATTTCTACCCATCTGAATTGTGCAATTTGTTAGTGTGCTACCATCTTGGACCAGTGTAGTCCTTGTGGTGGAGGGATTACCAACTGTGCTGGTAGGTAGGGATTTTGATGCAGTCACAATAAAGGAAAAAAAAACAGTACTTTTCCAAGACCAGACAGTGGGTGATTTAGAGGGTAATATTGCCATCCACAAGTTCCCAAATGCCTGCTGCCCTTTTTATACTGGGCAGTTCAGTTGCAGGTTTGGACAGTTTTATGGATGTGAATTGCTGTTATCTTTTCATGGATGGCACATATTGCTGTTGCTGCGTGCTGCTGGTAGAGGGTATGGAAAAGGTGGTAGGTTGGATAACACAAAGATGGTCTTGCACTTCAAATACTGAAGCTGCACTCTTCAAGGAAAGACATGTCCAATTTGTGACTTGTAAACTGTGGACAGATGTTACTGCAGACAGAAAGTATGACTATTTTGGAAAATTAATATCACACCTGAGAATGGGAAGTTAGAGAATATTAAAACAGAAATAAAACCAAAATTGAAAAGTGTAGATGAATTGAAAGAGGAGGCCAACAATATTTTAAAATCAACAACTGTTAACAGGTTAGCCTTAATTCAATCCAACATTAAGTTAATTGACATCCAACAGTTATTAGCAGTCTAATCTCAATCAGAAGAGTGGTGTCAAGCCCAACTCTAGGACTTCATTTGTTCTAGAACGATGGACTAATCAAAACCTTTAGGCATATTTTCCCTTGTACAACAGAAATAAAAATTCATGTGATTTTGTAATTGGAGAAATACAGTTGGTCTAAGACTAAGAGTACAGAAAGGCTAAACAGGACTTTGAGCCATGGTTTCCTTGTCCTTTTCTTTTTACATGCAGAGGTGCTATCACACAACTGAACAGCTTTTCCCATCAGCAAATCATCCATGGTATTTTCCATCTATTAACTACTACCAGTAAGTGACTGGTGTTTCCAAGCGTTCAATTTACATGCAGAGCCCATTAAGCGCAATGTTGTACGACGAAAGGTGAGGGAGAGAGGTAGAGGGTTAAATCAATATGGAGGTGGAAGGGGAGATAGGGTTCCTGTTCTTGGTCACCAAGTGACAACACTTAAAAATTACAGATATTGCATATAATAAATCAGGCTCAACTTTGATGCCCACATGGATGACTAGCTGGCCAACATTGTCAAGAAATGGCTCCTGGCATTGACACTTATCTCAAGCAGGTCAAGAACAGGTGAAAGCCACCTTGTTATTAGACTGTTATCAGCTACTGTCTGATCAATCCTGAAAAGAATACAGAACACTGGGGAAGATAAAATTCTACTCAGCATCTTCTGTGATATCTTAAACTAAAAATTAGAGATTTGTTTCATATTAAGCGGAGGCCACAGTGCTATCACAATTTGTGCGCACGGGCACAGCAGCCAATTATGAAAGTGAGAATCTGCGCTTATTAGGTCTGAACTGTACTGGCCACAATATGGATAGCTTATCAGAACTGGTGTATTAGCAAGAGGCACTACCATGTTACACAATTACCTTGAGTCAGGAAGGATGCCGATTTTCAAACAAGATCCTAATACTTGGTTATAACCATTGATCCCCAGCAGGAAGCAAAAGGGTATGGCCATAAATAATGATCAACTGAGTTTTTCATGATGCCTTTTGCTTGAAATGGCCTTCATACCCAAGTTTGAAATTTCAAATCAGCGACATTTTAAAATTTAAATTATTTCTTCACATGCTGAATTTTGTACACAAAAACTCGAGATCATAATATCAACAGGGTATGTGTTGCTCAATAAATCTTAAGTATGGTACAATGGTGCTTAGAGAGGATTTACCTGCAGGCTTCATGATCTGGTCATCAGGTTCAACTGGGAATCAGAAGACTGTTACAAGAGAAACTATTCCTTCATGTGATTTCCCCCACAATTGTTCTTTGGGCATGAAGCAATTTTATAGCTTTTTTTCAGCCTAGGATCCCTCAAGAAAACCTTTTCCCCTTTGAGAGTAGTGGAAGGAGGTGAAAGGATTCAAGTGCCCATTATGAACCCAAACAATTACATTAACGACCCTACCATGAGCAACAAGGCCTGGAGTGCACAATGAAACTCTGGCTCAGGTAGGAATGCTGCCCAATGTGCTGCAGTCTCCTCATGACCAGAGTGTAGGATAGCAGCCAGGCCCACAAAGGTGGATGGTGATTAGCAGAGCCACTAGTTTGAAAAAAGGAGGAGCAGAATGCAGTAAGGTTCAAGATAGGGAGCACCCCAAAAAATGGATGTATCACTCCAACTTTTTGGAATTTTAACTAGAGGCTTTCCGGAGTGGAGATGGGAATTCTCACTAGACGGAGCTATGGCTACTGCTGAGCTCAAGGGTCCTAAAATCCTACCTGGAATACTGAACCCCAGGTAAACTACATGTAATATTTCCTGTTGCCAATGGGGACCAGGAGCCAAGTGAAAAATATCAGCCAGCCTTTAAGAACAGGCCTTGGAGTGGCTCTGGTTAATTGCCTCCTTGGTAGATGCAAGCAGGTATAACTGCCTAGCCCACCTGCAGGGAAATGACACAGGCCAGTGTGGAGAGACAAACTGCACAGACCAATGTGAAATTTCATGTCTGCCAACCTCTAGCCACACCTGGGGAGGGAAGGGTTAAAATCTAGCCCTAAACCCTTTGGGTTGGGATTGTAACTTAGCCTCAATATAATTTAAAAAGGTGTTTGAACATAGATCTGCAGGACAATATTGCCAATCGCACTCAAAGGGACCAAGAATTGCTGATGTGGAAAGTTAAATTAAGACATCATAGTTGTGCTCATTCAAGGTTGGAGCTAAGGCACCTTGTTTTATACTGATGTGACTTTGCTATACCTAATGTCAGAACTGGGAGGTAGATACCTAGCTTCTTGAAATGGGAATAGTTCCACTACCTAGCACTTAACACTCAACTTCGAGCAGAAGCAGCTTAAAAAGCTCAAGAAATGATTTCAGAGATTCTATAATAAAAGTAAGTATTGTTGCAAAAAAAGTTGAATCTTTTCATCTGGCACTCAATGATAATTGGTACTCTAATTGTCAAATTGTGACAGGGCAAACCAACATTTATGATACAAGAGAGTTGATTTCTTAGCAAATGGACAGATTAGTAGAGACATTGTCACGGCAAATTCAGCAGTTAATGATTGACTATTAACTACCGACTTCTATATTTCAAAGCAGGCAGGTTGACTAATTTCCCAATGCGAGCACTGAACAATGAATCAGACATTAGCTGTCACTTATTTTGCTGTCTGTAAAGAACAAGGCCCTGTGTATTAGGTGTAGCCTCCCCATACATGCCAATGAGATACGAGGGACCAACTGACAGCCTTAAGTTGGTTCAGTGTAATTCTTCAGAATTATCCAGCAAATGACACACAATTTCAGAATCACATCTATTTTTAGCCACTTGAGTTTTGAGAGCACAGGTTGATTACAAGCAAGCCAATGACTGGATACCCAAACAGCTAATGGATACGCTAATTAATACTATCTTTGGAACCAATGGTTACAATACTTGGCATCACTCCAGCACTGAAATTTTTATATCATAGGAGTCATGAGATAGGCAGGACATGTTTTTGATGTGACAATGTCATCCTGTCAGAGGGGAACAACTTTTGTTTTTATTCACTCATGGGATGAGGGAATTGCTGGCTAGGTCAGCATTTATTACCCATTCCTAATTGCCCAGAGGGTAGTTAAGAGTCAACCACATTGATGTCAGTCTAGAGTCACACGTAGGCCAGACCAGGTAAGGATGGCAGGTTTTTCCACGCCCTTTAGGGAAGGAAACTCTGGTTTATTGAACAAATAGTGGATTAAGTGGTCATTAAATTCAATTCCAGATTTTGTTTTAAAAATGGAATTCAAATACAGGTCCCCAGGACATTATGGACATTACTCTGGATTAATATTCTAGTAATACCACCACTAGGCCATTGCCTCCCCTCCTACTGGATAGCGGCTGCATGAAACATCTAGCTTCACCTGTTGCTCAAATCTTTGAGAACCTTAGTTTTCTTTGTTTACCAGGTAGACTCTTCAGGACTAAGCAGGTCTGCTTTAGGGTCTTTCATGGGTTTGCAAGATAGAACATTTCTCGCTACATCAGGATAGCCATTATCCTGCAGACTGGCTTTGATATGTCCTATTTCAGTGTCAAGCTAGCATGAATAAATGACTTGAATGTTATGAGGTTGCCAATAAAGCTAATCTTAGAGCATGTGCAAGTGTGAGAATCCAAAGGATTGTAGTGACCAGTCAAGATAGGTCTGTGGTAGACAAAACCACCATTTTCCAACTGAGACAGCAAGGAAAGGGTTGGGGGGTTAAATTGGCTATTCCATTTGAAATGTGAATTTGAGCACAGGTTGAATCATTTCTCACTGCACATCGTGCAAACTCATGAAAGGCCATAAGGCCCTATTGATCCTGAAAAGGAATTTCACATTTTTGAATAGGTTAAGCTAGCTGTTTCATGCTGTGGGTATGCAAAAAGCAGCACAGGAGGATGTTTGACTTACTCATTGTTTTAGGGACGTCCCTAAAACATCTGTCTCAGGACATTTCCCTCCCCCCCTGCCGGGAGACACTGGATTATGACTTACTAAAATGAAGGTTCATTTGGGAAGATACCACACATCAAGAGACTTAACATGTAGCACTGAAGTTGCAAAGAACAAACCTTCAACCAACTCATCTACCCAACCTTTCATCACCTGCTGCCTAATGTGGAAGAGTTTGCAGATCACATGCTGGACTCTTATCTTAGAATCCTACAAACCAGGAGGAGTGGAAGCCTAAATTGCAGGGACGCGTACAGGGTGCAATGATTTTCATGCTAATATTTGGAAGTATTACAACAAAATATCACACTGCTACCATCTGTACAAATTATATGCTAATTATTTCTACACTAATGTCCCAGAGGAAATATACTTGTAAGGGAGTTTCCAAACTCATTGATCTCCAACTTAGCAAATTTCAATCATGGTTCAGGGTCACAACTGGTGTTACTGCCGCTGTGCTATGGAAAAAAGGAAACAAAGTTCAACAAAAGTCTCATTCAAGTGACAGACAACTAGGGGTTTAAAAACAGAACTACACTTGGTTATGGTCCTATACCCTCCACCAAGTAGCCTGTCAAGACCCAAATACTAGAACCGACTAGACTTAAGTAATTCCCTTGAACGTGTAGTGAGACTTCAGGAGACTGAGTTTAGGAAGGAATTGCATTTTGCAATAACTTTCTCAGGTCAGACATTGCCACTTTAAGAGCTACTCTGCAAAAACCACCAAGACTACAAACAGGAAGCACCGAAGAGAGCAGAAACTATTAAAGACCAGGATCATATCAGCTTAACAGATCTCTAACTCACAATTTGCCTTTTCCGATAGGTGAAATTCTTCCAAAGGAGGAGCCCAAGCTGTATCCAGAAGCTCATTTTTGTCTTTATTGTGCATTAGGTAGCAGAGGTCACCTGCATTGCAAAGAAAAATGGAAAACTCAAGTTAACTTACATTTTGCCCCTCCAAGAAAGATTTACATTTTTCTAGCACCTTCTACAAGCAGTAGACCTCAAAATCATCCCACCAAATGAAATACCTTTGAAGTGTCAAGTTTTTGAAATATACTGTATTCCCCCAAAATCCTGTTTGTGAAGTGCAATTTTTAAATGACCTGCAACAAACTCTTCAGGGTTTTAAAAAATGGTTTATTTGTTTTCAAACCTTAGGATGATTAACATATGCACACAAGAGGAAAACTCACAATTAAGGATAACTTAAAACGATATAGACAGCAATTCATATGATTATTGCCTGAATCCAAACCATCAACTTCTAGTGAAGTGTAACAAAAGCTTTGGAAGAACTCAGGTTTGTCAGCACCTTTGGAGAGAAAAACAGTTAACAATCCCTGAAGAGTTAAATCAGGTTTAAAAACCTGAACTGTTCCTCTCTTCAGATTCCTCAGCATCCACAGTATGTTACTTATTTCAGGTGTTCAGTGAAAGCTTCTCTCTTGTAGGACTTCAAACTTAGGTGGGTGCAGTTGGCTGAAGTGGCAGAATTTCTTTTAGCATTTATTACAGATAACTAGATGAAGCTAGTGTACACAATTTGCTCCATGCTTGTGGATATCTGGAATCTTCCAGAGAATAAGCTTCAAGGAGGCTTTAGTCCAGAGGTGGACTTAGCTCAGCCTGGAGTCTGGTTTTCTAGGAGGAAAAAAAGTGTCTTATAGGTAGTGATCTTAACCGTAGACTATATTTTACTAGAATGCAGCAAGGTTCAGAACGTGTAAATGAAACCTCTTTCAAAGATCAGGGATTTTTGTATCTGATGGCTAATTAAGGATGAATTTGGTTAAAATGACTATTTTTGTGCCACTTGTTAAAAGCCATTGATCATTGAATGAAATACATGTTGAACAATTAGCAATACTTTAGGTAAAGGCAAAGTCACCACAGACCCAGAGGACCAGAAGGCTGCTCGGAGAGAGATGACTGGTGATGGTTTAATCAGAGGGTCACCACACCTCAGACAGAGGACAGTTAAAAAGGTAGGACCTTCATGGGGAACCTCAACTGATACCGCTATTGCTGTTGCCATTATTCTGCATCACAAGCCAGCCACCCAGCCAACTGAGTTAATCAACTCCCAACCACTTGAGGTATAATGAGCTTCAATAGCTCCCAGTTGTTTACCAGACCCTGTTGGGGAGATACTGCTCAGCCTTAGATGGACTGTAATGACCAAACATTGCAAATTGAGTGATTCCAGGAGGGTGATGGTTTCTGACCTCTATCCTTGTAATTACTACTTGGAACTTCCCAGAATCAGTCAAATTAAATACAATTGATAGTGACCATGTTTTATTCTGACAAAGTCCATTTTTAGATTTTAAAATACATTTTACCTTCTAGATTTATGCATCTGACAACCAGATTTAAAAACCCCATCCAAAAGATAACACCAACAACTGCATAGCACACTGTTTAATGCTGGAGCCCTCACCTCATTTTTGCTCAGCTATCAATCATGAACCTTGAATCTTGTGATTCAGAGCAGTGAGAGTGTTACTGACTGTCATTTAGCAAACTCAATCTGGCTAAGGGGCAAAACCCTGTACTCCATCATCACAGATGCTGTTTACCTCCATATGACTGACTCCATAGTTGTTGATTCACTGATGCCCTCTAATAGCTTATTCAAGGTGATCATTCATCATACATCTTTCCAAATCTAGAGTATGGTAGACAGCATTACAACCGTCCTCATCTGATTTCAATTTCAACATCAACATTAACTATATGGCAGAAAGAGATGGAGGCTTGTGGGGGCTTTATAAAAAAATTGAGAATACATTTCTTTTGGACAAGCATGAGCTGGTTCCAAGATTGCATCTTTATAGTACATTAAAAAGCAGGTTTTAGACAAAGAGGAAGTTGAGCTGGAGTTGTTCTAATTTCAATCTTACAGTAAGTTCAGAATAAAAGTTCTTAAATCAGCAACAGCTAATAGATAGAAGTGCCAATGGAGTATTGGGAGAGCCAGGTAGATATGTTAGTACTCAGTTTCCCCTCAGATTGCAAGTGAGAAAGGGTAAACAAAACCAGGACAATACTTTCAGATGTACCAGAGTAACAATGGGTCACAGCTAGAAACAGCAATATAGAGGAGTATTTCTTTACACGCCACATTTCAGGGTTCAGTGGAAATCTGTCCCACAATTAGCCCAAGCATCTTATGAGGATTGCCTCATGATTTATTAGGATGTCATCAGCCAGGAGTGTAAAAATAGTATTCCTGTGACCAGAATCTGATATTCATTGCTTTCAGGTCTACTTGTTTAACTTCTAACAGAAGAGACAGCAAATAAGATTTTACAAACATGTTTGTGAAATAATTAAAGCTATGCAAATACTACATTGGGTATCACTAGACTTCAACATCTTGTCCCCAACTATTTCATGGGATTGGAGCCTCACTTGCTAGGCCAAAACATTAACCACTCCCAATTGTTCTTGAGATTTGTGGTAAGCTGTTCTCAAACTACTGTTTGTCCATGTAGCGTAGGTGCAACCAAAATGCTGTTAGGAAGACAGTTCCAGAATTACCAGTCAGTATAGAGCTATTGATTCATCAGTTGAGGGGGTTTGGGGTCCGTAGTTGATCAGAAGGGTTTCCTTCATGCACAAGACATCATTGGATTTGGATATTGGGGACTCCCAGGGCAACACCCTTCTGCCTATATACCACTGCTCTGCCACTGGGATAAGGCATACCTAGGAGTGGTGGTGCTTTTGTCTGGGATATAGGTCACACTTAATACAGATAAATGTCAGGTTGTTACTTGACTAGTACTGGGAAACTGCACATCCCCACTTGTTTTGAGGAGGATTTTGCAGTGCTGACAGATTGAGTTTGTGGTCATTTCCAGTGCCAGTCAACACTGGTTCAATTCATTTTAGACTTTGTAGCAGTTTGATTAAAAAAGGGGAGTGTCCTGCTGGGTCATTTCAGGAGGGTAGTCAAGCACATTGTCAAGATAGGCAAGGTCAAATTTCCGAAAATGTCATTACAAGTTTGTCATTTTTTTTAAAAAAACTAAGCAATGTTTCCTGATCACATCTATTATGACTAACTTCTAATTCTTGGTGTTAGCTGAATATAAATTCTACCAGCTACCATGGGATTTGAACCAGTGACCCCACAGCACTAGCATGCGCCTTTGGCTTAGTCCAATGACATCAGCACTGCATCACCACGTATCAATGCACCCTTTCCCCGCACCCCACGCCCCCACAACCCCTAAATCCCTCTGATTTGAAAGTTATCAGACGACTTCCCAACCATCTTGTTTCAGACAAACATTGGTACAATTACAATTCTCACATCAGGAACCAGATGCGCTCACTTCTGAGTCCACAACATCACACCATTTTCAGCAATGTGTACATACTGCAATTCTAATAGACTAGTTAGTTAATTGGTCTACAGCAAGGTTCACTGCCCAACTAGGAGGACATGGGATACAGCCAGAGGGATAACTTGAAGGGCAAGAGGCAGCCATTTTTCCCCAAAGAGGAACTGAATGGAAGGCAATAGGCAGGGAGGATGCCAGGACAAATCACTCCACCCTCTGCCCCACTCCCCAACTTTTAAAAGATCAGAGGTGACAAATTAATGTACATAAATCCTGTTCTTTGCCAAGCCGAGGTGGTGAGCAACAGGAAGTGATGAGAACTAGGTGATATATTTTGGTGACTTGCTTAGATCTGCAGAGGTTAATCCCAAGATCAACCTTGATGCTGGCTGGTCAGCTGCTATCAGAATACAAAAGGGCAACATCCCGAGGACAATTCTCCTCAATCAGGGAGAAGGAGTACATTCAGAAACCTAGATGTCTCAAAGGTCAGAATTGTGTTGGACTGGAGACTGAGTGCAGACTGCAGCTTATCACTCCCATTTTCATTCATGAGGGAGAGATGGGGCCAAGTTTAACAGCACCTTTCTTCACCTTGCAGCCAGAGGGGAGATGAACACTGGGGACATCATAAGAGGGCATATCTGGATGGTGAGGTTGCTTCACAGGCATATTGGCCTTTGTTCTGGCAAGAGTGGCAAGTTATAAAACAAACCTCCCCAGGCTTGGGGATGCAATGCTCCCCCTGCAATGAATGGTCAACAAATAAACTATCACCTCTACTTTAGGCTGTGCAAGTATCTGTTGACACTCAATCTTATCACCACTTTTTTCTATATCTGCCTCAGACCCAGCTGCAGAGGGGTAGAGACCAGTGTCTACTTGTTCCAGAGAAGGAGAAACAAAAAGGCACCTCAGAGCCTGCACAATTGCATCTCTCTGGTACACTTCAAAATAGAAGCTATTCACTTTGATGGGCCATTTGAGAAAGTAACATGTCAAGATTGGGGTAGGTGGTCACTGGGAAACCAGCAAGGAAGCAGCTGCAACTGCTGGAGAATCAGTGTGATCTGCACGTGCAGGTGTCAGTGAAAGAAGGAGTCCATCCATGTCATCCACTCCATATTGTCTGTGGATGCACTCCACATTTATTCCAGAAGGAGGGGATGAAATAGAAGAAAGTTTGGGGGAAAGTTATGCATGCTCAACAAAACACTTCAAATGGAATACTGGATGGAGACAGAAGCTTTGTAATTACCCAAGAAACAGATGGCTGCCTTGATGGGCCGGGGGCAGGGGGCAGGGGGTAACAATTCAACTGAGGCTCATCTGACAATCCGGCTGGTAAAGATTCACTCTCGCACTGATCAGCTTCTGGTCATTAGTGGAGTTGTTGAGCTGAGGCCAGTGGCACAGAAGTGAAAATGATTCATTCCCAAAGAGAACAGGGAATAAACTCCCATACAGAAGTAAACAACTTATTAGCAGGTGGATGCACCACTCAGCTAACTAGTCAACTCTGCTTCAAGGATCAACCTGGATTTGGCACAAGAGTCTTAAGCTGTTACCAGAGAACTGCTTTTACAAGAGGGAAAAGCAACTGGGAGAAAAGTTGGACCTCAACCAGAGTTCAAACTTCCCAGACTGCTCTTTTGCCCATCTCCCATGTACTTTTTTAAACTTTTGGTGGTAGTTTTTGTATGCCAGTTGTAACCCTTCTGGGATCCAGAAAAACATTCAAATGTTTTATTCTAAACACCAAACTGTTTAGATTAGTCTAGCCCTTTGACAGCAGTGGTCAGATTCTACTTGTTTAAAAGGAATTTATAAGGTATGCCAGGCAGAAATTTATTACTGGAACATTACTGGCTTTTGTGGTTGACTGCATATCAGATTTTCCTTCTGGATTTAGAGGACACTCTGCTCTCCCTGTACCACTAAACTTATTGTCATAGCTTAGAGGGCTTCCTCTTCTTCCCAAGATGTTTTACTGCATGGGATATATCCATATGCACTAATACACTAAGCTATTATGCTGTCAGGGTTCTAAAGACATTATAAGATCTTAAAATCCACTTAAGGAGATTCCTGCCAGAGTCAGATAGCCAAAGAGTCCAGTCTGCTGTCACTCCTCCAGCTGAAACAGGTTGGCAAATCTTTCCTTCATTACATCATTGACTACATTTCAAAAGTAGTTCCTTGGCTATTAAGCATCTATTGGTCATGAAAAATATCAAGGGTTATATTATTATATAAATGCTAGTCTCTGTTTGCCTCATTTATTTTGACTTCACCTTAAGCCCATTCCCACCAAATGAGGTGGGTTTCGTATCCCAGTCAGCACTCCCATTCTCAGCAGCACCATCAACAGGTTCACTGATACCAAGTCAGGAGCTCAAAGATTCCTGTTCAATGATGACTTAGCCAATTTCAGTAGGGGTGACTGCATGAGGCTTTACAACTGGCCCGAGTGCCTATAGGTTAATGGGGAAAACGTTACTTAAAATTGACTGTCGTTCCCATACAATCTTTGCTAGACAGTGCAAATAAAGTCATCAGGCAGCGTGCAAGATTGACATTCAATCAGGTGCATCATTGATTTGGCCTGTCAGCACCAAGCAATTTTTCACACAAGTGTAAGAAGGGTTTAAGAGTCATGGATAAGACTTTAAAAAACATGAAAATTAAAGTCCACCTCTTGTTCATATCTTCATATAAACATCAAGAACATAACATGTTGACATTGTATATATAGGCTTTTTAAATGCATATGCAGTAAACACGAGTCATTTAATAACATACATTAAAAATCTTTATCAAGACAGTGACAAACACTTTTCAAGTGTGTCTGAAGGTTGAAAAGGAGCTAGCATTAGTCAGAAAACTGAAATTAGCCTCACCCCTCAGATTTTTATTTTAAGAAATCTAGAATTTAGGCAAAAAGTCCAAGGCCTACATGACAGCACAGCATAAAGGACGAAAAGATTACTCAGAAGAGAAACAGAAATAACAGTGAGTTCAGAGACCGGTTTATCGTATTTGTGGGATGCTTATTTGCATGTCACAGAACGCAAGGACCTCAGTCTTCACTTGGAGATTTTGGGCTTTAAGATTTACTCACCAACTAAGCAACAATGCCAAAAACTGCCCTGTCAAAAACATTAGGCTCTCAGCTTCAACAGGACAAACTAACCACTAACAAACAAGGTTAAGAACAGCTGAATTATCTGGATCTTTCCAGGTTTCTCAACCTCAGGGGCCAGAGTTGAACTCAAAGCTAGTTTGTTTTAAGAACCTATAGATTTTAGGAGGAAGGGAAAACTGAATGCATGATAAGCTTTTAAGTCCTGGAAATAAATGAGAACGGATGATTTCAAAGTAGCGAGGATGCAGGGATGAAGAAGTGTGCACAAGACAGGGAGGAACACGAGTGGAATTTGTGAACAGACAATATAGACAAAACAAGATAACAAAAGCTACAAGTTTTTGATAAAGTCATTGATAATATTTCCTTTAAAGCACTCACTCCTACTTCATTTGAGAACCTTTGCTATCTTTAGTGTTCCAAATGTCAACTGTTCCTATCCAATAGAGACTCAAACACATCTGTTAAGGACCAGACCAAAGCCCTCAAAATATTCAGAAAATAGCCCAGACCTTAACTTTTTCTTACTTTAAGGTTAATGTTAGGTAATGTATTTGAGGTGCAATTTGATTTAAAACCAGATTTAAAGCAAAACACATCTTATTCATCCACTATTGTTAAAATACAAACAAAAGAATAAAGGAATTGCAGTAACTTAGCTCTATTGGAAAGCTTAGATTAATAGAAACATTAACTATTACCAATTAACTGTTCTAATACAGTAACATCCCATAATCACACCCAGGACAAAAGGCAAGTTTAGAAAACAGCTTGTCTCACATGCAATTGTAGTAGCAAGCAGAGAAACCCCAGCTTTTGGCTTTAACCAAGAGGGTAAAAAAGTAGCTCTCACTTCCCCAACAGCAACCGCTGAAAACTAAACTAAAAATCCTGGGTCTGAGTTGGACTACACCCATTCAGGCTGCTTCTAATGTTCCAACTTTAGAAAACCAAGGCCTCAAACGGTTTATTTCTTACAGACTGCTCAGTACCTCTCGTTCAATCTCAAACAAAAACAGGACAAGATATACCTCTTAAAGCCAGTATTGTCACACACCAATGATTCGACTGTAGAAATGGAGTTGACTATAGACAGCAATACACTTATCCAAAGCAATTATCTTCAGAATGAAAGTACACCCCAAATATTAGCTTCATAATAAAGTCTCCATTACACAATGTCATACCACCAACTTGTTTTTAACTCTTTCACCCCAATCATCTTGAATGGGGATCATAATCACCTTTAGTTAGCACCTACACAAAACAGGAGTCTTCTCATTTTTAAGCTAGCCTTGGTTTTTCCAGCAGGCAAAGTCATTTTGTATAGAAATCTCCAACTAGCCTTTCTTTTCTGGCCCTGACATGTGGGCACTGCCAAAATATTGTTCAATACCTCCAGCTCATTTTCACCAGAAATGACAGAAAGTGTATTCTACCCACCATGTTCTCCTCAGAATATTTTGTATTGAGGGAAGCATCGTAGCCCAAGTCTAATCCTTCGGACTCAGTTACTTGTGACATGGAGGTGTAACCCAGTCTTCTCCATAACTTAGTGTTAAAGTCAACTATCCTCCACCCAAACCATCCAGATGTGGCTTTGCTCAGCGAAGACTAGGAACTGAATATGGAACTTTCCTCATTTGGCTCAGTGGAAGGCCATGAATGAACCAGGATCTCAACTTTTTATTACAAGAAGGAAAACAACAATATACTGTAGATGTGAACAATCTCAGGATGATCGCAATACAAGAATTTAGATGACAAGTACAACTGGTATTTACAAAGCATCACAGTCAATTTCCCAAGGGGTGTAATGAAGCACCATTTGAAACCAAGCCATATCAGATTAGGGCAGTTGGCTAAAGGCATAGGCAAAAATAGTAGATTTCAAAGAATTTTAAGAGGAAAAAAGTAGGTTAGGCAGAAGTCCAAGGATTTAGCTGTTTAGGCTTTGACAGGTGAAACTGTTTGCAGTGATTAAAATCAAGAATGGTAAAGAGGTAATAATTGAACAATTGCAGATACCTCAGGAAAGGACAGCTCTTGTAGCACATTGGTAGAATCCCTACCTCTAAGCCAGGCAAGTCCCACCTACCCCACAGGTGCATAACTTCTGAAGGGAAATATCCATCTCAGGGAAGTTAGTGTTGCAGAAGATTGCAGGTGTGTACAATTTTTAAATTGTAGTGCTGCTTAACTCTGAATCAATATAGGTCTGCAAACACATATGGTGAATGCAACCATATGAATAAGGAGCAGAAATAGACCATTCAGGGCCTCTGCTTCCACTAGCTTTTTGTGGAGTTAGAAAAACTCAGGGGCCTCAAAACAATTTTGCCTCATCTTAAGTGGGCAATCTGTAAATCTGTATTCTACCCTGGCAAAATCCTTGAGGACTTTATTTCAATCAAGTTCCCTTTAACAACTCCAGCATGACTTGCTTTTCCTCAATCAAACCCATCCTTTCCAGGTATAGCCCAGAAAATCTGACCTTTTTGACATATTTACGTTCTGCCTTAAAGAAAGGTGACCAATACTGTGCCGAGTACTACAAATAATGGTCTCACCAACATCCTGTATAACTGAAGGCTAGCCTCCCTACTTTTTATTCATTTACTCTAGAGATAAATAGGACTTAGAAACATAGAAGATAGGAGCTGCAGGCAGCCATGTGGCCCTTCAACCCTGCTCCACCATTCTTCATGATCATGGCTGATTGTTCAATTCAATAGCCTAATCCTACTCTCTCCCCATAACCTTTGATCCCATTTGCCCCAAGTGCTATATCTAGTCACCTCTTGAATACATTCAATGGTCTGGCATCAACTATTTCCTGTGGTAATGAATTCTACAGGCTTACCACTCAGTGAAGAAATGTCTCATCTGTCCTAAATAGTCTATCCTCATAACGTGACCCCTGGTTCTGGACATATCCACCATCAGGAACATCCTCCCAGAATCTACCCTGTCTAGTCCTGCTGGAATTTTATAAGTGTCTGAGATCCCCCCCCTCATTCATCTGGACTCTAGCGAAAACAATCCCAAACTAGTCCAATTTAGAACACAGGCAGCTGGGATTTATGACCTAGTCAATAAGGGACGGAGCAAAAAGCAGGGGGCTGAACAGAAAGACATGAGAATACTTAAATCTTAGAGATGGATGAGGACTTCAGTAGGTAAGCAAAAGTTGGGTGAATGTGTAACATCTGAATGGGTTGACAAAAAAAATCTACAAAGAGAACTTGTAATAGTGTAGAACTCTTTCAACCAAAGTGTGATTAGTTTATCTGCTCCACAAATGCAAATGACATTCATTAAGTCACTGGATTGTTAGACAAGACTGAGAAAGTGGAGTTACAATGAAATAATTGACTAAACTATGGTAGCCCAGTTCCAGTTCTGGTTCCTTAAAGCAGCATAGACTGAAGTCTAAAACTGTGGTCTGGATGGCTTTGCACTAGACTCAGCAGTGCCTTCACCTTAAGCACTGAGGTGCTGAAGATAGGAACAGCCACTGACCTAGAAAAGCACAAATTCCTTCCATTTATTTTAGTTTCCACAAGTAACAAAGTATATCCTGCTATCTAGTCCCTAAATCTCTTCAGCTCAAATTTTCTGCTGTTCTAAGAGCTGTTCCTTACCTATGTACAGTTACATTGGTTCAGCTATCTAGTGTCCTCATTCAGGAGAGACTTTTACATACTAGAAACTTCAGAGTGTTAATTAAGCAATGGTAGACACAATAACTGAACACAAAGACATGTGACTTCAATACTTTAATTATGGCCTGAAATCTCTACCACTCTAAATTCCTAGGCTGCTTAAAGTAGCATTAAATCTTTAAGCACCTAAGCAGCACACAATCAGTAACATGTAAAACCTCTTAAAAGTCAGCACATTCAAGCAACACATTGGAAAATTCCATTTTTAAGTAAGAGGCATGTGCTCAAAACTCTCAGGAGCAGGATGGAATAAAATCAGTATCACTGGACCTCGTGGTCTCCAGTATCAGCTGGAGAACTGCCGATGTTCTGAGCCAGTCGGCAACCTCTCAGCAACGGGAATCAGGCAAACCAAGTCTGAAAATAAAATTATGGTTTAAAAAGGAAAAGAAATTCTCCCACTAAAATACCTCAAAATAGTTTAAGGATTTTCCTTAACATCCTAAAGACGGAGATTAACAAGCATTTAGCTACAACAGTTCCAACAGAACTGACCATATGAGCTAATTAGATATTAGCAGTGAGCACTTCCTGTTCAGCTTCTAATACATTTCAATACACAGCTGCATCCACATAGAGTATAAGTTACAGAACAGTCTCATTCAGTTAGTTATGTCTTTAACAGTTTTAGCACGTCAATTGGATCCATCTTCATTGATACTATTTCCCTACCAGGATCTTTGTACACCTGTATTTGGCCTTTAAGTTACCCAATCCTGTAAAAATGATGTTCATACCAAGAGTATGAAAGGATAAAGATAGTGATTCATTAGTAAATACGCTATTGATGAGAGTTGCTCACTTCAGCTGGGATACTATAATCCAGCTCAGTCCCTGGATTAGGGAAGGACAGGAAATGCAAGAATCACTCAGTCCCCAATTCTGATCATTACCCATCAAATCAGACAAAAAAATGGATAAGGATGAAAGTGAGAGAACAATGAGCCAGAGAACAGTTGGCTGATGATCACAATCTAAACTGATATTTGAAGAATGGTCACTTGGGTGTGAAATCAAAGAGCAGCCCAAACTGAACCACAGGAGGAAACTGAAAAGGAGACAAAATGTTGCAGTTGTTTCTATCTCACTCTTCAAACAATTTAAGCTGGCTCACAACTAGCAGCATGCTTGGTCCCTCAGCTACAAAATGTACAAAGTTAAAAATGCCATAATCTAGGCGTAACTGTTGTGGTACATTTCAGCAAATAAGCTTTCCTCCCTCCCTCAGCCTGTTATTCAGTTAATTACCCTAGTTACAGGCTGCTCCACTTCAGAAGACTGGCTTTGCTGGATAACAGCACACATTTCAAAACACTGCAAAGCTCCTCTGAGACAGCAATTTATTTTTCCAGGAGAAAGGTCCATGAATCATACTCTAATCAGGCTTTAGATAAGCAATGCTCATAACAGTCCCTGAACTATGTGCAACATTCTCCTGGACTTTGTTTAAAGCCAGGATTCAATAGGACCCTTTACCCCATTATCCACCAATTGGGAAGTGGCCACAGAGCAACCCATTAATTCAACTGGAAATGTAAGTACATCAAATACATCTCTCATCTACTGGGGAGGGGGATGGATGGCAAAAGTGTGCCCGGAATGATTTCCGGGACCACATTCTCTGTTAGGGGTGATGCAAGTGACCCTTCCATCCCTAGAGTGGATGGAGTTACAGCTTTCCTAAGCAGGAATGCAAACAAACTGGGGATTGTGATCTTTACAGGTCAGGGTAACATGGGCCTAAAACAGCTCCAGGATAAATTTGTTTTGCAAACCATCTTTCTCTGCTATTTCAAAGTGTCTGCTGAGAGCTATACAACAAGTCTAACTAAAATAGCAAACATGTTGGCATTTCTCAGAATATACTATGCATGCTTATCCCACTGTTAGGGTCCTTTACGTACCACAGAATTGTAAATTCCAGAAGTCAAGACCACTTCAAATTGAGGTTTTGTTTTGCAGTGTCCCTGAGCTCTTTTGCTGCTACAAAGTCTCAGGAGAATCCTGGCAGCACAGTGGCTCAGTGGTTAGCACTGCTGCCTCTCAGCGCCAGGGACCCAGGTTCAATTCCACCCTCACGCAACTGTCTGTGTTGAGTTTGCACGTTCTCCCTGTGTCCGCGTGGGTTTCCTCCCACAGTCCAAAGATGTGCAGGTTAGGTGGATTGGTCATGCCAGATTGTCCATAGTGTCCAGGGATGTGTAGATTAGGTGGGTTATAAAGGGATGGGTCTGGGTGGGATGCTCCAAGGGTCAGTGTGGACTTGTTGGGCCAAAGGGCCTGTTTCCACACTGTAGGGATTCTATTAATGAATCCATTTCCGACCTCAAAGCCCGTTTTCTCCCCAAATTTCTGCTCTAGCCAGTCCTCACCCCTCTATTACCTTGGTAATGTCACTAAAACAGAATGACATCATCCAATCAGTTTACCTGATGAACTAGCCCTTTCTTCTCAACCTGCACTCAATGTGCACAGCTCTCAGCCCTCTTGCTGTATTGCTTGACCAGGAACAACCAGGAAAAATGAAGGAAAGGTGGAATGACCACTTCACTAGCAGGGATGCAGAGTCTAATAGTATACTGATTATAGGTAGATATAGCACTTGTAATCAGAATAGGAGTTCCCCATTTGGACCAGACTAACAGCCCCAATCAGGAAGCCCTGGCTGATAGATATAAACAGGAGTGTCAGAGGTTTGGCTCACTCAGCTGGTTCAGAGGAAGCTGGATCAGTGTCAAAGACTTTCCCGGCATAAAGAAAGGATGACAAAAACAGAAGTTGCTGGAAATGCTCAGCAGGTCTAGCAGCATCTGAAGAAAAAAAAATCAGTTAACATTTCACTTCCGTGAGGAAGTGTCATCAGACCTGAAACATTAACTGATCTTTTTTTCTTCACAGATGCTGCCAGACCTGCTGAGCTTTTCCAGCAACTTCTGTTTTTGCCACTTTCTTTACAGAATCTGCAGTTCTTTGTTTTTATTTAGTAAATAAAGGGTAACTCTGTGACGGGATACCAGCCTCTAGTTATTTCAGTAGACATCAGGGAGGAAGTAAACATTTTGTTTAATCCATCAGGATAAAAATAGTGACCTCAAAATTTTAGCTTCCTGGGGATGAAACTTGACCACAATGGTCCAGACCAATTACTCTGAATTGCAGCAACTATTGAAAATTAGGAAGGAATTTTCACATAACAAGATCCCACAAACAATAAGAATAAAAAATTGGGAAGTAAGGTCAGGAACTGACCAAGGAGATAAATCACCAGATAATTGTTTTTTTAGGCACCGTGTCCTACATTTTTAGACAGTTCTTGCACCAATTCAAATAGGGTCATTGTATCTTTAACATTCCCATGAGCCACTGAAACAGGCAAATGGAATCTTCAAACTCTTAGCTGAAGGATAAGATTGGTAACAATGCAGTCCAAATACTTAATATACAAATATCTTTATTGGCATCTCTGAATTGAGAATTATGTACATGTCTAATTTTAATAGAAATCTTTTCCAGCTCTATTTAAATTTGATGGGGATTAATGAAGGGGGGAGAAAAGGAATATGCTCTGGCATGATGTCCCATTAGCCAACAGCATCCAAATTGCTGCCAATTAGTCTTTGGAACACAACCCTTCAAGCGCAAACAACTCCATCCCATACACACATCACCCTCTATGTGAAAAATTAATTGCCAGAGAAAGTGTAGGCTGATACAATTGCAGCATCTAAAAGGCATTTGTATGGGTATATGAATAGGAAAGGTCTAGGGGGATATGGGCCAAATGCTGGCTAATGGGACTAGATTAATTTAGGATATCTGGTTGGCATGGACGAGTTGGATCAAAGGTCTGTTTCCATGCTGCACATCAATGGCTCTAATCCCATTTATTCTCATGCATTTTTTTATTCTCATTTTTGTTCTGTTTGAATTTTATGGACCCCAAAGATTTGGAGACGCTGTCTTAGCAAGAGTTGTTTCATTGGTGAATAATCAATGAACACCACAATGCCAATTTTCCAATTACAGTCACATCAAAACATGAAATCCTAAGGTTTCATGGTGCCTAACCAAAAACCCACAGATAAAAGAGTGCAGGCACTTATAAAGTGGCACAGATCCATATATACAAACATACCAAGGCTGCCACACTACTGATAACAGGCCAGTGGTGGGAAGCAAGATTTTCACTGTATTTCAACTTTTATCTCTCGTCTTAATTTTCTTTCTTTTCTCTTCTGCTAGAACTGACTTCTCTGGACTCAGTGCATAGCTGCCAGGAACTCCCTCTCTCAATTGTCTAGCAGCCAGTGTCAGTGGAGTATTCAATTACAGACTCCATACCATCCAACCAAACATGACCTTGCCCTCCGCCAATAGCAATGGCTACATTCCAACAGGGGTCAGTGACTAGAACATCTGCTATTGCATCCAGCCAACCCCAATCCAGGTGTAAAAGGATAAACAGAACAATGTAACTTGAACCACGCCCTTCCAAATCCACAAGCCTCAATACCAAGCAAGGCATGTCTTCCTTCAGTAAACAACTTGCAATGTATTTGGTTCAAATGCAAATGTTTTAGAAAGAGCTGTAGGCAGAGTTAGAAACATTGGAATGAATAAGAGGTGTAGACCATTTAGCCCCTTGAGCCTGCTCTGCCATTCATTATGTCCTTGGTTGATCTGATCATACACTGTTCCACACTCTGCTTAACCTGGCTACCCTTCAACTCACTTGTTCATCAAGCATCTATCCAGCTCTGCTGTTAAAAAAGAGATTCTACCTCCATTACTATCTGGAAAAGGGTGAGTTCTATGGCTCGCAAAAAATTCAGAAGTTTGACTCACCTTCACAACTTGCAGTCTCCGCCACTGTAACAGTATTTCCATTACTCCAGATAAACAATTATATCTAGAGCACAGAAATACAATAGGCTACATCATTGTATCCACAAGCTGCAGTCAGCCAAACAACCACAACTCCCAATCGGTGTCTGCAGCAAATAGTTAAGTGGAATGATGCAGACAGTTCCAATCTTTGCAATTCTTTCCAGTCCTAACTGCCCAATGCTTCCACACCTTTTAAAAACCTTTGGCCCTACTGCATCTCTGCTCTTTCCACACCATTGATGGCAGCGATGAAAATCACCACACTCACCTTATAAGGAGGAAGAATTTAGGAGATCTCACTCACGATTCAAAAAAATGCTCTAACATTCTTACCTTTGAACACACCATAGGCCTCAAATTGTGACTTTTCCTTTGTACCCACCTACCCCATCCAAAGAAGAGGTATTTTATCATGAACAATTCCCATACACAAATACAAGTTATTGCAAACAACATGCAAACAGCTTCAGTGGCAAAGGAAAACAAATTGCATGAGGCTACTCAAGGGATGTAGGACAGGTGGGCACAGTCAAAAACTTACAGCCAGATATTTCAGGAATGACCATAAACTTTTCATGCAAAAAACAGTGGAAGTTTGGAATTCTCTTTGGGAAACATCAACTGATACTAGATCAATAGTTCATATTATAGTTGTGATTGATAGATTTAGGTCAAGGGATACAGGGCAAAGGTAGGGGTATGGAGTTGGGTTACAGATCAGCCAAAATATCATTGATTACAGAAACAGGCTGAAGAGGTCAAAAAACCTACTTCTATTCCTCAGAAACAGTTCAAAAACCAGGTAAACAATTAAAGAGGACGAGAGTAATGAAGACAAGGTAAAATAGTGTTATCCATTGGACAACACATTAGAGAAGCACTCTGAAGTCGTGCATACAGCATACAGCATACAACAGCCACACTCGACTGCAAGCTCAAAACTCATTGTGCTGCAATAACTGATCTCAGGAAGCAAATAGATTTTAATTGTATTTAAATAAATGAAGGGATTAAACATTAAATGATTCACTTGAACTCCAATAGGAACAGGCAAACCCTGGTTGAATTAGGGAATACAAGTGTTGTAATGTGCATCTCTGTAAAGAAATACAGAAAAATAGAGTGTAAAGATTGGCTTAAGTTCTTTGCCTTACTAGAATATAATAGGGACACTATAACTCAACTTTGTGCCCTTAAGTAGGGAGGGTGAAACTACCAGGCAAATTCATTGAACTAAATACAAGTGGCTAGGTCAAGTTAGGTGGCAAGGAGATTGGTAAGCAAGGTTAAAATGTAAAGGATACAATAAAGTGGAGTTAAGGTGGCTGATGTGATAACGTGGCAGTAGATGGGATGTGGATTCTAGTAAGATGGGGAAGTAGCATTAAAAACTAGAGAACGCTGGTAGATGGAATGGTTTATCAACAGTTCAAAACTTTCTTACTCCTTTACTATTCAGTTTTCTCAATCTCAATATTCTTCATATATGGAGATCAAATTTGGATCAGGAATGATGCTTCCTTTATTCCTATTTAACATTTTCTGCCAAGTATTGTAATATTCACCCGTCTAACAGCTTTTAAAACTAATTTGGTAACTTAAACCAGGGCAGAATCCTAGGAAGTGTATCATTCATTTTCTACTGCCACTATGAATACTTTGCAATGATAAACTGTGTTTGAGGGGGGGATTTGGCTCCTTTCTGGCATAGGCATGTACAGAAAGTGAAACTCTCTGGTCTGAAAACTATAATGGAGATGTAGCTGGAACTGCCATGCTCAGCCAACGATGAGAATGATCTGAATACAGAGAAAAGCATCAAATCTATTATTAATTTTGTTTGCCTGGTACTGGCTTTGTTGGATCAAGCATTCCTACAAGGGCAGAGGTTAAACTAAAACTGGTGTTTTTAAATCAATCAGCTAATTTTCAGAGTGAACCAAGAACACCAGTTTCATATTTACAACTCTGAAGGCCCTACTGTATGCATCCCTCCCTTCCAACACTTGCATACCACTCCCACAATTGCACTACCTAAAACAGGAGGAAAACCATAAGCAGGTTAGCAACCCACTACTTGACCAGAATTAGCTCATTGAGATCACCATAAGCTATTTAGGTGTTTAGGTGGAAGAGTCTTTGAGCAGCGCAAGACTGAAAGATGGATATGTAGCAGACAATTAGGACAATTGCCCACAGAGGGTGTACAGAGCAAGGAGGAAGCACTCCCATCTAAGTATAGACATGGGTTAGTGGGGGCTGTGAATCCAGTACTTCAAAACATGCAATACAGTTTGCTGCCTGTACATGCACTAATCAGGACCAGGGAATACAGAACTATTCCTCCTCTGGTAACTGTTATTCATACTGGTCTTTAATTGGTTAGGGTTGTGAAACTACAGCTCTGTAGGCTGTAAGAGTTCTGAGGAAAGGTCATTCAACCAGAAACTAACTCTGCTTTCTCTCCACAGATGCTGTCAAACCTGCTGAGCTTTTCCAGCAATTGTTTGTTAGCTCTGTGGGCAAATCTGGTGCTGTTAACTGGAGTGTGTGTGTATTGGGAATGAATAAGAAGAATGAGGCTCAATGGGGGGAATAGAAAAGTGGATTCAGGCCAAAAGAAAGATGCAATGTCTTCTTTTTTTAAAATGTTTGGCTGCATTGTAGAAGTTTGTTGGTAGTTAATCTTGATAGTTTAAAAACAAATTTCCCAACTTAAATAATATACAAGAACAAATTGCTGGAGAAACTCAGCAGGTCCGACAGGTATCCCCATCTTTGCTTAACTGTCTCTCTGGGCTCTGTCTCCACCTACACTCCCTCCACTTACCTCCCCTCCCCCACTCCTGTCTTCAGCACAAACCACCTTTTCCTATGTGCTACTCATTCTGAAGAAAGGTCACCAGATCTGAAACATTAACCTGCTTTCTCTCCAGACTTGTCAGCTGTCAGAATGGGCAATTTCTGCTTGTTTCAGATTTCCAGCTTGCAAATTCTTTGTTTTATTAAAAATACAATTTAACAAGCTGAAACATCATTTTGATATAATAGAATACGCAATACAATTGATCTCAGAATCCCTACAGTGTGGAAACAGGCCCTTCGGCCCAACGAGTTCACACCAGACTTTACAGCATCCCACCCAGACCCATCCCACCTAATCTACACATCCCAGGACACTGGGCAATTTAGCATGGCCAATTCACCTAGCTTGCACATCTTTGGACTGTGGGAGGAAACTGGAACACCTGGTGGAAACCCACACAGACACGGGGAGAATGTGCAAACTCCACACAGACATCACCCGAGGATGGAACTGAACCCGGGTTCCTGGCGCTGTGAAGCAGCAGTGCTAACCACTTGAGCCATGGTGCGTGAAAAGCTCAGGAACATTAGCTCCTTTTGCTCTTCATATCCAATCTACTCTTGCTACCTTCACATTTTTGCAGAACCAACTGATTATGGAATTAATTGAACATCAGAAGATTAAGTCAACAAGCTCACTTTACTCAAGCAATAGCCTTGCTACGCATCTAGTTTTAAAGACAATAACAAAATTTCCAGCCAAATTTAAATTATTTTCCTAACATATACAAATACCAAAAATAGACATTTCTGTTAAACACTAGCAGCTCTAGAATTTTGTTCAGCATCTGTCAAACTCACTTTGTTCACTTCAGCTTAAATACCATTATAGTAGGTACTCAAGCTTCTCAAACAATTCAATACACCTCTTTTTGTTGAAATTCAGACTCAGGTGACTCTCAATTTCTCCCTTAAAATATTGAAATTCTGTCATTTTCCCTTCTACAGAACCTAGGAGCTAATAAAAGCCAGGTTTAGTCTTAATTAACCATCATTTCTGATTTTTCTTAGAGCTTCAAGCAGGTGTCTTCTACTTTGGCCTCACCTTCATCCTATTTACTAGCTAAAAATAACTGTTATTCAAAACCTGGCATATTCAGTTCTGAAGTGTGATAAACTTGAAACATTTAACTGCTTATTTTCCTGGTCCAACAGCCACAACAATTTGCTTGTGTGGTGATCAGTTTGACCTATGATTTTAGTTTTATTCATTCAATCATGAGGTGAGACTGTCATCGAACCATTGAGGAAAGTGCTAATAATGTACAACATAATTACATTCTTGTATTGGAACCAAAACAAGAATTTCAGGGGAATAACTAGTTTATCACTTCTCCTTAAACAATAGATAAGTAGTACCACACCAAGAATTATTACATGCATTGCACGAGGAAAGTTGTCCATTCAGCCCTTTGTGCCCATTCCACCATTAAATTCAATCACAGTTGATCTATTTCTTAACACTATTCATATAATCTCCATTCCATGTTGCTTACCTTTCAAAGATCCATCAATCTCAGTCACTATTCCACCTCTCCCAATATCATATCCAACTGGCAAGCATATTTTGGAATTAGTTAACTATTGGATTCCAGTTAGCAATCCCAGAAAAGAGAGAGTTGGAAAATTGCCCAAATAAATCATGAGGATAATGGAATACATTTTTCAGCAATTCCTTACAGGGCAGGTAAAGTAAGATATAGATGCAGAGTAATGCACACTTTACAATGTCCTATCACATACTGTCAGTCAGGTTACGTATAGGATCTATGCAAAGTAAACCTCTCTGGGCAGCCGAGAATAAAGGGGCACAGTTGGAGGATAACAATTCATTATTTTAAACAGTCGAGAAGAAATTTCTTCACTAAAGGGTTGCAAAATCTTTGGCTGTTTTTAATCCAATGGAGGAGAGTGCAGTTTAATTGATTCAATCCCAGACTAAATCACTTAAAAATTTGTCTCAGAAAATCAAAGTGCAAGCAGGAAAGTGAAGTTCAAACCCCAATATCAACCACAATCATTAAATGGCAGAGCAGGCTCAATGGCTTATAGAACATGAAAGCCAAGTCCATATAATTTCTATCAGAGATGGTAGGAACTGCAGATGCTGGAGAATCTGAGATGATTCCAATAGTTAACTAATTACAAAATGTGCAGGCCAGTTGGATGTGATATTGGGAGAGGTGGAAG
>NC_063360.1:12564047-12582285 GCF_021869965.1 Rhincodon typus | reverse complement strand
ATCAGATTTTCTGATGAAGGGTCTAGGCCCGAAACATCAGCCTTCCTGCTCCTATGATGCTGCTTGGCCTGCTGTGTTCATCCAGCTCTACATCTTGTTATCTCCATATAATTTCTGATAGGTCAGAAAAGGGTGTAGGTACATTATGGGCTAGACACAAAGGAACGGTCTCTCTATACAGACTAATAGAGCACTCAAGATAGGAATACACCAACTTGTATTCATGGTATGTGTTCAACATTGCCTCAGATGGACTCACTTGTTCCAAACATATCACAGCTAAGACCATGCCCAATCACTTCCCTGTACGACTCAACCACATTCCCCTTGCCTTCTGTTTGCACCCCTGAAAAGGTCTCCTCCAATTCACTTACAAGTGCACTTTCAAAATTTTAGCTGTCCAGCTTTTGGCCCTCCATTCATCATGACATTTCTACAATTGATTTGCTCAATCACACATTAAGCTCATCTTTGACACTATATTCCCAACAAAACTGAATCTGTCGCCCTGTCCTTACTCCAAAGTACATGTCTCATTACCTTGGACTTAAGGATGGTGAAGAAATGTGAACGGATATGGTGAACTGTTTTCAAAGCAAACAGACATTCCAGACACTCAGCAGTGACCATCTGGAGAATGCTCAGAGGCAGGAGTTAGGACAAGTAGTAGCTTGCCTCACCAAATCTCAAGGGAAATTGGGGAAAGGCACCAATAACTGGCAGATACAGCAAATCCCACATCCTGGCAACAAAAATAGTAAGGTTAGAGGCAAAAAACTGCAGATACTGGAATCCAAAATAGACAAACAAGAGGCTGGAAGAACAGCAGGCCAGGCAGCATCCAGAGGAAAGGAGCAATCAACGTTTCTGATATTATCCTTCAGTCCTGTTCTTCCAGCCTCCTGTTTGTGTAACAAAAATAATAAAACTGATTGAGACATTCACTACAAGAAGTGACTGGATCACAAAGCATTCAGGTCTTGCTGATAGTTGCAAAACTTACAGGATCAGTCTACAATACAAAAACAAGTACATGGAACTCATGAATTGCTTGTTCACCAAGATAAGATCACTTGACCCTGCCATTTTATCCCCTGTCAGGCAAAATGCCGAGGATCCCTTGACCCCAACCCTGAATTTATATTGTTCTCCAGGTTCTCAACTCCCTTCATACCCTGTATGAGCTTCTCATGTCCATGAGACCCAACCCCAACTCTCTTCACCCTATTCCCATTAAATTGTATTTACTAACTTCTCTTCCAGACTTCCAACTTGGCTAACACTATTTATTGTTCTCTTTTCAAATACTGTCCACCCATCCTCTAAAACTTTGTCCCGCTTTAAAAAACTGACAACACCTCCATCATTGCAAATACTATCATTATCTTTGACATCCCTTTCTTCCGATCTCAAATTTGTGCCCAACATTCCCCAAAACTCCAATAATTTGAAGCTCTCCAATTAGGTTGCTGCCTGTGTAGGAGCCCAACAATTCTTAAAAATCAATTACATCCTGAGGCTGCACTAAATGTAAACACTCCTCATCCTTCTCTCTGCAGCCTGTAGCAATTGATCACACCATTCCCTTCCCACTATCATCCTGTTAGGTGGACTGCCCTCACTTGCTTCTATTCTTACCCAAATTGCTGGAGAATCAACATCAGTAGTTTCTCTTCCCACTGTCCTTTGGAAACCCCTGAGGATCTGTCCTTGGCCTGTTCCTATCTCTCCATCTGTATGCTTCCCCTCAGCAATATAAGAAAACAAAGTGACAGTTTTCACATATACACCAATTTCTAACTCCACCTCACTACCACATTTTTCACCTGCTCTAGCTCTCAACTGTCAGACTGCTTGTCTGACACACTGTATAGGTGAACAAAAATTTGTCTCGTAAATGAGAAGGCCAAGCCCATTTACTTCAGTTTCCACAACAAACTCCTTTCTCTCACTACAATCCACCTCTGTGGCAATTCAGGGTGGTCTGGACAATTTTAAATCTCGGTATCATGTTGGAGATGATATTCTGGTCACATTTCAGCACAACTAAAATTGACTATTTTGAATTCTGCATCCTTGGCAGATTCACCTCTGCTTCAGCTCTTCTGCCAAGGAAACCCTCAATGCCTTTCCTTCTTGACTGGACTATTCCCATGCACTCATCACCTATCTCCAACATTCTGCCCTGTGTAAACTCAGGTGATAATAATTCACACCAAACCCTGTTCACTTAATACTCGTGTTGGCTGAACTATACTGGTTCTAGTCAAGCAAAGCCTCTTTTAAACACTCAGCATAATTTTCAATTACTTACTCCAAGGTACATGTCTCTATCCCTTGGATTTAAGAATAAAGTTGTGAAAACAGTTCACCATATCTGTTCACAGAGCAAACATCAGATATTCCAGACACTCAGCAATGACCTCATCCCCTTCCTCAATCTTATCTGCACCCCTCCACTTAGGAGGATACCCAATTCTAATTGTTCCACCATTGCCAGCTGCCAAGGTCCCAAGATTCAGAATTCTGTCTCCAAATCTCTAATTATGCCACTTTCAGACCTACCTCTTTAGACCAAGATTTTGGTCACCCACCCTATGCTTATGTGATTTGCCATCAAATTTTATATTGATACACCCATGATATTTTTATTGCATTAAAAAGGTGTTATTTCACTACAAGTTGTTGTCACAGGTTATGGACTCAAGTACAGCAAAGATTCAAGTACACTTTGTAGAATTTTTTCCCCAGGATGGAAACAGATGATGAAGATACCTTGTTCCACAATACACCAAAAACATTATTCATTCTCACACCTATCTGCACGCTTACTCAGCTGTTTATTGCCAAATTAGGGGGAATATTGAGCTATACAGTTTCATATGTCCTAAGCATGGAATAAAAAGGTCAATTTTTAAAAATCAATTTAAGGGACTGAAGACTTTCAATGGAACAGTCCAGATTAGATTTGAATTCTGATCACAAAGTTAAAGGTCAATGTCTCGCCCATTGAATCAGTCACCTAGCTGTCAATTTATTTTTATTTGCAAATTAAAACCATGCAGTACTGATGTCCTGTTATTATATTTCAGCACCAAATTTAGTAAATTGAGTTTAATGTATGTTTACAAAATACACTTAAATATATCTTGAGCAAGACTGTAATTACTGCACCCAGACTACATCAATCTACCATAATAGTTACACTCAAACACATCCAGTGAGTTGACCCACCTGGAATGGGGCTGTTCGTCATACAATTTAAGCCAACAAGTCACAGAATTCTGATATTCAGTAAAACAGTGTTAGCTATCCCCATTGTCATTAAGGGGGGGGAATGAAGTACCTACATTTGGTGAATCCTCATATTTGTTCCCCAAATGTGTAGTGTTGTAAACAAACTCATACAGCTGCCACTTTTCAGTGACAGTTAGCCTCACCTATTTAACTGATTGTTTTCTACTCTCCTCTCCAAAAGGAGAGGCATCTTTTAGCTCTTACCTAATTGACCATCCTCATATGTAGGCTTCAAAAGGGAACTAGACAACAAAAGTTTAATCATACTTTTGAGACATCTATAATCCAGCAATTTCAGTAAAAGATCACCAACTAACTTTCTGGGGCGGCAGTTCTGATCAGATTTTATCCCAGGAGCACTCGTAACGCCCAAATGCTAACAGCAGGTAACTTCAAAACCGAGGAGTTGCTCTGCATATTTGCTTACCGACATTAACGTGGATATTATGCTCCTGATCTTACCACTGATTCAAAAACACAGACAGACAATATTAGAATTAAAACTGGATTGTAGTACACAGTGGCTAACAGAAGGAAATATTGCATAGAAAATATCAAAACTCTTTAAATTGTATTGCTGTCCATAAAAAGAAACTTCTGAAAAATATACAAGACCAAATAATTTGCAATCGAGATACCTCGTTCATTATATAACAATGCAACAGACTGAAAACACATTAAACAGGTAAAGGCAACGTAAAATGCAGGACATAAATGTAAAGGTTCACATTATAAATCCAGAATTTGCTTACAACATTTAAAATTATAAAAACGTTGATAATAAAAGATAGACTTCATTTAAAAAACTCTAACAAGGAAAGGCGACACCGGTTAAGCAATATTTCCTCCATCACGTTATAATTACAGTACTACAAAAAAAAAATCACATTGACAAGAAGCACAGATGAAGTACAGGTGGACACTAATTCTAGTGTCAAGAGAACCTGAAACACAAGGACAATCTCCTACAAGAGCATGCGGCTGTAATAAAATCTAATGCAACAATATCTGAGGCAGGCTGGAAGCTGACAGCATCTTTCCCCAGCCCTTCCTTTATCTACTGTAAATTATTTATAAGCAGCTTCACTCGAACCTTTCTGGGCTGTTGACAAACACGGAATTTGTACCTTTTGTTGTTGCTTTCAGCATGTAGCTGTCCCTAGCGCCATGCTGCCCTGATCCTGAGGTATTTAACTCTGCTCTTTACCTCCTGAGCTCAGCCGCAAGCGCTCTCTCTCTCTTCCCAGCGCAGCCTGTCCAAGTCCCGCCCACCCACCGCACTCTTATTGGCTCACAACCGGCGCCCCGCCCGCCCATGTAGCACTGCCTTTGGCTGAGATGACTGTCAATCATCCGTATTGCCCAACACTGCAACACTCGAGCCTGCCTCTGATTGGATAACCCGAGAAGGCTTGGGTACAATTTGTACATCTTTGGGTTCAGTTGCAGATTCGATGGGGCAGGGGAAGAGTACGGAGACGTGCAGAAAGTGTGTATAAAAGTAATATCCTTGTTGCAACAGTATTTCTATAAATCCCTATCGCATGTCACCTTACCCCAGCCAACCTCATATTCCAATCTCCACCTTCACTTCACGTGGTGAAGGAGCAGCGCACCGAAAGCTGGCGATTTTAAATAAACCCATTGGACTATAACCTGGTGTCGTGTGGCTTCTGACTTTCTGCACATCATATCTTCCCCCATGTTATTCCCTTTCTCGAATCACCCAATCCCACACTCCCAACCTGATCCCATTCCTCTATTACACCCATGCCCTTTATTCCATCTTCCTCACATACCCTCCCTGCCACCCCGTTACTTCCCTTCCTTCCTCCCATTTGTTCCACCCTCTCCCCAAAGCCATCCCAGCCTCACCATTGTCAGGAGTTGTCAGTGAGTGCTGGCACAGTGAGAAAAAGAAAACTGCAGCCCGGTAACTGAGAGTGGAGTTCTGCAAGAGATGGTGGAGGATATGTGAACCAAAAGAACTGCGGATGCTGTAAGTCAGAAATAAAAACAGAAATTGCTGGAAAAGTTCAGCAGGTCTGGCAGCATCTGTGAAGAGAAATCTTGTGACCCTTCTTCAGAACAGAACAGCACTCAGAACTGCAGTATATGGGAGCAGTGAGAGTTGGAGCCCAGTACCTCAGAAACAGCAGGAGATGGATCTCAGGATCTGAGGTTGGGAACAGTAAGAGATGGAGCTCAGTAACTGTCATACATGCATCAGCCTTCACCCACTAAGTTACCGCATCAAACAATCAGAAAATTAGGACAGAAAAATGTAGCATTATAATAGATGTACTTTAAAAGAATAGTTTAATCTCATTATATGTGCTCTTTCAGCACTTTTCACCCTTGGCTTAGTAGCAGCAATATTATCTTGCAAACAGGGCCACACTCCAAAGACTTGACAAGAAAACCTGGGCTAATACTGTGAACCAGGAAGCCCAAATGTTTAGCTGGAGTAAAGGTAATCTAAAGAGCCAGCATTCCCATGTAAGTTGAATCAAGACCATTAGAAATGGGAATACGATCATGCCATTCGGCCCCTCAAGCCTTCCCTGCCATTTAACAGGATCATGGCTGATCTAACATTCTTTGCATCCAGTTTTCTGCCCTTTCCCTGTATCTTTCCCTTGATTCCACCCGCTCCCCCCCACCCCACCAACAATGATCAAGAATCTATCCACCTCAGCCTTTAATTTACAAGAGTTCTGCCACACATCTCTCTGCGGCAAGGAGTTCCAAACACTCACAACCTTCTAAGAGAAAAAAAATTCTTCCTCATCGCAGTCTTAAATTGCCATCCCTATATTCTGAGGCCACGCTCTCTGGTCCTAAACTTTCCCAATGATTACCAATACTTAATTGTATAAGTGTGAACTAATAGCAACAATGGCAATCTTTGCAAACGACTCACCGTGAGAGAAGATATCCCTATATGAGGCCCAAATATTGTGGTTGATGGTCTGTGGTCTGGTAGTAGGGTAAATTCCTGGCCATGCAGGCATTGATGGAATCATCTAATGCCAAAAATGATTCCTAGAGCTTCTTATCTATCTGTCACAGTTCCTTTCTGCTTATTTAATAATCTTGATGCAAGAGCTTTTGGCTGGTCTTCACCATTGGATAATTTGTAAGGAACGATTGCTCCCATTCCATTCGGTGATACATCGCATGCTAGTTACAAAAGTAACTTTAGGTTAACATGATCAGGACTTCTGACTTTAATAAAGCCTCTTTGGCTTGTGTGAAAACTCTTTCACATTGATTATCCATTTCAAATTCTTGTCTTGGTATAATAAATTGTGCAATGGCTTGAGAATGGTTGCAAGATTTGGGACAAAGCATCCAAAGTAATATAACAAGACCAATAATGATCATAGTTGGTTGACAAATTTTGGTGTTGGTGCCTCAGTTATGGTTTTTACTTTTGAAGCTGAGTTGTGTTGTCCCCAGCAATCTGTCCTGGACCTCCCACATTGATACGCTGGTCAAGGAGGCCAAACAATGCCTCTTAGGAGGCTAAGGAAATTCGGCATGTCCATAGCGATCTCACCAACTTCTATAGATGCACCACAGAAAGCATTCTATCTGGATACATCATGGCTTGGTATGGCAACTGTTCTGTCCTATACCATAAGAAACTACACAGAGTTCTGAAAATAGTCCAGTCCGTCACGCAAACCAGCCTTCCATCTATTCATTCCATCTACACTTCTCTCTGCCTCAGAAAGGCAGCTAATATCATCAAAGACCCTGGTTATAATCTCTTCCAACCTCTTCCGTCAGGCAGAAGATATAAAATCTTAAACACATGTACCAACAGGTTCAAGAACAGCTTCTTCTCTGCTGTTATTAGACTTCTGAATGGACTTCTCAAATTTCAAATCTAATGTTGATCTTGCTTTCTGTGCACCTTCTTTGCAGCCATAATTTTGTATTCTTCGCTCTGTTCAATCACCCTATGATCTTCGTATGGTATGATCTGCCTGTACTGCACGCAAAACAAAAATTTTCACTGTATTTAGGTACATGTGACAGTAATAAATCAAATCAAAGTATTGTACCTTAGTATCAATGACATGGCTGAAATGTTTGATGAAAAATTTTTTGAAAATCACATTTATCTTTCCTTATTCTTGGGCCACAATCTTAAAACCTTGACAAGGTAGAATCTAAATTATGGAAATTATCTTTTTCATTTCTCCCCATGACTAAAATATTGTCGAGGTAACACTGGACTCCTTCTAATCTACTTAAAATCTGATCCAAGGCACATTGGAATAATGCAGGTGTCGGTATGATTCTAACTGGAAGTCTCTTGTATTTGAATAGCCCTTCATATGTTACAATCTTCAAGTATTTCTGTGATTCAGGATCTATATTCTTCTGCGGATAGGCTTGACATTGGTCAATTTTACTGAAAAATGGTCTTCCAACTAGTCCAGCAAATAGGTCATCAATTAAAGGAAAAGGATACTTGTCAGCATACAGAATCAGATTAATAGTGAACTCAAGATCACCACAAATGCATACCAATACATCTTTTTTGCATCGTTGTTACAGTAGATGCGGCCCAAATACTCACATTTACAGGTAAAAAGAATCCTATCTTCATCAGCGTCTCTAATTCTGCCTCAACGTTTGGTCTTATTGCATAAAGCAATGATTTAGTCTTGTAACACCTTGTCTTAATCCTCATCCTTGATTTTCAATTTGACAGAGATCTTTCCTATGTTTCTCAGATCCCATGCTGGTTTCATTTGTGGAGCCAGAACCTTTTGGCAATCACCAATGGCTTTGGTGTTAAATGGTTCTGTAATATTCCTACTGCTTCTTCATTAGTTTTGGAATCGGACTTCTCTGCTTGTACCAGAGTCCTCAGGAGGTTAAAAGTTTTGCTCCCCCATAATACTCAAGAACTCAGGGATGACTATAATTTTGCTATAATTTTGTTAGCATGAACAAAACAATGGAATCTTCCTTTGTGTGGAGTTCCAGCTGTCTGTATTTTCATCATGCAGTCCCACAGCGCCAAAGGTTTCTGCCATTTTTAAGTGGAAGCACCTGTCTAGCACGAAGTACCATGAAGAGTTTAGCACTACCTTATGTCTTCCCATTTGAAACAAGATATCCCTGAAGCTGCCTGTTTTTTCCAAGACTACACCCCAGCTCAAAACATTTCGCTCTGTGGAGGACACTCGTTACTCACAGTGTTCCTACAGGTTGGATCATGTGTTGAGTTTCTTCTGCACTGTTCACCTCTTCCTGTTTCTTTTTAACTGACTTTACCTGCTTCAATGCAGTGATGGCATCTTTGGATTTCTTTTCTTTTTACCAAAGTGCCTCCAAGACCTGCAGTTAGGACCACAGTAAATCAACAGATTCAACAGGTGGATAATGAAGCAGATTTTATCCTCGTCGCCACTTTTACACTTGTGTTAAGTTTCAAAAAGGACCAGGAAGCCAGAGTGGTTAACTACAGCAGGACCTTTATTAAGGAGGTGTTCATTCGGCAAGCAGCAAGGGTAGACCAAGTTTCCATCCAAAATGGTGGATGACATCAGCATTACATCGCATGATCAAGTTCTTAAAGTGACAGCCTGTCTTTCTTACCAAATATACAACACACAGCAGTGCAGCTTGGAAGGAATGCGCCACTATTTGGGGTGTGATATTTCAAGTATGAAAACCAATGACATATGAAATTCATGAAAATTGCTATATAAATTAAGTTTTTCTTCTAAAATATATAATTGCAATGGTGTTATATTGTAAATGATGCTTTCCTGCTCGTGAGGTGTCAAACCAAAGCTCCATCTGGCCATTCAGACTGGAGTTCCTTTAATAGTGTTCAAACCCTTGGGTTATGTGTTTGACAAGGAATAAATATTGTAAACTTGAATTGTACTTTTACTTATCTTACATCATGTAAACTCAACTCAAATGGTCATGTAGTGTACTTTTTTATAAATCTTATGAATGAAGTAAATTCTTAGGACAGAGAGGAAAAGGGGAAATGCAAAAACTGCTCAATGTATCTGGTTGTGCAGAATGATATGCCACATTTATCTGCCCAACACAAGTAACTACACTTCAAAAGTAATTTGCTGGTTAACAAGTGTTACTGGATTTTTAAACTCTTTCTTTATGTGACTCTTTTCCTCCTTTCAAAATCCTCTTAAATTTTATGCTCAAGTCACAAATGATAACATTGACTGGTTGAGCTGAATGGCCTGTTTCTGTATATTTTGTGCAGTTCTGTGTGAAACCTTAAACACTTCTCTCTGCTTTGGGCTCCTACTTCCTAAACCAAGGCTGGTTCTACCATACAGTACCATCACAAAACAGCTTAGTAGACTGGAAGAGATTTGACCTATGTGTTCTCCATTTGAGGTAAATAATTGGCACTATTTTTAAAAGGTCAATTAATTTTTCTGTGAACAACTTTATTTAAACATATTATGCAAATTTTGAATAAGAAGTTGTTTTCCTTTGATGGACATCGCCAAATGGTCAGCGGCGAAGTGATAGTCGGTAGTGAAGCGGCTGGCGAGTCTGGGCGGGACTTGCCCCAGTGTGGTTAAAAGAGAGCCCAGCGCGGGGAAGAGCGAGCCCTCATGGGGAAAGCCCAGTGTGGAGTGTCTGCAGGCCCATGTCTTAAGAAAGGACTGTAATGTTTAACTTTTAACTTTATCTCTTTATTTTTTCTACTTCATACTAAGAAGAACTGTAGCGTTGAACTTTTTAACTTATTACTTTATTTTTCTATTTTTGTAATTAAGATTTTGTGCCGAGGTACCTCTGTATCTAAGATAACAAATCTCTTCCAGTCTACTAAGCTGCTTTGTGATCGTACTGTATGATAGAACCAGCCTTGGTTTAGGAAGTAGGAGCCCAAAGCAGAGAGAAGTGTTTAAGGTTTCACACAGAACTGCACAAAATATACAGAAACAGGCCATTCAGCTCAACCAGTCAATGTCATCATTTGTCACTTGAGCCTAAAATTTAAGAGGATTTTGAAAGGAGGAAAAGAGTCAAATAAAGAAAGAGTTTAAAAATCCAGTAACACTTGTTAATCAGCAAATTACTTTTGAAGTGTAGACCTGGATGAACACAGCAGGCCAAGCAGCATCAGAGGAGCAGGAAGGCTGACGTTTCAGGCCTAGACCCTTCTTCAGAAATAGGGGAGGGGAAGGGGGTTCTGAAATAAATAGGGAGAGAGCTTGTGAAGGACTTCACAAGCTTCAAAATCTCCCCTCCCCCTACCGCATCCCAAAACCAGTCCAGCTCATCCCCACCTCCCTAACCTGTCCTTCCTCCCACCTATCCCCTCCTCCCACCTCAAGCCGCACCCCCATCTCCTACCTACTAACCTCATCCCACCCCCTTGACCTGTCTGTCCTCCCTGGACTGACCTATCTCCTCCCTAACTCCCCACCTACACTCACCTTTACTGGCTCCATCCCCGCCTCTTTGACCTGTCTGTCTCCTCTCCATCTATCTTCTCCTCTATCCATCTTCTATCCGCCTCACCCTCTCTCCCTATTTATTTCAGAACCCCCTTCCCCTCCCCCGTTTCTGAAGAAGGGTCTAGGCCCGAAACTTTTAAATAAACACATTTTAAAAAAATCTCAATCTCTTGACTCTGATTGAGAAATGAAACTATTCTGAAACTTCCGGGGAAAATAAAAGAGAGAGGCACAGTACTGCTATTAATAATCTGGTTTGTCGTAAGAGATGTAGAACTTTTAACTTATTCCTTTATTTTCCTAGTTTAAACTGCGAAAGACTTTAATGTAAACTATTAACTATTTATTTATTTTTCTACTATTCTTGTGAAGTAACGCTTAACTTTTTAACTCTTGTTTCTCTTTCTACTTTGTACCTAAGCTTTTTTTGTACCTAGGTACCTTGGTACCTAAGATGGCACCATGTGTAGCGACATTATACACTTTTCACTGTACTCCAGTACTTGAGTACACATGACAATAAAATCTAAAATCTAAGATGGAAGTAAGAGCAAAACAAAGAAAAATTCAATTAATGACAGGTTCAATATTATTTGAAGATCAGTGTAAGCTCCATAATCAAAGTGATGGCAGCAGCATTTCTATCTACACTGGTTCCATACATGTTCATTGGCTTCCATTATTAGAACAATAAATGTTCCACATACCCCCTCAAAGAGATAGGCATAACTGAGGCCCATGTGGGTATCCATAGCCAATTCTTTGACCTGGAAAGAGAGAGACAAGTTAAAGGAGAAGTTGTTCAAAGTGAGAATGAGCTCACCAGGCGAAGGAGGTGGTAATGTTCATGTCTCATGTTGGGAGGTGGGAATGTTTCATGTTTCTTCTGAAGGAAGGACTGGAGAGCCTACAGGTAGAGAGATTACATATCCATGGTGAAGGGGAGGCAGCTAAGGGAAGGAGTCAAGATAGGAAGAAAAATTTCAGAGGGACAGGCACAGGCTGAAATGGTAACTCTGCCAAGTCAGGCCTATTTGTGGATTTTGGGAAGAAGGCAGAAGCAGCCTGGGCAAAATTGGGGCACTAGAGTCATTGTGTCATAGAGCTGTACAGCATGGAAACAGACCCTTCGGTCCAATCTGTCCATGCCGACCAGATATTCTAAATTAATCGAGTCCTATTTACCAGCACATGGCCCATATTCCCCTAAGCCTTTCCTATTCACATACCCATCCAGATGCCTTCCAAATGTTGTAATTGTACCAGTCTCCACCACTTCCTCTGGCAGCTCGTTCCACACACGCACCACCCTCTGTGTGAAAAAGTTGCCTCTTAGGTCCCTTTTAAACCTTTACCCTCTCACCTTAAACATTTGCCCTCTAGCTTTGGACATCCCCACCCCGGGGAAAAGACCTTGGCTGTTCACCCAATCCATGCCCGTCATGATTTTCTAAACCTCTTTAAGGTCACCCCTCAGCCTCCGACGCTCCAGGGAAAATAGACCCAGCTTTTTCAGCCTCTCCCTACAGCTCAAACTCTCCAATCCTGGCAACATTCTCGTAAATCTTTTCTGAACTCTTCAAGTTTCACAACATCCTTCCTACAGCAGGGAGACTAGAAGTGCATGCAGTATTCCAAAGTGGCCTAACCAATGTCCCGTACAGCCGCAACATGACCTCCCAACTCCTCTCCTCAATGCACTGATCAATAAAGGTAAAGCATACCAAATGCCTTCTTCACTATCCTAACTACCTGAGACTGTACTTTCAAGGAACTATGAACCGGCACCCCAAGGTCTCTTTGGACACTGATAGGTGGGAAGCCATGGGGGTGAGATCTCCAAAGGAGACAAGGTCAGTGACAGTCTTAGAAACAAAAGTTTGATATTCGGTGGTGGGGTTATGGTCCAGGCTGAGATAGGGGGAAGAGTTTGAGAGTTGGTGCTCAATCTCCAAAGGCAGAGGTCAGATTCTAGACAACAACAGCACCACTTTTATCAACAGGATTGATAACAAAGTCAGGGTTAGACCTGAGAGAAACAGGATATTTCTCCCATGCTTTCTACAGAGTGCTTCTGCTACACATAAACCTCCTTCCAGTAACTCATTCAACATAACATTAACCCTTAAAATGCTTATCCAACTTTCCCTGAAATACATCCTCAAGTACACCACCAAGATTGAGAGTTCCACATTCCCACTGTTCTCGAAGTGAAAATGTTTCTTCTGAATTCCCGACTGGATTTCTCAGTAATTACTTCATATTGATGACTTCATCTAGTTTGCTATCCCCACACAGGGAAGGATTCTATCACTCTGTCCATTCTATCAAAAGCTTTCTTAGGTTTAAACACTGTGAGTTAACCCCCCAGCCTTCTCTTTTGAAGAGACAGGAGATCCAGCCTGGTCATCCTTTCCTGATAGGTATAGACTTGTAGTTATCATCTCTTCCTTGTAGATATTATTTGCATATTCTCCAGTGCCTCCATATTATTATCATAGCATGGTGACTATTCCAAATGTGGTTTAGCCAGGTTTCAATACAAGTTTAGGATAATCTCTCTATTTTTTGATTCTACAATTGATGGTCCCATGAAATAAAATGTGAGGCACTCCTTCAATCTTTATTTTTTTTCTTTCATGGGATGTAGACATTGAAGGCTAAGTCAGCATTTGTTGTATATGCCTAAAAGCCCTTGAACTGAATGGCTTCCTAGGGCCATTTCAGAGGGCAGTTAACATTAGTGGTGATTAATTACTGTGCTACTGAAATCACATCTAGGCCAGACCAGATAAGGATGGTAGCCTTCCTTCCCTGAAGGACATCAGTGAACCAAATGGGTTTTATTTATTGCAGTTTCATGGCACTAGCTTTATATTCCAGATTTATTAATTGAGTTTACATTCATAGTGGGATTTCGGAGCATTAGCCTGGCCCTCTGGATTAGTAGTCCATTGGCGTTACCACTATAACACCACTTTCTCTTGATCTACAACAAAGTATTCAAAGGGAATTAGAAAATGCACCAATGTGGTTATGATTTGTCTCCTAGTGCAAAAATGAACTTGAATGCTACACTGCGGAGATACAGTCTTTCACTTGAGACATTAATCGGGGCACTCTCTACTTTCTGAGATGAATGTCACGGGATCTATGGTGCTACTTTGCAGAAAAGCAAGAGAGTCAGCTCATTCTTATCCCTCAATCAATATCATTAATATCTGCTCATTATCACATTGAGGTTTGTAGCAGCTTGCTGCTGAACAAATTGGCTGCTGTGTTTCCTGCATTACAACAGTGACTACTTTTCAAAGCATTTCAATGGTAGTAAAACACCTGGGACATCCAGAGATTTCAAACGGCTCTACATAAATGAAAGATTTTCACCTATTTTTATGCCGCTGTCTGATTAATTTTTAATTGCTGGAGACTCCAGGTCAAGGTTGGAGGATTGGCAATCTTAAATGTTCGATTTCAACTGTGTAATCAATGGTACTTGGGTTAACTGCAGCATTATGGCTGATTTTATTTAACGCATTACTGACTGAGGATTAAACCTGGAATATGCAGGTCTGTATGGTTTGGTGCAATTGCAGCCAGTACATTTATTCAGAGAAGCATCAATTAATAGTGGGGGAGCTCCTCTTGCTTAATATGAACATGCTTATTAAGATATAGACAGAGACAACTGGCAGTGGTTTGAGTTTCAGGCTGAAGTCACACTGATTCCTGACTCAAATCAGTTACCAAGCAATATTGCATCTCTGTTGAAAGCGTGACTACTTTGGATAGAGGTTATATATTGGCTACTGCAGTGCTTTTTGGGAGCACTTTCTAATTCATGGTGGTTTTCCATTGTTAAGTGTAGATTGCACTCTCAGCAATAAGCACAAAATGTAGGCTGACACTTCAGGGGCCTTATTAAGGGCGTACTGCACATTTGGAAGCGCTGTCCTGCAAGTGAAATCTTAAGCCAAGGCTCCATTTGCCTTCTCAGGTGGATGTAAAAGCTTGTAAGGCATTGTTTCGAAGAAATGTGGGGATCTTCTCTGTAGTGACCTGGCTAATATTTATCCTTTCCCTATGCTTTGCTAAAACAGATTATCTGGCCGTTATCGTGTTGCTATTTGTGGGAGCTTGCTGTGCAGTAATTAAGGTGTTGTGTTTCCAATAGTGACTTCTCTTTAGAAGGACTTCATTCGCTATAAAACACTGTGGGACAGACTAAATTCACAAAAGTCACCACAGAAAAACTAAATTCTTTCTTTATAATGCCGAACCTTCTAAACCAGAAACAGAAATTGCTGGAAAAACTGAACTCAGAAGAGTCCCTGTTCTGAAGAAGTGTCACTGGACCTGAAACGTTAACTTTGCTTTCTCTCCACATATGCTGCGAGACTGCTGAGTTTTCCCAGCAATTTCTGTCACTGTTTCTGATTTCCAGCATCTGCAGTTCTTGGGATTTTTTTCTTCTTAATCAGAGTTTGTTTAGATGTTGTGGTTTCACTGAAAAGATGGTCAAGAAACTAAAGTGTGTGGCCATTCCAAATCTTAAGCAATTACAAAATGTTTGCTTAACTTGCATGTGAGGCTCGTTGCTGATGAAAAGGGGGTATGTCAGTATGTCAGCCTATTAGCTATAAAAGGTTAGAATGTAGTTTATGCAACATTCTCATCTAGCTTATACAAAGACGGCTAAAATGTACAGAAATCTGAAAATCTTTCAGTGCAGATGCAAATTGATTCAAAATTCCTGTTTTGAAGTCTCCAATAAACATTCCCATGTTGTCTGGCTCAGTAATGTTAGATTGTTTCCATCTGTTTCTGTTTTATTGGAGGTTTTATTAATTTAGTCCTGTTAAACCAAAACCTGGAAGTCTTAATTGTAACTTACAAATGTACCCTTTTTTCCATTTTTCTCACTGACCTACATGCTACTTTCTGATAAATTTGATGAACTTTGGTTGTTCGAACTCAGCCTTCTGAGGAGTAGGCACAAAGAGACATTGCACAAAGCATTATGAGACAATGTGACAGATTTCCAGGGCCCCTGGACAGAACAGGGATAGAAACACAACCAATTAGCACAACTGAATTTATGAATATCAGTTCCAACTAAAAAGCTGTAATGTGGGAGGATCAGTGGATTAAGATGCAAGGCACATGTTTAGGCGTTGTAGAGAGCTCATTTGACACCATCCAGGACAAGCAGCCCACTTCATTGGCACCACATTCACAAACATTCACTCCCCTCTATCAAGCACAGTCACAGCAACATATACCACCTACAAGGTATCGAAATAGTTGCAGAAATTCATCAAGGCTCCTTTGACATCACCTTCGAAATCTGTGACTACTTTCATCTAGAAGGACAAGGGCAGTAGATGGGAACACCACCACCTGAAAGCTCCCCTCCAAGCCACTCACCATCCTGACTTAGAAATACAAGTTGTTCCTCCAGTGTCACTGTGTCAAAATCCTAGAACCTCCTTAACACATTCTGGGTGAACCTACACCAAATGGACTGTTGTAATTCAAGATGGCAGCTCACCACCACCTTCTGAAGGGCAACCAGGGATGGAAAATAAATGTTGACTCAGTAAACGATACCCACATCCCATTAAAAAAATAAGAAAAAAAAAATCACATGTTCTCTCTGACTTATACTGGCTTCTGGTTGAGTAATGCCTTGATTTTAAAATTCTTATCTTTGTTTTCAAATCCTTTTTGCATTCCCTTTCTCATCTTTGTAACCTTTAGGGGAGGCAATGGCCTAGTGGTATTATCGCTGGACTGTTAATCCAGAAACCCAAATAATGTTCTGGGGACCCTGGTTCGAATCCTGCCATGGCAGATGGTGGAATTTGAATTCATTAAAATATCTGGAATTAACAATCTAATGATGACCGTGAATCCATTGTCAATTGTTGGGAAAACCCCATCCTGTTCACTAATGTTCTTTAGGGAAGGAAACTGCCCTTCTTACCTGGTCTGGCCTACATGTGATTCCAGGCCCACAGCAATGTGGCTGACTCTTAGCTGCCCTCTGGGCAATAAATCCTGCCTGGCCAGCGACGCCCTCATCCTGTGAATGAATAAAACAAAACTTCCTTCAACCTTCTGAGATAACTGCACTCTTTCAATTCTGGCCTCTTGCTAATGGACTATTTTCATCACTCTAATAGTGGCATTTGTATCTTCTAATGCCTTGGTTTAAACCTCTGCCTGAATTCTCCACCTCTGAATCTCTCTGTCTTTGTTCATCCCCTTAAAACTACATTTTTGATTGAAATGATGGTCATCATTATTTCTCAATGTGGCTTTGTGCAAAAATTTGTTTGACAATGCTCATGTGAAGAACCTTGGGGTGTTTTTCTATGTTAAGGGAGTTATATTAGTATGAACAAAAATCATGATAAAGGTATGGCACAGAAAGAGGCAATTCAGCCCATTGTGTCTGCGTTGGAAACTGAAAAATGCAAACAATTGGACACAAATTGATGTTATTTTTGTCAACATCCTTGCAGTCCAAATGACCTGCATTTACTGAGGATTCATTTTAAAGATTAGAATTGACAAACAGATACACCTGAGATTTTGTCAATGGCTTTATGAAGGGTTTTACAGTTTCAGCAGTAATTAATAACTCCAGAATGATTATTTTTAAATTTAATATCCTTAATAAGTGAATAAGCAGTCAACGTTTTACTTCACAATTCATCTACAAGATCACTTCAGTACTTAGCTCAGGTTAGGAATATCAGGTACATGAGGGATCGGTATGATTACAGTGTGTGTTCAAATATCTAGCTTAACAAGACTTTTCAGAATGATTGTTGCATCATACATTTTATTGACCTTCCTGTCCTCTGGACAAATGCACTTGTACTATGAAACAATTCCTACATCTTAATAACTGGTATTCAAGCAGTTTTTTAGCATTTCAAAATTTGTATATGGACTGTGCCAAGTTGCAGATGGTATATTTACAAGAAAACTGTATATGCACGGCACCCTCTCTATCAGGCAAAGTATTCATAACCAATTTGTAGCATAGATTCTGTCTTGATGGGTTCAGAAACATTGATTCGCATTATTTTCTACAAGTGCTCCCTCTGGTGTTCATCTGAAGTGTTTGTTCTCTCAATGCTTTAATTTTGATTTTGCTGAGCTTATCGTGAACTATACTTTTGAGTGGAGCTAGTTCCTAATGGACATGTTACTTCTGACTCTGTCACTAAGATTTTGACCTGCAAGGAAAGCAATGATCATATGCCAGAGCCATTGAGAAATCTATACAGGTAGAATTTCTGTGCAAAACTTGCCTTGCAAAGAGGCATGTACGTAGATAAACTGACGGTCACACGTGGATAACAAGGTGTAGAGCTGGATGAACACAGCAGGCCAAGCAGCATCAGAGGAGCAGGAAGGCTGACATTTCGGGCCTAGACCCTTCTTCAGAA
>NC_063360.1:12545736-12559047 GCF_021869965.1 Rhincodon typus | reverse complement strand
GGGCCATTTCTGAAGAAGGGTCCAGACCCGAAACGTCAGCTTTCCTGCTCCTCTGATGCTGCTTGGCCTGCTGTGTTCATCCAGCTCTACACCTTGTTATCTCAGATTCTCCAACATTGGCAGTTCCCACTATCTCTGTCTATCCATCTCTGTTTTAGAAATGCTCAATGACATGGCGTCAACAGCCCACTGCAGCAACGAGTTCCATCGATTCAACCATACTCTGGCTGAAGAAATTCCTTATCATCTCAATTCTAACCAGCCATTCCTTCACTCTGAGGCTGTGCCCTCGGGTCCTAATCTGTCCTACTAGCGGAAACATCTTTTCTATGTCCACTCCATATAGAACTCTCAGTATTCTGTAAGTTTCAATCAGATTCCCCCTCATCCTTCTAAACTCCATTGAGTACAGATCCAGAGTCTTCAACCGCTCCTCATATGACAAGCCCTTCGTCCCCAGTATCATTCTTGTAAACCTCTTCTGGATCCCTTCCAAGGCCAAGACATCTTTCCTTAGATAAGTGGTCAAAAACTGGTCATAACATCCCGAATGCGGTCTGACCAGAGCCTTATACAACCTCAGCAGTATATCTCTGTTCTTGTATTGTGGCCTTCTTGAAATGAATGTTAACATTGCATTTGCCTTTCTGATTGCCAAATGAATTTGCATGTTAACCTTAAGAGAATCCTGACTAGGACTCCTAAATCCCTTTGTGCCTCAGATTTCTGAAACTTTGCACATTAAGAAAATAGTCTACGCCTCTACTCTACCCACAGAAGTGCATAATCTCACACTTTCCCACATTGTATTCCATTTGCCATTTCTTTGCCCACTCTTTTAGCTTGTCCAAGTCTTTCTACAGCATCCCCACTTCCTCAACACTACTATCCCTCCACCCATCTTTGTGTCATCTGCAAACTTAGCAACAATGCCCTCAAATCCTTTGTCCATATCATTAATGTGTGAATTATTGTGGTTCCATCACTGACCCCTGAAGAACTCCACAAGTCACTGGCTGCCAGCCTGAAAAATACCTCTTAATCCCTATTGTCTGCCTTCTGCGTGTCAGCCAATCCTCTATCCATGCCAGTACGTGGCCCCTAACACTATGCGTTCATTTTATTTAGTAGCCTCCCGTCAAAGGCCTTCTTGAAATTCAACTAGATCACACCCACTGGCTCTCCTTTGTCTAACTTGCTCGTTACCTCCTCAAAGAATTCTAACATTTTTGTCAGGCATGACCACCCATTGATGAAATCATGCTGACTCCGCCCTATTTTACATTGCACTTCCAAGTACTCCTCAATCTCATCCTAACTAATGGACTCTAAAATCTTAAAAATGACCGCGGTCAGGCTAATTGGCCTATAATTTCCCATTGCCTGCCTTCCTCCTTTTTTTAAACAGGGGTGTTACATTAGCCATTTTCCAGTCCTCTGGGACCCTCCATGACTCCAGTGATTCCTGAAAGATCACCACCAATACCTCTACAATCTCCTTAGCCAACTCCCTCAGGTGCAGTCTGTCTGGTCTGGGTGATTTATCCACCTTCAGACCGTTCAGCTTCCCCAGTGCCTTCTCTTTAGCGATGGCCACTACACTCAACTCTGTCTCCTGAATCTCTTGAAGCTCTGGTAAGCAATTATTGTCTTCCACCGTGTAGACTGATGCAAAGTACCTATTCAGTTCCTCTGCCATTTCTGTGTTTCCCATTACTATTTCTCCAGCCTCATTTCCTAGAAAACTCTTGCAATCTACTTTTATTTTACTAGTCAGCTTACCCTCATATTTCATCTTCTTCCCCTTATTGCCTTTTTAGTTTTCCTCCACTGGTTTTTAAAGTCTTCTCAATTCTTTAGCTTCCCATTAATTGTCACCACAATGTATGCTTTTTCTTTTGCTTTTATGCTATCCCTTATTTCCCTTGTCAGCCATGGTTGCCTCATTCTCCCCTTAGTATGTCTCTCCTTCCTTGGGATAAATTTCTGCTGTGCCTCCTGAATTACCCCCAGAAACTCCTGCCATTGCTGTTCTGTCAGTTTTCTTGCTTGGCTCCTCTTCCAATTAACGCTGGCTAGCTGCTCCCTCATGTCTTTGTCATTACCTTTACTTCGCTGTAAAACCGTTGCATCTGATTCTGGCTTCTCCCTCTGAATTCTACATTATGGTTACTGCCCCCTAGGGGTTCCTTCACCTCCAGCTCCCTGATCAAGTCTACCTCATTACATATTACCAAATCCAGAATTCCCTGTTCCCTGCTGGGCTCTACCTCAAGCTGCTCCAAAAAAAACTATCTCTTAGACATTCCACAAATTCCTTTCCCCGGGATCCTTTACCAACCTGATTTTCCTACTCTACCCGTATACTGAAGACTCCCATGATTATTTTAATAGTGCCTTTCTACATGTGTCTTTTAACCCCTGATTTATTTTCTGCCCCACATTCTTAACACTGCTAGGACGCCTGTACACAACTCCCATCGGGGTCTTTTTTCCTTTGCAATCCCTCAACTCTAAGCAGATTCTACGCCTTCCAACTCAACATCATTTCCTCCTATTGATGTAATTTCATTTTTTACTAACAAGGTAACCCCATCCCTTTGCCCATCTGCCTGTCCTTTCAATAACACGTGTAACCTTGGATATTTAGTTCCCAGCCCTGAACCGCTTGCAGCTGTATCTCTGTGATGCCAACAGTATTGTACCTGCCAAATTCATACTGCTCTACAAGCTCATTTATCTTGTTTTGTATATCCCCCCAAACTATTTGGTTTAAAGCCCGATCCACAGCCCCGTTTATGTGAATCACAGGGACTCTGGTCCCTGCATGATTCAGATGGATTCTGTCCCATCAGAACAGCTCCCTCCTTCCCCAGTACCGGTGCCAACGTCCCATAAATTCAAATCTGATTCTCTCACATATATGGAACACAGGAATCAAAAAAAGTATCTACAAACAAACATAGCTAATGGTTTGCTCAGTGAATGGGGAGAATTGGAGAGGTTTGGGGAGGGAATTCCTGAGATCATGGTCTAGACATCAGAGGCACAGGTGGCAGAGGAGGAAGAAGGTAATGGATGGCCAGAAAGCCATAGTTGGAACAATGTTTTACAATTTGAGCAGAATACAGAGGAGGAATGGGCAAGGCACCAGGAAGGATTTGAACACAAGGATGGAATTTTTAAAACTGTTCTCAGTCACCAGGATATGAGGTGGTTTGTGTCCTCTGAGCCAGAAGGATTCAAGTCAGAGCCCAGGACCTGATGGATGAGCAAAGTGCATTCAGAACACCATCAAACTGGTTGGGTTTCAGCCTACAAATCCTTCAAGGGCAGCTGGAAAGATTTCTGGTCAGCCATGAGATGGCAAGAAATTTGGAGCCACTTCCATCACTATCTAGACTGCAACATGCACATAACAGGCATGTTGTCACAGCTACTTGAATTCCCCAAATGAAGTACAACACAGCACCACTACAGGACAAGAATTCCCCTAACGTAAACCTAAATGGTAAAAATGAGCAAACGTTAACTTGCTGCAGGGGAGTTGGGGAGCAGTCAGAAGTGGGAGAGTTTTTTCCTTTCTGCACCCCAGGAGTGTGAATGCTTATAGCACCCTTCAATTCTGCGATCAGTTAATTCAGATTAGACCAATATTGAATCTTGGAAGGTGCTGATATAGTGGTAATATCACTGGAGTAGTAACCCACAGGCCCAGACTAATGATTTAATTGAGCCTGGGCAGCTGGTTGAATTTGAATGAATAAATCTGGATGAAAAAGATAATCTCAGTGATGCTGAGCATGTGGTTAAATGCTCAACTTGTTCACCAATGCTCCTTTAGGGTTATCAATCTGCCATTCTTACCTGGTCTGGCCTACATGTGATTCCAGGCCCTCAGCAATGTGGTTGACTCTGAAATATGGCCTAGGAGCCACTCAGTTCAAGGACAATTAGGGGCAGGTGACAAATGCTGGTGATACCCATAGTCCATGAAATAATATAGGAAATATAAATACTGTAGTACTAAAAAAAGTGTCATATTCCTGGGTTTTCTGGTCCATTGAAAGTGATCCATGTTGGCAGAATTCCTTAGTCTCAAAGTCAAACTGTGACTAGTTTCCTGCATGCAGCTTCCACCTCCTGAAAGCAGGCTTACAAACCCGTATTTCTGTTCAAGTCACACTCTTTACACACATACAAGCGCTACTGTCTGGGGCAAAGAACGATCTTGAAACTTTATATCAGGTCACAGCCTCTCTCCTTCCTTGAGCTGTATGTTGTGTGGATTCTGCCTGTCAATGTGACACTCAGAACTGCCGATGCTGGAGTCAGAGACAACACAGTGCGCGGCTGGAGGGACACAGCAGGCCAGGCTGCATCAGAGGAGCAGGAAACCTGACGTTTCGGGTCAAGCTAATGTGACACTCTTTATTGGTTTATGATGCTTGTTCAAAGTTAATCTCGCCAGTGGCTCCTTAATCACATTGCACATTGTGCTGAATCTAGGCCTGGAATGTTGTGACTCACTTACTGTCACATTAAAGTTGTTTACTTGGGGATCTGTTCAAATTATAGCGTCTGTGGGTGTCAGGGTTAATTTTCTGTTTACAGCAGAAAGATGAAACACAACACTTTTTGAATTTCTTTAATGGTGAACATTGTTTTTCTCACCGAGTGTAAAATGCCTGAACAGCCATTCACAGCTGGTACACCATGTCAGAGCAAAATGTCTGGGTAGCTCACTCACAGGACTGCAACAATCTCTTAACTTTCCGCTTTCACCTCCTTTCCCCACCCCCTCCTCTCTGACCTCCACATCTGGAAAATGCTGACACTTAATTGATGGGATAGGAGTAACAGGAGCAAGTCGTATCTCCTAACTGAACATTCAGAATGATTTTTATACCTTAATGTAATAGGAGTCATTATCAAAACCATCATTTATTGCTCATTCCTAACTGTCCATTAGAAGGTGATGGTGAACCATTTTCTACGATCACTGCAGTCCATCCATCATGCTGTTTAAGGAAGGAACTCCTGGAATTTTGATACAGGCACAGTGAAGGATTGGGAATCTATTTCTAAGTCAGGCTGGTGTCCTAGATTAAAAGGGGGCTTGCAGGTGGTGGTGTTCACACATACTGGCTGCTCTTGTGCTTCTAGATGATAGAGAATACCTTCCAAACCTCTGAACTCTAAGAAGCCTTGATGAATTCCCGCCGTGCATCTTATAGATGATACACACTGGTGCTGCTGTGCATCAATAGCAGACAGAGTAGATGGTGAGGTGGTGGATATTAATCAAATGAGCTGCTTTGTCCTGGATGGTGTCACTAGAACAGCAACCATCCAGGAAAGTGGGGAATATTCCATCATACCTCAACATATGCCTTATAGATGGAGAGGCTTTGGGAAGTCAGGAGTCCTAGCCTATGACCTGTTGTTGTAGCTACTGTCATTTTATGGCTAGTCCAGTTCAGTTCTGGTCAATGGTAACTCCCGGGATGTTGATAGCGAGAGAATTCAGTGATGGCAATGCCATCAAATATCATGGGACAAAGATTGGACTCTCTTGTTGAAGATGGTCATGGTGCTTGTGGTGAACAAATGTTACTTATTGCATTCCTTCTTTGAAGAGAGACAGAAAACACAATATTGTTAACTTGGAGTCATTTGGAGTTGAAATCCAAGGGGGGTCACTGCATGTGATCAGTTATGTTTTTTTTTTAAAATTGAGAAAGATAAAGTTTGAGGCTTCAAATTTGGAATATTTTCAAGGCTGCAGTTGACAAAGCCAATCTCGCCAAATTGCTTACTGTAGAGAAAGGTCTACATTCAGAGATATATGTTTAAAAATAAGGAAGTTAGATATATTGGGGATTCAGGAAAATATTTGCATATACAATGGAATAAAATTATGAAAGTAACAAGGAAAAATGACCCCATTGGCCTTATCTAAAAATTTAGATTACTGGAGTCACAATGACTTAAGTCCAAGGTTCAATTTCTGTTCTGTACAGAGCTATCTGATTTACCACTTATTAATCCAAATCTGGCATTGTTCAGGCTATCATAACTAGGTTCATTATTAGACAAGTTGTATAGGAATTGTTGTATCAGCAATATAGAACGCTATTGCTATAGTAGTCTGCATTGCCTTTACCGTGCCTAGCACATTATGACCAAGAACATGTGTGATTTACAGTTACTGAAAGAAAGTTGTGCACAAGAGCACTTTTTTTTTTTTAAAAAAGAAAAAAAAAGGCCAATCAGTTGTTGAAGGAGCTCTTCATAAACCTAATGCACTTTGAAGTATGAAAGATCTTAAAGACTATGGGGATAGTGCAGGAAAATTACATTGAGATGGCTGATCATCTATGATCTAGCTGATTAGCAAAGCAAGCTGGAGGGGCTGAATGGCCTACTGCTACTGCTGCTATTTGGTTAAATGCAGCACAACACAAGTGAAGATGAAAGACAACAAGTGAGGAGTTTTTCTGCAGTTCAGGCTGGCGGTCACTAAGTTTCATTTTGATACACAAACTCCTTTGATATCAGAATCCACTTACTGTGCTGTGTGTTGGCTTCAGATTATCAAAACACATTAGCTCTCCAGCCAAGTTAGTGTTTCCTTGTATTCTTAACCAGAAATAACCATCCACTGAAGGTTACTATGCTAGAGTTACAAAGTTGGATTTTTTTTTTCCTTCCCCCATCTGCTTTCTGTTAATATGATTGAACTTGCTATCCCCACCCCAAGAGGGCAGATTCTTGTCACATGATAGTTCTACAATTGGTCATAATTGCAAACTCCTCCAAGGACCATTCTTCAGAGGAGTCACAAGCCTCACAGCAAGTCTCATCGTACAGAACTGGGTTAAAATCATGGAACTCCCTTCCTAACATCACCTTACACTCCAAGAATGGCAGCTCATGGTCCGCATTTTCTCGTTGGCAATTAAGGGCTAACAATAAACAATTAGCTCAGCCAGTGACACTCACATCCCTAAAATGATTCATTTTAATAAAATTAACCAGGAATACCCCAGTTCTCACTGCTTTACCCAAACAAACAGCCGTGGGACCAATCGCAGTCTTTAGTCTTGTTTTGGGCAGTGGCTGGGAAAAGTGAAAGACTAAGAAAATAGGGAACCTATTATAGTTGAGACATCACAACTAACACTCCAGGAAGGTTTCAAATGATCATCCTGACATAAGACCATAAGAAATAGGAACAGGAGCAAGTCATTCAGCCCCTTGAGCCTGCTTCTCTGTTCAATAGGATCATGGCTGAACTGACATTCCTCATATCCACATTTCTGCCTTTTCCTCATAACCCTCAATTCCCCAACTAATCAAGAATTTTTCCACCTATCTCAGCCTTAAATACAAACAAGGACGCTACCCCCATAGCTCTCTGTGGCAAGGAGTTCCAAAGACTCAGCCCTCAGAAGAAATTCCTTTTCATCTCAGTTAGAAACTGGTAAGAGTTTATACCCTGGACAGTAATAGCGTTCTCATTTTGATAGGGATGTCAAGGGAGAGGTCAGCATAGTAGGCTCTGGGCCTTCTCTCTTTATGCTGCAGGATAATTGACTCATGGAAGGCCTTATGAATTTTTTTTTTTTTTTTTTTTAAAATAAAAAAATACCTCAGGCTCTCATGCCTCAGACAGAGCTTCCTCCTCTGCGGGATTAGTACACCAATCCCAGTCACTATTTTAATACTTCTACCAAATCACTTTAAATCAATGTCCTCTAGTCACTGACCTCTCTACTAAGGTATACAGATTGTTTCAATGCACTCTATCCTGACCAGTCAAATTTCTCAACATCCTCTGTTTTAAGCAGAACTCCTCCAACCCAAACTTCTCATAGCTGCATTGTCCCAGTCCTGTTAAAATCCTCTTGTCTCCTCTGCACCCTATCTAGGACAGTTACCTCCTGTGAGACACAGAATTCAAGCATAGCCTCCATGTTTTTGCGTTTTATACCTCAATGAATAAAAGAATTGGGTTTCTTTGGCTTCTTAACTAGTTCATTAATTGGCCTGTTACCATCATGAATATGTGAAGTTCCATTTGTATCCCTCACTTCCTCTATAGCACTCAGGACTCTCCCATCAATAGCGTATTCTTAATTTTGTTGTCCTCCTTTAAATGCATCACCTCACATTTCCTTTTGTTGAAATAGCATTTGCTACTCTCCTGCTTGCTACTCTCCTGCACACCTGCCCAGTCCCTTGATAGCTATGGATTGCAGGAGAATCTCATGTAACACTGCAGAACATCACTGTAATCAACTTTCCAGCCTCAAAAACCTCACTGTTACCCTTGTTTCCTGCTACTTAACCAGTTTTGTATCCAACTGTTACATTCCCCTACATCTAATAAATTGATTTTTATTTTAAAAAAAAAAGTAAGAGGCAAACAGTCTGCCATGCATCACCTTGGTGAACAGCCCCGTTAAAAGCCATGTAGACTACATCAACCTCACTACCTTTAAATGTTCTTAGTGACCTCAAAGTTCAAGTTTAAGTTGAAGTTTATCAGACATGACCTTTCCTTAACAAATCCATGTTGATTACCTGTGCTTTCCTATATGAAAATTTCTGTCTCAGAACCAATTCCTGCATATTGCCCACAGTTCTAATTAGACTGACTGGCCTGTAAATATTCAGTCAATCCCTCACACTCTCTCTTTTAAATAAAGTACAACATTAACATAAAGGCAGGTGTGGCATAGTGGTAGCTACCTCTGGGTAGGAAGTCCCAGGTTCAAATCCCAACTGCTTCAGAGATGCATCATAACACACCCAAACAGGTTGCTAAGAAATATCTCCAACAATTTGCACACCTCTGATCATCTCTCACCATATCTGCATACAGTGAGGATTAGAAAATGGTCTTCAGATCTTCCACTATTTCCTCTTTGGCTTCTTTTAACAGCCTGCTGTTTCATCTTTCCCTGAAGATTTATCCAGTTTGAAGGATGCTGACCCCATTAATACATTCTCTCCGTCTGCTCATCACATCTAACACGTTGGACCGAGTGCCTAATGTTGGGGAACACAGCCTGCAGGTTGGACTACTCAGAATGCAGGGCACTAAAATGAAATTCAACAGTCTCCAGGATTAAAGCCATTGAGGATAAGAGCCACAGGAATAAAGAGCATAGTCTCTGAACTCACCAGTAAGACGCACCATCATGATGAAGATAGACCACCATTTCTTCATTATCATTGGAGTCAATATCAGGGATTTTCTTACTCAAGACCATCACAGGAACAAATCCAGAACTAACAGAGTCCACAAGCAACATCAAAGGGACAAGTACAGGTGTGATAAGTGTGACCCTGTCAGCATCCCAAGAGCAAATCTTTAAAAATACAGGGAGAAAAAGGGCCCAGTTTCAATCTTGAACGTGCGCTGGATGTGCAGTGTTCAATTATGGAATTCCAGAACAGACTTCCACATCAGTGTTTGACCAGGGACAAACATAATTAGTTTTCCGTGTGATATCAGGATTCAAGGTGACTGACAGACTGCAGGAGGGTGTTGTCCACTGTGGCTCCCTATCTATTTCCTACATGGGGCAAGGAATTAATCATTGCACATTGGACAATACTATAACCATGTGACAGATGCAACAGTTAGTTACGAGCTATACAGAATTTGGATCATGTTTCCATCAATGTAATATCATGCAGTTAAGGTCAAAGTTTAATCATCACCAAGTAAATAGCACACAGTTTTGATTTTTTTTTGCTGAGGATACTTTGTAAATTAGGTTTTGGAATGTTGGCGTTAAGCTCTAGGACTGATTAAAAAGTTTGCATCTGCAATAAAGTGTAATGAACATCACCAGACACAGTCTTCCACATCTATCAGCACACTTCATTACAGATAGAAGAAAAAAAATCAAATTTCACTGTGAGCTTGATGTGTACAAGCAATTACAACTGCTCTAATTGTATTGACTTTAGATTTGCTGAACACAATTGTTCAGATATCTCCTTTATGGAAGGAAATCCAACTCCCTTGGCTAATCTGGATTAAGAGTGACTTCAGGCCCACAACAGTGGTTGACTCTTAACTGCCCTCTTTACAATTAGGGATGGGCAATAAACACTGCCCATATCTCATGAATGAAATACCTACTTGGAACAGTTGGTCTCGAAATGGACAGGCCAAGTTAACAGCTAATTACTTGAAACTTCACTGCAGATTCCTGACCACCCATCAGTAATACCACACAAGTTGCAATGAGAGATGAATAATGTCAAATAAAATGACACTTGGAAAATTACAAAAACATTTAATTACTAAGAAAGTTACAAATAATCTGCATATACAATACAGGGAACATGTCATTACTGACAAGTGGTCCACAGGGGAGACAGAGATAGTAAAGTTTGAAGGCACAATATTTTCTATTGTAGTAGCAGCTTAATCATCCATTCAGCAGGTTACATGGGAATTGGAGTAAAGAGAATCAAACATTTCCTCGAGTTGAAGCCTTTACTTTGCAAATGAAACCAAACTGCACTTGCTCATTATCCTAATGGTGTATGGAAATGCTGCTACCCTGACATTCCTTCTACAAACTCTTACTACTCTTGCGACCAGGATTTCAGTCAGGAGTAATGATGGGTGGGTGACAATTTCATACTGTAGTTTGAACTGTAAGACACCTGGTTCAGTTTTGAAACTATGCTTCCAATGAGGGTATTTGGAGCAGTTTTGCTCTCGCTTATAGTAGCAACAGCCTGAAGTTTTTGAATACAGGATTGCAGCAAGTTAAACTGAACTGCACTGCAAAATAAGCAAATAACTCATGACAAAGTACTGACTTCTCAACAGGCTCAACAATAACTAGAATCAAAGTTTCTAAAGAAATTTATCAAAATCATGAGAACAGACTCTGGGGGAAAATAAAACAAAAACGTTTTAAGAATCCATCTTGCCCTGTATTGAAAACCAAAAGCTTTATAGCTCATGGGTGCAAGTATTGTGCAAGACTTCATTCTGAGGGTTTACTTTATATACAATCACCACACTCCTAATCCTTTGGAATGTTAGGCAGATTTAAAAGAAAATCCAGTTTGTTTTAAAAAGCAACAGAATAAAAAAAGTGTAAACGCAATGGCTTTGGAATGTTATTGGATTTGGCAGAGTGGAAAAATTGAAAACAGGTGGCTGCATTTTCCCACAAGCCTGCTCTCATGAACGATTAGTCTTTGACGACGTTGAAATTCTGGATCATTCCCACCTTCTTCAGGAAATAAAAAGGATATATAATGTTTAAAAAAATACATAAAGATATGTACTGTTAAACTATCAGCGAGAACCATAATGGCGAGAAGTGACAGATACTAAAAAGTGGTTTGAAGGAACAATCTCCAAATACTGTTCCAGCAGCATCATTCCTAAATGTTAATTCTTCAGTCACCTCATTAATGGAGCAGAGATTAGATTCACCCAGCCCTCTACACCTCCCGCACATAGCCTCCACACCCCATCAAGTGTGGAATCTTACTTCTCTGAAAAGCTTCCTTTAAAATTTCTTGGACAAGAAAAATAAAATGGACCTTAAAACAAAAAAAAAAAAAAAAAAAAAAAAAAAAAATTCTCTTTTGCTCAATGACCCTACAGGATTAAAAAGAAACAAAGTCAAAAAGTAACAAAAATAGAAATTGTCAAAAAAGCTCAGCAGGTCTGGCAGCACCTTTGGAGAAAAATCAGTTAACGTTTTGGGTCGAGTGACCTTTCCTCAGAACTCAATGCTGACCGAAACATTATCTCTGATTTCTCTCTACAGATGCTGCCAGACCTGCTAAGCTTTTCCAGCATTTACTGTGTTTACTGTGTTTATTTCTGATTTACAGCATCCGCAGTTCTTTCGGTTTTTATTAAGTCAAGAAGTAAAAACCATCAATTTTGGATCATATTCATTAAAGTAAAAAAAAACAGAAATTGAGAGATGTGTAAGAATAGTTTGAGAGAGACAAGGGGAATTTTAACCACTTGCAAGTTGGCCACATGTAGAAGCTGGACAATGAGTTGCTTTCTCCTTCCTGGAAATGCTGTAGCACAAGAGATTCAGTCGTATTGTGCAGGATAACCAGCAGGACTTTCTGGAAATGGCTCTCCACTGTAATCAGAATTGCTTCCATTCAGTCCAGGCCCAGCATTTGGGCAATACTTGGGATTGTAAATCTGGCGGCCTAGACCAAAGTTGGTGCCGCTTTGGTTGGCTCCTTGATTGCTGCCCATTTGCAGTGATGCCGTACTGTTGTCGCACTGTTCTGTGCCCAGCTTCTTGTCGTAAATGGGTCGTCGGGTGCCTGGTGCAGTCATACCAGCCTGAATGACAATGAAATTGTTCAGAAGGTTGATCATTCAAAAAAACTGGTTAAAGCAATATGATCTGCAGCCAAAGTTTGTCAAGGGACACAAACATAGAAACTTGGAGGAGGACTAGGTCATCTGGCCCTTTGAGTCTGGTCTGCCATTCAACATGACCATGGCTGATCATCCTACTCAGTGCTTTGTTCCCACTTTCTCCCCATAACATTTGGGCTCTTTAGCTCCAAGAACTGTAAATATTCAGCCAGGATTAAATTTCAGCTTTTTTACAGAAAGGCGATAAATAAGCCCCATTTGGGATAACCAACGAATTCGTAGCAGTTGTTTCAACCCCAACAGTAAATGAAATCCTGGAACAGGAAAGGGCCTAAAGCAAACTGCTTGCTTCCCTGGAATATTGGGGTGACATTCACAAGGCAAAATGGATTGAGAATCCAGCAACCACCAACTAGGAGATCGGTGATCATTCTCAGCAGGAGTTTTCCAACAGCATTCCAATATGAACTTATCAAATAGTCAGCCATTTAGGACAGAGATGGAAGACAAAATTTCTTCACTCCCTCAGCATTATGAAATGTTTGGAACTCCTCATCCCGGAAGGCTACAGGGGGCTCAGTTGGGGAGTACATTTACGACCGAGAAGAATGGATTTCTGTGGGCACCAAAAGGGCCTGAAAAACATGGGCATAGGCTGCAATGTGGGATTTGAGGCAGAAGATCAGCTCAGGCCCGAGTCAATGGAGAAGCAGGCTGGAGAGGCCACGTGCTCCATGCCTGTTCCTGTTTCTCATGCTTTTAAAATGAGAATTTACTGAACATTACACATTAGCCACTGTACATACCTTATCAACTATTCAAGTCTCAAATATGAACAAAGTTAAATGTCACAGGGGAGAAAGAAGGAAAGAAGGAAAGAAGGAAAGAAGGAAAGAAGGAAAGAA
>NC_063360.1:12531200-12545726 GCF_021869965.1 Rhincodon typus | reverse complement strand
GAAAGAAGGAAAGAAGGAAAGAAGGAAAGAAGGAAAGAAGGAAAGAAAGATTCAGGACATGCAGGAGAAAAAAGATTTGCATTTTTGCTGTGGGGACTGTGGGAGGAAACTGGAGCACCCAGAGGAAACCCACGCATAACACAGGGAGAACATGCAAACTCCACACAGAGTTGCCCAAGGTTGGAATTGAACCCGGGTCCTCGGTGCTGCGAGGCAGCAATGCTAACCACTGAGCCACCATCCACCCTCTTAAATAACAGTTACGAAACAGCAAGGAAGGGCATCTATTTTAGTTTTTAACCTTAAATTAGCATCACTATCTAGAAAACATGAGCAATTCCCATCTCTGAATACTGACATGTGGTTTATGTTTAGGGAGGAAGAATGGGGCTTCGATCAGAAGTTTCATCTGAAAGCTGACATCCCACAGTTCAGCACTCCTACACTGCAATGCAGTGTCAGCCTAGATTCGATGCAAAAGGCTCTGAAGTGGCTTAACAACCTTCTGATTCAAGTAGAAATGCAATCCCTGAACTACATGCAACTTTATAGGACTGATCTGTGCACACATTAACAGTGAAAATTGTAATTTGGCTCTCGTTTTGATGGTTAAATTAAAATGTGGCCTTGACAGTAGAAACAAACAAATGACAAACCTGACTTGCTCCTTTGTTGGTCCCCATCTGTAAACTAATAGTAGACTGGTCCATGGAAGCAGGGATTTGGGACCGTGGATCATAAAGGTGTCGCCTGGTACCGTAGGCACTCATTCCAGTCTGGCTGGCACATTTATTAGTCCCCATCTGAGGAACAGAGACAAAAAATAATGAATACACAGTGTCTAGATTTAGAGACAGCTAAGCAGAGATAGAGACCATTTACAAAATCTTGCAACACACTTCAAAATTTTCTTTCCACTGAAGGCTCTGGTTCTGGACGGATCAAGTTTCCTCCACTTCCCCAGCCCGTGGCCATCATCCACATGCAATCCTTGGTGGCAGGTGTCAAGGTTTTCAACTTCAAAAGCATCATGACCAAAGTCCAAGCCTATCCTCACCCAATGTTCCTGCGTGCGAATTTTCCAGCAGGGATTACTGAACAGCAACTGGGAGCAAGAGCATATCCTGAAATCCTCTGTTCTCAGTGCCCTAGGGTCATGCTGAGATCTACCAGGACAACCAGAGGCCTTACAGCTTGGTATGGTTCAGATATATACTGCCATCAGGAATCTGAGCTTAAAAGTCAAATATGAATACCTGAAGTCCAATGACACATTGTCCAGCATTCAAGGTTTCTTGGTCAAAACAGCGCTGTTGCTTGTCGGCATATTTGACACCAATATCAACTCCAGCATTCACCCCCTTTGTTTTTGCCTAGGATGATAGGGAATTGAATAGGTTTTTAAAAACTCCAAGTAAACATTACAGCCATTTGGCCCATTCCACATCTAAATAAGCTCCACACTCACGTAGCATAACCCTACCATTTTACATTACAGATTCACCTCTCACCGTATGGTTGAAATTAAATTGCACCCCTACTGGTGATAGAAATCTCCACGCCAACCAAAAGAATCATCTGTAACTGAACGTGCCCTTCATATGACAGCTTCTGAACTCTGATGTTTCAATTTCCAGGGATAAACTGTGTACTAAAAACTTCTATTAACAATGTTCTTCCCCAGTATCTCAATTGGAAGATGCAGATCCCAATTTTAAATGACGCTACCGAGTTCTTACCTTGGTCTGTGCGAGTAAAATGAACAGTGAGGGGCAAGATTGACTATTTAGAAGGTCACAACAGCCAAATCAATAATCTTATGAAGGACAAGTGGATTCAACATGTGTGGAAACCATCACAAGAACTAAGTCAGCATCACATGGAGAAAACTGAAGATGAAAACAATGCACAAGATAGACAAAATTTATGAAGTAACCTTCCAGGGCAGTCTTCAATTCTTCTCTACACCAAGATTCCTGCAATTATATTAACTCTGTTTACATAGCCCAATGTTGTTGAGATTAAGGTAGGAGAGAATGAAGAGGGAGAGGACAGGATAAGGAGAGCGAGAGGGAGGAACTGAATTAAAAGATTGACTACTTAAAAGTAGGTGGACTGACAATGAGAGAAATAAAGTCAAATCTGCCAGATCTTCTGGGCCACAGACTGTGAATTGAGGATCGCAACATGTTAAAGCTGTGACATAGTGGAAACAGTCATCAACTTAAAGATCGCCTTTATCTGGTGTTAGCCTGGTACTTACCATCCCTGCTAGGGCTAGCAGTGCTGTCTGTACCTGGGTCATGTTCCCATTCTCAAAAAGGTCATTTGCCTCAAATGTGTCGTGTGGCTTGATACCATAATTCTGCATTGCTTTGATAAAATTGGACAAATTCTCCAGCTGTTCAAAACAAGGACAGATAAATTTTTAACATGAAAGAACTTGAATGCATTTTTCATGTTCTAGCCTCAGGTCTTGCTTTCCTGGTTTATTGTTCAGTCCTGAACAATAAACTTCATTATAAACTCCTTTGCAAACTCCATTTAAAAGGTATTCTATCCCTCAATGGAGGTTACACGCCTTAACCAACACCTCATTAGAACAAAGATTTCCCTTCAGACCTCATCCCATTTATACCCAGACCCCTCTAGCTCCTCTGTTCTGATGTCCATATGTCCTTTCTATAACACTAACCCTACCCAAATTTCCTTAATATCTAAAGAGGCTGGAAATTTCCAGGAAGCATGTTATCAAAAATTTTTGGATCACTTTGTCCTCCAACTATCAAAGGCACTGGTGTAATATTTTACCTGATGCCAGTTTAAAGCTGAGCGGTTGATTTTCTTCACACAGTTGGGCATGATTTTGTTCATCAGCCTAATCAGGTGGAGAGAAGGGAAAAGAAAATTACCTGGTTACAGAACATTTTAATGTTTGGGATAAAAATACAAATCAGGACCACTGACCTACATCTACTGAAAAGTTAAAGTTTATTTTGTTCCAAAGAATACACTGGTTTGCAGATCTCTCAGCATGCTCAGAGTCGGAAGATTATTAGAATAAGCTTTACTGTAGGATGAACATTCAATGCATTGCTGAGGGAATATACTGCTTCGTTGGAGGTGCTGCCTTTCAGATGAGTTGTCAAAGCAATTGGCTTCATCTACTGTCTCAAGTGGACATAAAAGTTCACAGCACTGTTCAACCAACAGCTGATCTGTCTTCCTCAAAACCCTCCCGCAGCAGGGGGATGCAAGTGCAGCATGACCTCTCTGCAGAAATTGAAACATTAACTGTTACTCACTTCACATACGGAGTTCTTGCAACACTGTTTGTACTGATCTCCAGCATCCAGAAGATTGGGTTACTTTGGTAGTTTATTATATTAGGGATATGAGGTTAGTTGGAATAAATCTGAAATTTGATGAAAATTGTTACAAAGGAAGAATGGTTTGGGTTGGAAGAAAGGAAAGAGACAGTTCAATTAAAAAACGGTTAATGAGAAAAATGAGGCAGATGGCTGTAACAAAAATCTACTCTCCACGTTCAGGGGGCGCAAAGACCCATTGTATCAAGTATCCAGCCTTGTGGCTTGCATGGCTCAGTCACACACCAGGCAATCTCACTCAGACACTCCTCACTGTCAATCTAACATACTGTATATATTGGGACATATAAAGGAGGGCTCAGCACAGACCCTGGAAACTATGAATCACAATGTTATTGTACTGTGGACAGTACTGAACCCATGCCCCATGGTGTACACAGTCTCACACCAGAACCACCCAACAACCCCAGGTTACACGATACTGCGTTTTCATCACCATATTATGAGGTTTACATGTGAAGCAGTTCAATTCTGTCTAATTGTACGAGAGAGGTTCTGAAGGGGTTAAAAATTCATGTTTTACAATGATTCCACCTGTTGTAATGGTGCACACGTTCAGTGGGTGGCTGTGATCCGAACAGATGCTGAAGTGCCACAATTCAACTCAGTGCCCCCTCCCTGACTAGGAAAGGGGGAGGGGGGAAAATATCATCCACGTTCCGAGTGCTCTTTCTAATCACGTGTCCTGTTCAGTATTCAGTTCAGAGCAGGACCAGGATCAGATACAGTGCTTCTACAATTGAAGAGCTCTCGAAAGTCAACTTTGATTCAGGCAAAAATCACTTCCAATGAACTAAGGCAACCAGCCACCCAGGTAGAAGGGACCTGGTGAGTTAAAGGCTGTCCTGCTTTTTTGTCTGCTCCTGTAGAGAGGTGCCTGACTTCACTCAGCTCTGCCTACAGTGATATAACCAAAACCAGGAACTCAGTCTGGGGCTCAATCTTCCTCATCCAAGGATTCTCCAGCATCGTAGTTGACAGGGCCATTGACCAGGTCCAACCCATCTCCCACACTTCAGTCCTCACAACCTGCCTTCGCTCCCACATCAGCGATAGGGTCACCCTTGTCCTTACCTACCATCCCACCAACATCCACATCCAGAGGACCATTAGCCAACATTTCCACCACCAGACACATATTCCCCTCCCTTGTCAGCCTTCCACAGTACCTCTTAGTAGAGGCTCAGTAACACTAACACTGCCTCTCAAGGTCCAATGCATCAGAGGTCCAGACATATCAGGATATTAGCCGTAGGCTCATTCTTTTAACAGAAAGCTACTCCATTTTTTAAAAATTCATTCATGGGATGAGGGGGATCGATGTCCAGGTAGCATTTATTTCCCATCCCTAATTGTCCAGAGGGCGGTTCAGAGTCAACCACATTGCCGTGGGTGTGGAATCACATGTAGGCCAGGCCAGGTAAGGATTGCAGTTTTCTTCCCTAAAGGACATTAGTGAACCAGATGGGTTTTTCCGACAATTGACAATGGCATTAGACTCTTGATTCCATTGTTTAAAAAAAAAATCAAATTCAAATTCCACCATCTGCTGTGGCAGGATTCAAACTGGATTAACAGTCTAGCAATAATACCACTAGGCCATCACCTCCCCTAAAGGCATTTTCTGCAAACTTGGTCAAAATATGAAACATGTTAAAGATTTGAGTTTCACTTGACAAAGCTTACAAGATATTTTAGAATCATAGAATAGAATCACTACCATAACAAAAGCAGCCATTTGGCCCAAGTCTGCATTGACCCTACAAACAGCATCCTGTCCAGCCCCCTACCTTATCTCCGATGGTGGGTTAATGCACGCAAACCAAAATGATGGACTCTGTTAACTGTAAGGATCTCAATAATAATGAGCTTCAGACAACTTAATACAGCTTCGAACAAGTACAGGCAGAACTGTCCTTAACTTGGCAAACTAACTCAGAAACCACAACAGGGCTGGTGTGGGAATATCTGGTGGACAAACCAGATATTGGGGTTGGAAGTGATTTGCAATATCAGCATAGTACAGAACAAGTTCTGATCTGTATCTCACACCCTTGGGGCACAATTTAATTCTTTTTTTAATTCAGTCACGGGGATGGGGGTGACACTGGTTAGGCCAGCATTTATTGACCATTGGTCCAGACTGTCTGGAGTTATATTTAAGCCAGACCAGGTAAGGATGGCAATTTCCTTCTCTAGAGAACCAGTTGGGTTTTTCCAACAATCGACAATGGATTCGTGGTCATCATTAGATTCTTAGTTCCAGATTTTTTTTAATATTGAATTTAGCTTCCATCAAGTTACATGGTGGGATTCTAACCCTGATCCCCAGGTCATGACCTAGACAGTACTCTGGATTAATACTCTAGTGATAACATCACGAGGCCATAGCCCGCGTATGACCTGAAGTGCAAGCTGCTGGTAGAGTCCTAAAGAGGAAAAACATTTGAAATCCAGTCCTCACATCTGTTGATCAAATAAAAAAAAAAGATACGTAGAGAGGTTTCTCTGTTAACTTCAGCTTGTTTTATCTGCATCATAATCTCACAACAAAAATGTACTAAATCAATCATTAGAACAATGGGGTGACAGAAATTAATTGACTGGCTAAGTGAGCAAGGAAATGGCATGTTGTTATAAGATCATAAGGAGTATGCCATTCGTCTCCTCGAGCTGGTTCTGCTATTCAATAGGATCATGGCTGATCTGTCACTCCTCACATCCACCTTCCTACCCTTTCCCTCTAACCCTTGATTCCACTACTGATCAAGAACCTGTCTATCTCAGCCTTAAATACACACAAGGACTCTGTCCCCACAGCTCTGTGACAAGGAGATGCAAAGAGACTCAACACTCAGAAATTCCCCCTTACCAGTCTCAAATTTGAACCCCTTAATCCTGAGACTACGCCTTCTGGTCCTAGACTCTCCTAAGTAGAGAAACATCTTCTCAGCATTCACCCTGTCAAGCCCCTTGAGTCCTATATGTTTCAACGAGAACAGGTCTCATTCCTCTAAATTTCAGTGAATGCAGCCCCAATTTATTTAACCTTTGCTCACAAGACAATCCCTCCGTATCAGGAATCATCCTTCTCTGAAATACTTGCATTGAAATAATATGTTTCCTTCAATAAGGGGACCAAAGCTGCTTACAGTACTCTAGACATGGTCTCACCAACACCTTGTACAGTTGGCAACAAGGCTTCCCTACTCATACTCCAACTCCCTTGAGTTATGGGCCAACATTTCATTAGCCTTCCCGATTACCTGCCACACCCATGTGCTAGCATTGTGCATTTCATGCACAAGTCCCTCACGTTACAGTTTTCTGCATTTTATAGCTTTTTTGTTCTCCCTTCAAAAATGAACAACTTCACATTTTCCCACATTATACTCCATTTGCCAACCTTTTGCCCATTTGCTTAACCCGATTGTAATCTTCTTGCAACTTGCCTTTCCACCTATTTACAAGTGACAACTCGATCAAAATGTCAGCCTACTCCAAATTATATTGCAGCAATTAATCTTACTGTATCTCATTAGTCCTGTGCCAAACAAATTAATATTTTGCCAATTTCTAACTTACTGACAAATCAAAGTGGGGAAAGGGCATTGTACTCACTCGCAAAGGATTACACCGTCCTTCAGGCCTTTCTGAAAGTTGTCCCCAATCTGCTTCCCAGTCATCCCCTCGATCCAGAGTCGCAGATCTTCCTCCTTCTGAAGATCATATTTCTGAGCAATCTGCAGGAAAACAGAACACCAAACAAACAATCAGATGGACTTTATTGTTATATAAAAAAACATTTGTTCTTTTAATGGTGTGGTTGCCTGTGGAAAGCACAAACAAAACACATTCTCCTTGCAATGTCTACTTTTAGATAAAGCAGTGGCTAAAAGGGAACTCAAGAGTTCTTGGCATCCCAGAAGGAGCCTGAGTCAGCAGTTAAAAAGGTGAGCATTATTATAGCAATGGAGCATCCCTAACAAACATTTGATAGTCCTCCAGCCGCAGTCACTTTGTGAAGGAAGTTCTTCGGTCTGCCCGAAATGTGTTGGTCTTCCAGAGCAAGGAGTTGACCTCAACCAAGCGTTGGAATGTGCCAGTCTACAAAGCTCCAGGACTACGTGCCAAGGGATGCACTAAAATTTGGGGCTGCTGCCGCCAAGGCGCAGTGGGGAAAGACCACTGTCTGAGGTCTTCCTGAAGTCAAGTGGGAGTCCGTCCAGTTACTGGGCCTTCTGGAGCCTCAAATGCATATAAATATAGTCTGATTCAAGTAAGAGATGCCTTTGATTTGTTTGCTTAGAGTCAAACTCCAATGTCGGTGTTTCCTTTATGTGCTCACAGTACAGTAGCACAAAAGTATCTTGATGAATAAATTATATTTTGAAATAAAAATCCATAACCCATTGTAGTTTAGTACATACTTAGAGCATCAGAAACATACAAGATCAGTGCAATACTTGTGGGACGAGCTGAGAAGATGGTATTGTGATGAGCTTTTAATCTCTTCACGAATATTAAAACAAAACAGAGGATCATTCTATCCCTACCCTGTAAAAGGCCTTGAGCAATGCATAAAAATTCACTACTAGCCCAGAGCAACATAAAAGCCACAATACTCAGACATGAAACTTCCATCTCACATCAGCCTCTCCAATCTCCCTGACGTAACACGTATTACATACCCGTTGGAAATTTATATTAAAACATGTACATCATTCCAATTTCAGGTCAATGGTAAATTGTGCTCCTTATTAAGACGAAGTAAAAGCGTATATCTTAAAACACTTGCAAGAACACTACAATGAAGTTTCCCAATTACCCAGAAAAATTAGTGAATAATGATTTTTAATTCTGGGGAAAAAAAAAGAATAATTAACCAATGACTGATGTTTGAAATTTAAAGAAATGTTCTAAGAACATATATATAGCTTTTAGTTATTTTTAAACAATATATTATTAGAAATAGTCTGAAAAAAACGTTGAAACCACCAAAAGACACGCTGACTTAATTTGTTACTCCATAGCTTTAAATTGAGGGGTGATAGATATAGGACAGATGTCAGAAGTAGGTTCTTTACTCAGATTAATAAGGGCGTGGAATGCCCTGCCTGCAAAAGTAGTAGACTCGCCAACTTTAAGGGCATTTAAATGGTCATTGGATAAATATATGGATGATAATGGAATAGTTTAGGTTAGATGGGCTTCAGATTGTTGCGCCGACCTGTGAAACCATCGAGGGCCGAAGGGCCTGTATTGCACTGTAATGTTCTATGTTCTATGTTTCCTGTAACTGCTTTAATTCTGCAGTTACCTGGATTTAAACGGTTTTCATTTAATAAAATCCCACAAGTACTTAAAATCAATTTGAATCAAAATATCCCTGTTAATTGCACCACTGCTTTTAGGGCTCAACCAGACAGGAGGTTAACTAGAAGTCAGCATCTGGGGTTGGCGTCTATGTAAGTTATATATAAAAAAAGTCACAATTTCAACCTTCATCTACAGGTACAGCACCACAAATCTGGCACCCTCAGGATTAAGGCCCTGCTGCATTTTGAATCTTTCCAGATTTCAGGTCAAGGGTTTGGGCCAAGGCTAGTTCAAGTCAAGCCAAGCCAAGCTTGAGGTCAAAAGGTCACACAGCACAGAAGGGTAAAGCCAGTATTCTATTTTGGATAGAGACTGTACCAATGCAATGTCTAGCTAAATTATCTAGGTAAATACTTCATCCTTTGATTTCATTCAATTAATAGTGGATGTGAAAGTAGTGCCCAGTTTTTGGGTAGCCCTGTTTGACATACTCTTCCCTGCATCACTGATTTTTAAAAAAAAAATGCAAAATCCAAAATCCAACAATTTAAAGTTTTCCTTTCTACAACACAGCTGCATTTTTGAGTAAACCCTCTAAGAGGATGTCGTGCAGCAGGTTGAAACCAACTTTTCAGGAACTGAGACAATCTGGTATAACACATCCAACAAGATCATTAAAAATACAGAAGTTCCTTTCTCAGAATAAATTGATTAAATTAAGACAATTATGAAGTTGCCAACTGGTTGGGAAGTCCAACTTCATGCAGAAAAATAACAATTCCAAGAGATTAAAAATTACTAAATGGCTTAATGTAGGGTTTTGCACAAAGTGTTTTGTGGGCAAAAGGGAACACTTCCACCTTAACTTCGACACTGATCTTATTTGTACAACTGGACATATGCACCAAGTTATAGGGCAAGGATTTAAACTTGCTATGAGTCTACCATCAGGCCCCATTGTGATCATTTAGATGCACATTTATCTAGTAAGACAGCAATGTCCAAGTCATTTTTCTTTATTCTTTCGTGGCATACGGGTATCACTGCCAAAGCCAGCATTTATCATCCATCCCTAATTGTCCCTGAATGGAGTGGCTCGCCAGGCCACGTATCAGGAGGGCAGAACAGTAACCTACTATTTCAGTCATAGTGAAAATGGACCGTCTTATGTATAACTTTCATCATTGGTCTTTGACAGAATAAAAAGAAATTGAAATGTTTAAAAAAAAGGCTGACCTAAAATAACTACTGTCAGCTGGCAAGCTAAGGCAATCCACATGGAATGTATGAAACCAGCTGCATCAGAATTACCATTTTAATCAAGAAGCACTGAAACTCTGGCGTCAAGAAATTTGCAGTGATCGTTTTACTTACTCTTGCACGATAGCTCCACAAATTGAGAGATAAAAGGTTGCCTATCCAGCATGAAATGAAATAGATACCAAAATCTACAAGGGAACTTTATATCAACAGTAGCCTTTGAGCAGAAAGGGAGAGCAAATGAGAGAGCAAAACAGACTGATAATAGCAAGGATACTGCTTGAGAAGGAAAAAGAGCTTGCACAGAAACTAGGTCATGAAAACCAATTTAGAGTATCTGGATATCTGCAGCTTCATCATCAGAGGCAACAAGTCAGCAGCTAAACAGTTGGACTTAGGCAACTCAAACACTGTCTATAGCCTTTAAACTGCAAATGCCTTTACCTTCCTGTCTGCATTAGATACCCCAATCCCTTCTTTGTCAGCTCATTACCTGCGTCAATGCATGTGTTTGATGGTGTATTTTCTTATTTCTCCTCAGATTTCATTGGTAATAAAACACCAGTCCCTTTTATTTGAGAGAACCTCAGAATTGGCTATCCCTTATTTTTAAACTGGTTTAATTGCAGGTAGAGATAATTTTTAAAATTGTTGCAAATGACTGAGAAAGAGGCACTAAAAAGAGAAGCCAATCAGCTCTTCTAGTCATAACGGTGCTTCTGGATTTCTAGTCCAGTGATATCACTACTTCCCATATATGGGACTAAGTTAGATCAGGGACATCCCAACTTTGATCCTTGTTTGAGCAGTGAGTTGCCTGCTTGCAGCCATAGTACAGAGTACATGCTACAACTGACCTTGGTATTGTGGAGTTACCACAAACGCCACTTGCCCCAATGGATGGGCAACAGCAGAATTAGGCCCAGCCGAGACTACCCCACCGAGATCAATAAGCCAACTTGTAGGTAGTCATGTCCCTACATCTGGGCCAGAAGATCTGGGTTCAAAGTCCCACCTGCTCCAGACGTGTGTCATAACATGGTTGACCAGATTGAAAATATCTACAGGTATACAATCAATGGCCATCTCAAGGATATAATCAGAAGTTGCTTGGGGCCCATGGAACTGTAATCCTTCAGGAGGCATTACCAACAAGGAATGGAAGGGATGTATTCATAGTTGATATGTTGGCAATTTTCATGTTCTCATGAATTCAGAATGAAGCATCAGGATGTGAAGGTTTCTCATTATCAGAATTATACCTGCCCTTTTTCTGGGACTGTAGATCTCATCTTTTACCTGACCACTGCTCTACTGATGTTCATCAGTTGCCAAAATTCAGTCAAGCTGACAAAACAGCATTCAGTAACCTTCAAGAGATGGTTACTGAAATTAACAAGGAATGTTTCAAATTTTAACAAGAATTGTTCCCTATTAAAACATTAAAATGTAATAGCTGCCTTGCTACATTAAAATGAGGTAATCTTTCCAAACAGATTAAAATCAGCAGATAGTGGTCATTACACCATCTAGTTCCATTTTATTGCAAAACAAAACTGATGAACTATCCAGGAACTGATTTTGCAATCAGCATTCCTAATTTGTAGTGCTTGTTATTACACTGCTAAGTGCCACGAATGCTGACTAAGATGGTGGTGTTTCTTTTAAGTTCTGAAAAGGTATGGTTAAATCAATGATCTCTGCTTGAAGACATACCGTTATGATCTTGTTGCCATGGTGAGTGGGGAAGTGGGAAGAATGGGAACAGAATAGACAGGACCTGGGGAAGTTTGGAAAAAAAACAAGGAGTCAGAGATGGGCCTTACTAGTGAAAATAAGATCCTTGAAGTTTGGACAGAGTAGAAGGATTTTCAATTTTGACCGAGAAGGGAGTCTGTTGGAGAGCGGACGGTCAATTTTCATGTGGAAGACATGTAGCATCACAGGAACAAGTTTGCAGTTCACAATGAAAAAGGGCTGTAAGGCAGATTGATTGCATTAATTAGTTCATGTAGAAGTACTTTTCTTTGAATTTGGTGTATTAGTTGGCACTTAAATTCATGTTTAGCTTGATGTTTCTTCATGAAAAGTCTGAAAAATCTTGCCCTTTTATTCTTCCAGTCATTTTCGGAAAATTAATCTCTTTTTAAAAGTCTTTTTCTCCAAGAGGATTGTAACAGTAGCTAAATAATCTCCATGCCCTATTCTGCAGTCAATATACTCATCAAAACTCCACACTTGGGAGTACAGCATTGGAGGAATTACTGTTAGAGTTGAATAGTTCATCCACAGCAGTTGCTCCCCAGCTGGCTTACAAAGATGTGGAAACTAGCTTGTAGTAAATTGCTTCATTGTCGGCCAGTGTGCGCTGAAGAACTCGGGCGGCATGGTGGCTAGCACCGCTGCCTCGCAGTGCCGGGGACCCGGGTTCGATCCCACCCTTGGGTGACTGTGTGGAGTTTACACATTCTGCGTGTCTGCATGGGTTTCCTCCGGGTGCTCCAGTTTCCTCCCACAGTCCAAAAGATGTGCAGGTTCGGTGGATTGGCCATGCTAAATTGCCCATAGTGTAGATTATGCAGGTTATAGGGGGATGGGTCTGGGTGGGCTGCTCGGAGTGTTGGTGTGGACTTGTTGGGCCGAAAGGCCTGTTTCCACACTGTAGGGATTCTATGATCTGATCTATGAACTTCCAGCCTGCTAACTGTCAAAAAGATACTGCTACAACTACCAATTCACTATTTCCACAGGAACTCCCAATGTACCACCTCGATTTCTCATCCTAAGAATTCCCATCGTTCCAAGCATCTCTGAAATCCTCCAATCTCCCTTACCTGGAAGGACAGGAGTAGTAAGTGCATGAAAATCCCACCATTTCCAAGTTTCAGACACTTGGACTTTGAATTGCAGTTCCTTCTGATCACCCGAAATCCCAAACACACACACCCTCATAGCACAGTATAAAGTGACCGTCACTGCGTAGACTGCCTTTTTAAAGTCAACTTGAGATAAATAAATGCTTCTGAAAATTAATTCAATTGGGCGAGTGAGTAGGTAGCATTGCTGAGACAGAGATGAAAACAAAAAGTGAAAATAAATCATACTTTTTACACAAAAACAGAATGAAACTCCCATTTCCTTCATCCCTGGCCCCATCTATTTTGGCTGTTTAAGATACTGTGCTGCTGGGCAACCTCAGAACATAAAATCTCCATTTTTTGCCCTCTGAGTCCCTGCTAAGCATGAAAACAGTTCTAAACAACGTGGAGTGATCAGCAACCTAAATAAACACACTTCAATTTCCCAGGACAACAGTACTGGTGACAAAGCACCAGTAAAAGGTGTGCACTAGGTCTCAAGCACAAGCCAGTGTCTACGCAAGAACTGTAAAAGTTAAAGGGATGGAATGAAAGCTGAGCCAATTCAAGCTATGACTTTCAGAAAAGATTTGAGCAAAAAGGTAAACTTGGCAAAAAAGTTTAAAGCCTGTGCATCAAACAAAAATGTAGATAACTTGAAAGAATTAACAGAACTGACAAAAGCTTGAAATAAACAACCAAGATTTAAGAATCTGCAACAGCACTTTAAATGCTAGAGTATAGCAGGCTACAGACCAAACGCAGGCAAATGGGATTAGTATAGTTTGATGTTTGTTGATCAGCACAGAAAGGCCTGTTTCTTTGTTTAATGACTATTACACCAGCCCCAAATAAAGCCCCTCAGCCACTGTGGAACTTTCATACACACCGAAAATGATATGTACAGACATTGCAACACAGTCAGATAAAGCACTGAAGCACCCCCTCACTCCTTTGGAGCGACTATTGTAGCTACTTATTCCCTCTTCAGCCACACCTCCAGAATAGCTCCTTTGAAAGGGCTGATATTGCAATTTCCGAGCTATGTGCTATGATAAACGGGCCAAACAATTAAAGATATTGCTCATGGATACCAAAAGGAGACTCATGGCAGATCTCCACTGTCCAGCTCCTCTCCCTGCTCTTTAATTATGTCCATATTACCTGAATCAATACTGGAAAGAATGCATTTCTTCACATTCTGGCTGCATTATGTGATGAGGAATTAGTTTATGCTGTGTAGTGACAGCCTAAACCCAAGGATGAACAGTGAAATCCTAATCACAAGACTCTCCAGTCTCTCAGTTTGATACTTTGTTTTCAGCAATACTCAAGTTCAAATTCTACTACCAAAATTGACTTTTAATAATGGCTAGCCTCTGTTAAAATAGAAGGTCAGAAATCACAACACCAGGTTATAGTCCAACAGATTTAATTGAAAACAGAAGCTTTTGGCGTCCTACTCCTCCTTCAGGTGTTTAGAGAGAGGTAGTATCAGACACAATTTATAATTAAAAGATCAAAGGGTCACATCTCCTCTTCTTTACACTGATAAAAGCTTTAGTTTTCTCAGGACTGTGACTTGAAAGGAATTCAGGGATTTACATATATCAATTAAAACCTTCTAACTGATTAAAGATTTAACAGCATCTTGGGTTTGTTTGGTGCATCCTTGTAAGTGGTGTGACCCTTTGATATTT
>NC_063360.1:12520951-12530800 GCF_021869965.1 Rhincodon typus | reverse complement strand
AAATATCAAAGGGTCACACCACTTACAAGGATGCACCAAACAAACCCAAGATGCTGTTAAATCTTTAATCAGTTAGAAGGTTTTAATTGATATATGTAAATCCCTGAATTCCTTTCAAGTCACAGTCCTGAGAAAACTAAAGCTTTTATCAGTGTAAAGAAGAGGAGATGTGACCCTTTGATCTTTTAATTATAAATTGTGTGTCTGATACTACCTCTCTCACTAACACCTTAAGGAGTAAGGCTCTGAAAGCTTCAGATCTCTAATACACCTGTTGGACTATAACCAGTTGTGCGATTTCTGACCTCATCCACCCCAGTTCAACACCAGCACCACATCATTACAATAGAATCAGAGAGAGAACTTTCTATTGGACATTCTTACTTTAACAGTACACCCATGACCTGATGCAGCCCTTCAGCCAAAGCTGAATCAGCTCGTCCTGTGTAGGTCTCTCATTAACCCACGTCCTGGGTTGGTGACAGGGGGAGGATGAGACGAAGAAAACTTAATGTAATAGAAGGTTCCTGCTCCCGGTCTAGATTTAGTGCTTCCAAACAAAAAAAAACACAATACAAAACAAAACAAAACACATTCACTGGGACAAGTGGATGAGGAAGGACCACACTGCCCTGTAGTGATCCCACCCCAATGACAGAATTGTATATCTTGCTGGGCCTCAATAGTGGCCATTTGACAGTGACTACTTTGAATTATATGCAGCAAGGGAGAATGGGTGGAAGAAATCTCAACAGTTTATCCCCTTCACAAAACTCAAACTCAAAAACACAAAGCCCTTTGGTGGTTCGGGTCAACAACATACGAAGAGGTGCAGTCCAAATTAGAATCTTCCTGATCTTTTTACAGTTAGCAAGTGAGTGGGAGAAATTGAGATTATTTTAACAGAAGTACATTGGAGTCAGACAGAAACTCATCACAGCCCGATCAGACTTGTTTAATATAGGGGGAATTACAAATTTCCCTTCATTATTATTCATATGTTCTGTTATGAACAGAAGTTATGAAAAAGGAAATTGTTTTATTAAAAAACAACAAAACCTACTCTATTTGCTCACTGTACCATTGAATGAGGTGACAGTGAAGTCCTCAGTGCCTATTTACACAGACACTGCTCAACTGGTGGTTCAGTGGTTAGCACTGCTGCCTCACAGTACCAGGGACCTGGGTTTGATTTCTGCCTCGGGGGACTGTCTGTGTAGAGTTTGCACTCTGTCTGCTTGGGTTGCCTCCAGGCGTTCCAGTTTCCTCCCAAGGTCCAAAGACAATACAGGTTAGTTGGATGGGCCATGCTAAATTGCCCACAGTCTCCAGGGATGTGTAGGTTAGGTGGATTAGCCATGGGAAATGCAGAGTTACAGGGGTGAGGCGCATCTGGGTGGGATGGATTTCAGAGGATCGGTTTGGACCTGTCAGGATTCTATGATCTACAAACTTTTCAGGAGTTCTCTACTTAAAAAAACCCATCTTTCAACAACCTCCCAAACGTGCTTTTGGTGCCTTTCTCAACCTCAGTAGTAGGGAGAAACTTTTCCCTTTCAGAAAAATAGCATCTCAGTGTAGAAGCAGGCCATTCTGTCCATTGGGGTCTACACTGACCCTCCAAACAGCATCCCACTCAGACCCAACCCCTACAACCCTGCACTTCCCATGCCCAATTCATCTCGCCTGCATATCTCTGGCCACTGTGCCGCCCTTATGGGTGGAATAGTCAAGGGGCATGGTTGTAAGATTAAGAGTAAAAGCCTTACGTGAGATGTGAAGAAAATTTTTTTTTCACCCAGAGGGTTGTGGATTTGTGGAAATTGCTTTCTGAAAAAAAAAGTGCGCTCGAGGCAGGAACCCTCAAAGACATTTAAAAACCCATTTAGAGTAACACTTGAAGCACCATAGCAAGTAAGGCCACGGGCCAAGTGCTGGAAAATGGGACAAGATATTTGATGACTGTTGTGGACACGATGGGCTGAATGACCTCCTTCCATGTTGTAAATAGTCAATGACAACATAACTTTCCAGAACACCAGGCCTAGAACATTTAACTTGGACAAAGAAGAGGACAAAACTACATTTTATTATACATTTAGAATCAACTTAAAATGTAGACAAATACACAATCATAGAATCCCTGCAGTGTGGAAACAGGCCATTCGGCCCAATCAAGATCACACCGACCCTCCAAAGAGCATCTCTCAAGACACATCCCTACTCTATCCCTGTTATCCTGTATTTCCCATGGCTAATCCACAGAGCCTACACAGCCCTGGACAATGCGAACCAATTTAGCATGGCCTATACATAACCTGCATATCTTTGGACTGTGGGAGGAAACCCAAGCAGACATGGGGAGAGAATGTGCAAACTCCACACAGACGGTCACCCGAGAGTGGAATCAAACCTGGGTCCCTGATGCGGTGAGGCAGCTGTGCTAAACACTGAGCCACCGTGCTGCCCATGTCATTTCAGAGGTGTTATCACAAAGATGGAACAAAGAAAACAGGTACTGAGATGTCTGACACACAGGAAGGTGATAAACTTCCCTTAAATAGCAATTTAGGTTGGGCATAAATGCTGAATAAATTGGACAATAGCGAGGCCAGTCTCAAATGGGAGGGATGCACAAAAAGTCAGAGCGCGCCAACAGACAAATCTGGAGAGAGTTGTAGGGCTGGGGTTATAAACAAACATTGAGGTGGTGTGAGGCAGTGAAAGAACAAGACAAATTTGAATTTATAACATCAGGAGTCCTGAAACCAATGAGCTAGAGCAGAGGTGATGGCTAAGTGAAATTCAGTGTCATGTAGAATTTAGACAACAAAGTCCCAGGTATAGAACATAAGAACTATGGAGTAGGAGGAGTAGGCCATCTGGCCCCTCGAGCCTGCCCTGCCATTTAATAAGATCATGGCTGATCTTTTTGAGACTCAGCTCCACTTACACCCACTCACCATAACCCTTAATTGCTTTACTGTTCAAAAATTTATCTAGCTTTGCCTTAAAAACATTCAGCAAGGTAGCTTCAGCCACTTCACTGGGCAGGGAATTCCACAAATTCACAATCCTTTGGATGAAGAAGTTCCTCCCGACCTCAGTCCTACATCTGCTTCCCATTATTTTGAGGCGATGCCCTCTAGTCCTAGTTTCACCTGCTAGTGGAAACAACCTCCCTGCATCCACCTTATCTATTCCCTTCATAATCTTCTATGTTTCTACAAGATCTCCCCTCATTCAATGTTTAAGTTCAAGTTTAAGTGGATAGAAGGCATTACAGCAGACTGAAGGCTTCAAAAATAGGATGAGAGGTTAGGTGCCAGTTGAAGCTGTGGCGGAAAAGGTATAGGAAGCCAACATTACTGAAGCCAAGAGCAGCAGTGTTTATGGTATGATAAATTGGGACTCAAAGGAATACATCACTAATAGAAATAATTGGAAATTCAAAGGCCATATTTCCAAGTCTACAGCATGTAGTTTGGTCACTGTTATGATTTCATAGTCTTCAACAGCTCTGTGACTGGTTGAATACAGAAACCAATAATTGAGGGATCAAATCAACAAGAAATTAATCTGACAATCGAAACAATCTGGCTATCTTCACTCAGCTGAGGAATCGATTCAGATTTAGGTACTGACGAGCAACCAGGTATCTGTTTTCTCCTGTGAACATTTGGGCTTACACTCCGACACCTGATACATTTCCACTGCTCCTCCCATTGGGCTCATTTCCAGTGGCCATTCTTCATGTTAGTTAAGATGGTGTGTCAACAGGATGGATAAACATTGGGGAGGGGGTGGGTCAAGGAAGCAGCAGCAGCACAGCTGGGCTCGAGTTTGTCCTCACATATAATACACTGGGGTTTTCTAGAGCACTCGATCTTAGTTTTTATTTGTGGAAACAAAAAAAACTACCCTCACAAAGTATGGAAAAAGGCAAGTCTATCCCACCAGCTGCACAGATGGTTCCCACAACTACAAACGAGGATTATTTATAGCTCATTTCCCAAACTCTCCATTGGGAATATCAAAGCCCTAGGCAGAAAAAGCTCAGAGACAAACCTTTGGCTCATCATTAACTGTTTAATTATTTGAAGGAATACAGCCCTCAGTCTAGCCAGGAGAATCAGGGTCCTGGGACAATGGATTTGCCTGTGTGCGCAGATGAGTATTAATTTAGGAAGAGCCTCCTGACACCCTGCAAGGGAGCTGTCCAAATCCAGGAATAGTTAAGTCCCAGCACAGGTCAGAATCTGAAGCAGTTTCATGGGAGCAATAGAAAAATCAGAACAGAAAAAAAAGGGCAGAAATGACTATTACGAGGGGACATAATTTTAAGGCGATTGTAGGAAGGTATAGGGGAGATGTCAGAGGTAGGTTCTTCACAGTGTGGTGGGTGCACGGAATGCACTGCCAGCAGTGGTAGTGGAGCAAGATACATTAGGGACATTTAAGCGACTCTTGGACAGGCACATGGATGATAGTAAAACGTAGGCTGTGCAGGATAGTTTGATCTTCGAGTAGGATAATAGGTCAGCACAACATCATGGGCCAAAGGGCCTGTACTGTTCTATATTCATATGGTCTTTAATACACATGCCTGTGCTCAATAAATATTGTTACAAGTTCTATAAGTAATGCTTAGGCTTCTACCTTAAAAACATTCAATATTTGCAAGTTATATGTGCCTGCCAAACACTGATGGTTCATCCTCAAGCTAATGCTCAGATCCAAGGACCTACTACTTTCTGACTACGAGGGAAGACGATTACAAAATAAACTGGTATCTGTGATGAGCAGATTTGCTGCTGGATGAACACTAACCAAGTAAGCCATGGTAACAACTAAGTGTTGTGTAGCAGCTTCCATACCAGCCAAAAATCAAACAAACAGTAATAAATGCAAACAGGAACAGAATGATTCTGTGTGAAAATACACCAAGTTCGGTTGTGTCATTTAGCCATGCTTAACCCATAAATTCAAACAGGAGTGTCAGTTGGATGATGTACTGAGCTGGGGAATAGTAAGCATGCTAACTAATTCGGACTTCCTTCCTGCCCATAACACCAATTACAAAATTATATAAACGCAAATCTCGTCTTTTAGGGCCCTCAGGACATCCCAAAGCATTTGCAGCCAATTAAGCTCTTTTGAAGTGTAGTCACTTTTGTGATATCAGGAACGTGACATCTCAAATGTATTCAGCAACGTCCCACAAATGGCAACGTGATAATGATCAGATAATCTGTTTTTAAGTGATGTTGTTTGTGCAATCATATATTGGCTAGAATATCAGGCAGAACTTGTACTCTTCCTTGAAATAGACCATTTTATATTCACAAGAAGAAAACACAGCCTCATTTAAGAGATAGTAGGAACTGCCGATGCTGGAGAATCTGAGATGAGAAGGTGTAGAGCTGGATGAACAGAGCAGGCCAAGCAGCAGGAAAGCTGACGTTTCGGGCCTCATTTCTGAAGAAGGGTCCAGACTCGAAACATCAGCTTTCCTGCTCCTCTGTTGCTGCTTGGCCTGCTCTGTTCATCCAGCTCTACACCTTGTTATCTCAGCCTCATTTAATATGCACGAGACAGAGAGAGAAACAGCAGGCAATTCATCATTCTATCGGTCATGTACTGTAGTGTCAGCCAATGTTACATTTCTCCAGTGGGGGTTATGTCCTTTGTGGTCAGAATTGAATGTGTTACCAATAAGCCCTGACTGATGATAATGATACTGCCTCTGTTGCCATCCTGGCTTAGGTTACACCAAGTGTACAAGTCACAAATTGCTCTGGGGGAAAGAGTTGGTTACATGCATTGTATTGAAGAGGGTGGGGGCCACAATTGGCTTCAGGTGAATATGGACATAAACAGGCACCAGGGGCTGGAATATAAAACGGCTGCTGACCATACTATGCTGGTTTGTGCTAGGAAATGCCTGTGCGAAAACTAGAGAACAGAATTAGGATCTCTATTTGATGCGTTGTATGCTCAAAGAGCTGACCAGAATTCACTGTTTAGGCTAGCCTGAAAGTTGGTTATGAACCTGGAACAAAAACAAAGTTTCGGGAAAAGCTCAGCAGGTCTGGCAGCATCTGTGAAGGAGAAAACAGAGTTAACGTTTTGGGTCCGGTGACCCTCCTTCACATCCGAGTTGAGAAAGGGTCACCCAAAATGTTAACTGTTTTCTCCTTCACAGATGCTGCCAGGCCTGCTGAGCTTTTCCTGAAACTTTTTTCGTTCCAGGTTTATAGCATCCGCAGTTCTTTCGGTTTTTATGTGGTTAAGTGCCTGACAGAAGGAAGGTTCAATCGGGCATTGGGTGATTGTAAAATCATATGTCAGTGAGCAACGAGCACCCATGAAATGCTCAAACCCATGACAGTTGGCTCAGGGGAATACCCAAAACATGCAGAGTTACAGAGCTGGAGATTGGTTGGAAATTTGAATGAAACACTTACTAGAATGAATGTCGACATGAGTCACCCACAGCCTCAAAACAGTAACCACACACTATTCAGGAAACAAGCTTTTGTTGGATTGGAGGAAGGGTATTCGACAGAATGTTAGAAGAACAAAACAGAAGATTGTCATGATTTAAGATTTTCCTTTGCTCAGTTTGACATATAGGATACCCTATCAAAATGTACATACATTGTGCTTTGGTTGTAAACAAAAAAAAACAACAACTTTTTGGGACAAGAAGTTGTCTTTCGCTCTCTCTCCCCACTCCTCTCCTTCTCCCCCCACCTACTTACAACAGAATTGAGTTACTGGATTATTTTAAAAACAAAACCAAGGGGTGAGGAAACAAAGTTCCTCTAGTGTAATCACCACAAACCAGAGTTTCACATCCCCTTCCAACTGGAGGATGCAGAAATCAAAAGCAAAGTGCACAAGTATGGGAATTTCTTTCGATAACACCCCCCTCTTCCAAACCTCCAGCTCACTTGTCCCAAGTCCTGACAGTGAAGCCTTTTATTATATCAGAATCCCTACAGTGCGGAAAGAGGCCATTCAGCCCATTGAGTCTACATCAATTCTCCGAACAGCATCCCACCCAACACCCATAATTCCCATGGCTAACCCACCTGGCCTGCATATCCTTGGACACTAGACAATTTAGCATGGCCAATCCATCTAACATGCAAATCTTTGGACTGTGGGAGGAAACCAGAGCAGCTGGAGGAAATCCATGCAGACACAGGGAGAGCACAAACTCCACCCAGTCAGTTGCCAGAGGGTATCCGAGGGAAAAAAACCCACGAACCCTGGTGCTGCGAGACAGTAGTGCTAACCACTGAGCCACCATGCTGCTCAAGGTGACAACTAGAAAAGAACGCATGATACTGATGTGTTGAGCCTCACAGTCAACACACTTAGAAAAACACAGGATACTTTTAAAAGAAAAATGCTTATACATCATCTTACATGGATCATTGAAATGAGATACAAGAATAGAAGTATGCTGCTCTTTGTAACCCAAAAACTTAAGTACAGACACTTATGTGCCTGAAGAATGTCTTATTTGTATTTATTAGTGAATTGTAATAAACATTTGTTGGATTCCTCAATACCATGATATAGATGCCTGGTTTGCTTATAACTACAATAAATGACATAAATCCTGCCACAAGATAAAATGCCCCTACTGTGGATAAAACCCACATCAGATGCAATATAAAACAAGAGCGTTGTAGCTTGTAACAAGTGTGTTAGACAATGTTTTGGAAGAATAGCCAGGCATCGCACAAAAATCTAGGTAGAGTCCAAAGCAATGGAGTGTACAAATCTGGCTGATCTGCTGAAACTTCCTCCACTGGGCAGCAGCTGCACTTGACATTAAAGACAGAAAGAAAACCAAATGTCCTTCTATCTGGGGGTCAATTTCTTCTGAAAACCAATGTCACATCCAGCTAGACTGTCGCCCATAAACAAAGAGCTCCTTCATTTGCAATTCAGAGAATCTTCACAAAGAGGCAGTCAGCTGATTGTTGAATGCATTCAACAATTACAAACAAAAAACTACTGAACCAGAACAGTTAAGATACTCTTAAAAGATGCCAATTTATTCAGGCAGTGTTGTTATTGAAGGAGCTCAATGAACATGAGCAGCGTAATCCTTGTTTCCAATGATCAAGGTAAGGGATTTAAGATCAAAAATAACCAAGCTGGAATGCTCAGCAATACATAATACACAAGCAGTGCTATGATTTGTCAAATCAAAATGAGGGAGCATGAATAAGTCTTCCACTTCATTTGTAACTTGCCCGCTTTTAACCATTAGGGGATATCAAGCAGAACGGATAGTGGATACAAGATTAAAAATATTTCTAGCATTCTGGTGGAAATTCCCCAAAATATTTGGGTGGAATCAAAGTGACATTCGGAAATATTCTTAGTACACACTTAAAAACAAATTTCTGACGGCTGTCTCTTCCTGGGTTATAAACTCTAAGTATGGGCTGGCCAGTGGTGCCCATTCAAATGGCATTGGTGAGTCTCAATAGTAATGTTCAACATTGATGGTCGTCATAGTGAAAGTTGACCCTGTTCTTCGCAATTATTCACAGCCAATGCTTCAGAGATCAGAAGCAGATGCACTGACTGATTTTCCCCTTCCTTTATACAGGGTAAGCTAATATTAATTTCCTACTACTGACCTACATGAAGTGAACAGACTCTGCTCAGACCAGAAACCTTATTTTGCTTCTGTTATTTCCCCAAGAAAACCCAAAGACAGGTGATCAATCTGATGGAAACCAGAAGATGGCCCTTGGGGGTTCACTAGACAAACAGTAATATTCAATACAGTTAAACACTGCTAGGAAAAAATCAGGATCTAAACATTTATAAAATTACAAAAAAAAAAGCTAGTATTTGTTACAATCGAGACTAAACGAAACAACTGCACTGTCACTCTAGTCCCACTATTCTACAGGTCACAACATTAAAATATATTGCCAGGGTGACCGATTAAATACTTTGTCTATCACTATCGTCAATCTGTTTACTTTGTTGATTAAAACTTATCAACCAGGTTTTTCTTTAAAATAACAAGTTATTGGTTATCAAAACAACTTGTTTCAATCAAGCAGCAACAACTGGTTAGCATACACCGTCAGGAAACTAAACATCTCTGAAGTACACGAGAGGGTGTATGCACAAGCAAGTACGGGAGTTTTACTGAATACCAGTAAAGAGTCACTTATGAGAACCCCTCATTTTTCAATACAATTGGCTTATACACGTTCTGCACAGAGTTTATGAGTATTATACAAATAAATATTGCTTCTAGTTTCTGATGCAGTTTTCAATTTGCCCAGATTGCCCTGAAAGCTCCTGCACGCTAACGCAAGCTGTCCAGGAGAAAAGTAAAGTAAGGATATTAAAACATTTTCTGAAGAAGGGTCCCAACCCAAAACGTCAGTTTTCCTGCTCCTCTGATGCTGCCTGGCCTGTGTTCCTCCAGCTCCACACTGTTATCTCTGACTCCAGCATCGGCAGTTCTTCCTATCGCCATATTAAAACATTGTATTTTTTGCTAAGTGAACCTGGACTTTTGCCTTATGCACATAACGCTCAGGCTTTGAGGACTATCAGAGTGAACACCAGGCAAAGGATCATTTAGTTCAACTGTAGTTTCTTTATCCTGGAAGTGAATAGTTTCAACATAGGAGACGGCCATTTTGCCCATCAAACCCATGCAAGTTCTCAGCAGTACATCAGATTGTCCTGCCCTTTTCCTGTAATAATCTTCCATTCAACTGCTTATCTAATTCCCTACAGAAAAGCCATAATTGAGTGTGTCCCCAATTTTTCAGGTGGTGCATTCTAGATTGT
>NC_063360.1:12418233-12520941 GCF_021869965.1 Rhincodon typus | reverse complement strand
ACAGACAGACAGACAGACAGACAGACAGACAGACAGACAGACAGACACCATGCACTATGAAATACAGAATACATGCACCACAGGGTGTACAGCCTTACTCAAGGTGAAATGATTCCACTTCTGCCAGAATAAAATACTGAAGTGGCTGACTTCCAAAATTTTTGAAAAAAGAACAGCCAACAAATTCAAAACAACTTTACTTTAATTCTTTGTTATCCATATGATAAGAATGCAAAGTTGCCATACAGTACATGTGGGTAAAGTGCTGCCAAGTTCTGGGGGCTTTCACTTGCATGCTCTTTATTTGACCTTTTCAATTGTTGCGGGTTCTGAAGCAGCCTTCAATAAAGTCTCGTGCGAGAACCTTTGCACTGTCTCCACGTCTATTCACTACAAATCTACAGCCTTCATGGCTGAAAAGGCCAACTAGAGATTGTACAAAAGAAACCTAAACTTTGCATATTACCAATTGTGTACATCCCCAATTAAAATAAATTTTAAAAATAAAACTGCTGGAAAACCTCAACAGGGCCTGGCAACATCTGTTGAGAGAGAAAAGATAAAGCTAATGTTTCGAGTCAAACATCTGTACCTCAGAACTCTTCCAAGCAAGAGACATTCATCTCAAAACACTACTAAGTTAACTTTGGTTTCTCCCTCCACAAATGTTGCCCACCCTGAGTATTTCACTTACTTTATACCATTCACCAGCAGTTTCGTTGTCTTTGCTAGCCATGTAACGAGTTGCTTCACTGCACAAAGGTCTGGGTGAAATTCAGCCACGTCTTCTGACTATTGCAGTCAATGTGTTGTCAATATTACCTGTGCCCCTAAATTCTTTAATTGTTTTAAGTTCTGAACCAACAATCTCAAGAAAAAGCATGGAGGTGGGGTGCAGCTACTGGTGTGGGAAAATGAAAAATATTAAGACTGGCACAGAAGAGTATGTTTTTCAGAATGTATCACTCCTATATATGGTTGTATTAGAAAGACCTTTACAACATGCAAGCTGTACTGCACCTACGGAGGCAGATGACAGACAGCAAAAGATTGCTCAATCAAACCTACTCCATCCTGATGCCTAAGTTATTCAGACTAAACACAGCCTTCCCCCCCCAACAGCTTTGTGATCCCTGAGAAAGGGAAATTTAAAAAAAAAAAAATCAGTGAAATACAATAACAACTAGGAAAATAAAGTCAAACAAATAGTGACACTTTGGGCATCTGAATTTTTCAGAACAAATGACCACAATCTTTACCAAAAGGGTCAGGCCACTTGGATGGCTCACAGCTCCAAACTGCCCTCCAGACATTCCCAGGTGAAATCCAGCAACCAAACAAAACCATCTTTTAGAGGTAAGAAGGTGTAGAGCTGGATGAACACAGCAGGCCAAGCAGCATCAGAGGAGCAGGAAAGCTGAAGAAGGGTCTAGGCCCGAAACGTCAGCTTTCCTGCTCGGCCTGCTGTGTTCATCCAACTCGACACCTTGTTATCTCAGATTCTCCAGCATCTGCAGTTCCTACTATCTCAAACATCTTTTAGAGGTGGTGACTTTCAAACTATTGGCTGCTTGTCTGTTTTCTCAAGCACCATGAAATCTGGCAAAGGTTTGATGCCATAGATTCTAAGGCAAGAGGTACTTTGTTGCCCGAGTCACTTGCTACAACTTCCCTGCTGTCCAGGATGTCACAGATCCCTCATGACCGAAACATCCAAAATTCTGCAGCATAGATTGTGCAAGCAATGACCTAACACCTGTCAGTAAATGACACTGAGCTCTTCAAGTCAGGAAATTTCTCAATGTTGAGTAGAAACTATTGAGAAGCATTTAATCAGTAGGCAAAAGGAGATGAGGTAGATTTTATAGAAATATATATCCATGACAAAATCTCAAAAAAGGAGACGAGATGCACACGTTAGGTCACAATGCATGCAAAGAACTTTAGTGCAAAACTTTGAGCAAACTTTTTGCAACTCTGTTTGAGAAATCTGGTAAGGATCCGACTCTCAGCTTTGACAGCTAAAGCATCCTGGCTACATTTACCTAGAAGTCAGTGGTAGCACCAGTCACAGTCTTTGCTACCAAAGCAAATATCAACCATGTTAACATTATCACTGTCATCCTAAGCCACTACTGCTGAAATTGGCTACAAAATGGGGATTACAAAAAGTAGCAGAATTCAATTCAACATTCATAACGTTAATCCTAATATTCAACTTACTAAAGTCATTTGAATTGGGTATGGGATTTTTTTAAAAAACAGGCAACCAATTCAGTCCAGTATGGTTCTGGCTTTGTACAATTTTATTCCAAATGTCTCTGGGTTACCTGCAGGCCCAGCTATTTAAAGATGCCAGGAGCTTTGCAAACCATCAGTCCCCCAATCATCCCCAGCACTAGTTAAGTCTGAAATAACCAGGAAAGGTTTGCAGCCAGAAATAATTGGAAATTTTTGCACAGGATGATCCAAACAGCATAGAAACAGACCCTTTGGTCCAACTCATCCACATTAGCCTAGTTTTCAGTTTGGGGAAACTTGTCCTACTTGCCTGCGTTTGGCCCATATCCCTCTAATCCTTTCCTATTCATGTAGGAGTCCAAATGTCTTTTAAATGTTATAACTGTACCTGCATCTAAAACTTCCTCTGGCAGTTCATTCCACACATGAACCACCCTCTATTCAAAAAGGCTGCCCCGTGGGTTCCTTTTGAGTCTTTCTCCTCCCACCTTAACAAGCTGCGCCCTAGTTTTGAATTCCCCCATCCCAAGGAAAGACCTTTCCAATCGCCTTATTATGCCCCTCATGATCTTATAAACCTCTACAAGGTCACCCAAAAATTGTTTTACCATGAGCAACCTAAAGGAGAGCAGATCTCAAAGCACCAATATCACTTGATGAAATCAGTTCTGTTTCTATTAAAAGGGAGGGTGACAAATCTCAACCTCAAACCTGCCAATTTTTGAAGGGCAGGGTGTCAATTGATTATAAGCAGATGATTTCAGAAGTACAAAGTAAAGTTTAGGTTCTTGGCTATGACGTTTAGAGAAAGGGAAGGGTAGAACATGCAAAATTGTTAATAGAGAGGGGAGAAACTTAAGGGAAAAGCAAACAATTCTATCAATTTCTGACAGTTTTGATGTAACATCAAGTTATGGTGACTTTTAGATCTTGATTAAGCCAGATTAGTACAAGACTACAGGAAAGCTTATGAACTCGTTGACTGATGGGGAGAGATGTTGCCATATTATTTATTAGAACTGCAATAGTCAGCACTCCTCTGAACTTCTCTTTTTTCAGTTCTCCAAAGCTCCCAGTCTTCCTATATCCTTACCACATTGAAAAACAGATTACTGCATCATTTTATACACTTTCCCCAAAGCCTTGAAATGGTATCACACTTCCTACAATCTATAGGCAATGGAAACAAGTTAAAATTCACATCAATTGATCACAATTTCTGTTTTTCTCACATTATCTTACTGTTCACTGGTGTGGCGTTGGATCATTCACTTCTTTACCTTTCTCAGTTATAAATGTGAAGATTCATTACTTGTGTAACTCAAGTCACCTTATTACAAAGCCAAAGCAAAGCATTAGAAAAAAAGCAGACATTTACAACATTGACACCCAGGAGCAGCTCTCACTCCTATGACATTTTTTCTTAAAACAAACATCTCTACCCTTAATTTTCTTCCCTCTTCTCCTGGAGATCTTTACTAGAATACCTGGGACATAAACTATTACCTGCCCTTCCCCACAACAACCACTCCAGGTGGGCAGGTTACACTTACCACGGCCAAACTCAATCTTGTCCCAAAAGGTCATCACTCGCTCAGTGATTGCACTCCTACCTCTGAATCCAGGGATTGTTGGATCCCATCCACTGCAGATACTCCAGCATATAATCTACCCAATACAAGAGTGGTTTTATACAGTCATAGATATACTGCACAGAAACAAACCCGTCAGTCCAAATCATGCATGCCAACCAGATATCCTAATTAATTCTATTCCCATTTACGAGCATTTGGCCCATATCCTTCCAAACCCTTTCTATTCATATACCCACCTAGATGCCTGTTAAATGTTGTAAAATCGTACTAGCCTCTGCCACTTCCTCTGGCAGCTGATTCCATACATGCATCACCCTACGCAGGAAATAACTGCCTCAGGTCCCTTTTATATCTTTCCCCTTGCACCTTAAACCCATGCCCTCTAGTTTTGGACCGCCCCCCAGGAAAGAGACCTTGCCTATTTACCCTATTGATGCCCCTCATGATTTTATGAGGCTCTATAAAGGTCACCCTTCAGCCGGTCACTCCAGGTAAAATAGCCCCAGCCTATTCAGCCTCTCCCTACCAGGTGGTGGTGAATTTTTAAAGGCACTTCTTTCATTTGAGATGTTTAATCAAGCTCCTGTCTGCTTGCTCAGGTATGGCAGAAAAATTGAACAGAATTAGGAATGTCTTCCCAATATCCTGACCAAAGTAACTCATTTCAGTCACGTTGGTTAAGGAATATCATTCTCACTCACAGAGGGAACTTACTTTATGAAAATTGAGGATGCCCCAAAAATCCACACCAACTGTAGTCCCCACACCACTGTCTGCATTGAGCTAATTCAACAAAAACCTCCCAAAATTCTTCCCAAGAGCACGAGCAAATACATTTAATATCAGCCAAAACAGATATTCAGGCAGATGTCCAGAAGTTTAGTGAACAATGCAGAACATCTCATAAGAGGAAATTCCAAAGGTTTGAGCTTTAATAATCAAAAATTGATCTTGTTGAGGTGCTGACTAGCTGAAAAAGATCTAATAGCCTATTCATATTTCTAATGGACTTTTATTTATGCAAAAAGATACTGCCATCCAATGATGCAACAATTACATTCGGGAATGCTTTGGAGAGCAGATGTCAATTCAGGTTCTAGGTCTGGAAGAAATTCCAAAGTTTGAGAAGAGAGAGAGGCCAGAGAGAAATTTGTAAACAAACATGAGTCCTTAAATTAAGACGTACTTGATCTGGGAGTCAACAGGAGTCAGTATACAAGCAATAGATGGACAAGACAGTCACACAGCACAGAAACAAACCCTTCGGTCCAACTCATCAGCACCAACAAGACATCCCAATCTGACCTAGTCCCATTTGCCAGCATTTGGCCATATCACCCCTTAAACTGTTCCTATTCCTATACCCAGTCAGATGTCTTTCAAATGCTGTAATTGTGCCAGTCTCCACCACTTCCTCTGGCAGCTCATTCACATAACACCATCTGCATGAAAAAGTTACACCCATCCCGATCCTTCTTAAATCTTTCCCCTCTCACCTTATGCCCTCTAGTTTTGGACGTCTCCACCCTAGCAAAAAGACATGGACTATTTACTTTAACCATGTCCACGATGCAAGCTTGAACACAAAGCAGAAAAGTTTTAGGCGATTTCAAGTTTAAGGGTTTAATGTGGAAAGAGTGCACTTAATGGTCAAGTCTGGAGGTAAAGGCATGGTTACTACAGCAGTAGATGCAGGTTCACAGCTAGCTGATGTTACAGAGGTGCAAATCAGTGTCTTTAAATGATAACATGAGGCTTATTTCAATGGTTTACTCAGAGTATAGAACTACAACCTATATAATGCAGCCTCAGTTACTGGTATAATTTTTAGTGTTTTGGATTCCCTTATTGCTTGAAAAGTTTTTGTATGGACAATTTCAAACAAACAAAAAAAAAAGAAGAAAAATTGTTTACACAAAGTGCAAGGACAATGACACAAGGAAGATTAAATCCTAATCCAGGGCAGGTCAGGAACAGTGCAGAGCTAGCTCCGTGGCGGTTATTAATCAGCTCAAGCATTGAAGAAAAATCAAAAACGAAAAATCAGATTCGCTCGGAGTCACTGTCCGTTCCTGACAGAATGCATCCCAAAAACACTTTATTATTGCAATGAATAATTTTCACGTGATTGGAATCTTCTATTTGAAATCCCATTTCTACGTGTCATGAAACCGTTTTTGCTGGATTTGAAATAAAAACTGCATAACATACTAAAAATTGAAAAGACGTGCAACAAACCAAGAATTTAAAAGAAGGTTCTCTCACAGCCATCGCTTAAAGCAAAACACACAGGAAGTTAATTTTTGCTTGAATAAATGTCACCGCCCACTGTATCTTGGAAGAAGTTTCCAAATACCTCTAGCTGGAATGGGAGATAGAATAACCCTAGCACACAGACAGAATTAACTGAGGACTGAGACACAGAAGATGACGGGAAATACAGGAACAAATACTTGAATTAATCTGGCAGCAGCAACTGGGACAACGCCCAACTTCAAAACAAAACTTATCGTTAAGTCTTAAGCGAAGCTGAAACCACCGCTACGAAACGACCTGTGTTTAGCAGGTTACAAACAGCAACTGGCTGAGACTTTTTTTAAAAAAAAAATCTCAAACTAAGAGTTGCACTCACTCTGCTTTTCACTTCTGCTGAGAGACCGTACGCGGGTCCGCTGTTAAACTGCTTTCCAGCCATGCTTTTGTAGACTTTGTGATATTAGTTTAAACTCAGCCCGCTTACAGAAAACAACGCAGCTACTGCGTCCTTTTCATGAGGCTCAGTAAGTTTCACCAAACACCTCTTCTTCCCCCGCCCGTTCAGTGAACACGTGCCCATATATGGGCAGAAACTTGACAAATTCCAGGCTGGGCGGAACTGACCTCCCCTTCTCCAATTCTCTACATCTTTGGCTCATTCACTGATTAAGCTGCAGGAAACGGGGGCAGACAGGAAACTGACGTCAAGCAGTCACATCACCTTTTCTTACCACCCAGAACATATCATTGGATCGCACTGAGAATGGGCGCTGTGCTGAGAGCAAGGGCTTGATCCACTCCAGGAGGGCTCTTCAATAAAGTCTTAACCTGAAAACCTGGAATAAAAACGGAACACACACACACAGGGCTGCCAACAATTGCATGTTGATATTTCAAGCTGAGGACTAACGGGGAAGTTAGATTTTATTTTCACACAGAGATGATTAATGCTTTACTCAAGTGACTATAGAGCCGCTGAACCTGATACCATGAAAAACATCTGTATTGAAGAAAGCATTTAGGGAGGAGGCGTGGGAAGGGAATGAAAGGAGGTTGTTCCAGCTGCAAGAGGCAGATAAACGCTCCCCTCTGCTGCACCCTTCTCATTATTTAAGAACATCAGACCTACATTTATTACAGACTGTAAAGATTTCGGTAAAAACGCATTTATAATATGCTTTTAAACGTCCACTTTGCGCAAACCACTGTTCTTTATTTGTACATCTTGACAGAAGTACTCTAATCGGAATGCTCCTCGCCCCCGGGTGTTCTATCCCATTCGAGCGTGCCTTAATCCAATATACAGACATTCACAGACACAAACTTGCCAGCAGACATTGCAACTCAGGGGCTGACTGCAGCATCCCGCTAATCCAGTGCCCAGTGTGTTGCAGAGCAGGAAGGTGCCAGGTTCAATCTCTGGTCTTGTCAGAATATTAGTAGGGGCCTGAGAAAAGCCCACGTGAAGGAGATTACATCAGTTAGAATTTCCACCAACTGCTCCTCATGGAAAATGTTCAAGCGAGACCAGACTCAGCTGTGATGATCTTCGCAGTTGTACAACTCGCACCTTCTGGGTTCAAACATGAAGAACGGTCACGTGGGCAGAACAGCTAGCATTCAGGAAATAAATCTTAGCTGTGCCACGAAAAGTGACAAAAAGTATAACCGAAGCATAGTGGCTCAGTGGTTAGTACTGCCGCCTTATAGTACCATGGATCCAAGTTCAATTCTGCTCTCAGGTGACTGTGTGCAGTCTGCACATTTTCCCCAAGGTCTGCATGGATTTCTTTTGAGTGCTTCAGTTTTCTCCCACAGCACAAAGATGTGCAGATTAGGTGGAATGGCCGTGGGCAATGCAAAGTTACAGAGATAGGGCAAGGGGGTGTGGGTCTAGGTGCAATGCGTTTTGGAGCGTCGGTGTAGACTCGATGGGCCAAATGGCCTGCTTCCTCACTGTAGGGATTCTATGATTCTATGAAAAGCACTCTGACAGGGAAGATAGTGTGCCTGGTAATGTAAAGCAATCTGACTGAATCAGAAGGGCCTTTTCCCTAAACAACAGCAGCAGGGAATACTGCTCTGGCCTGTGCTCTGAATAATGGATAAAAACAAAATATTCACATGTAACAGTGTAAATCGTGTTATTATTGCCACAAAATTATTTCCAGTGTTTCAAATATTACCAAATGAAATTGGTCCAGATTGAATCATCTGAATCGGTGGGGGAAGTACATGCAACTGTAATTTTCAACAGGGAACTGGATAAATGCTGAAAAGAAAGATACTTACAGGATCATAGAGTTAGGACCAGGGCTGTGGGATGTACTGCATAACTTGATCAAACAACAATACAGGTATGATGAGCCAAATGGTATTTGTCTGGGCTGTATTATTACATGGACACTCCCAGCAAAGCAACTGAGTTCAGGCAAGTAATTTGCAGTGACAAGTTCAGTTACACCTTAAACAGATTACCAGGTTATAAATTCAATTCAGTATCTGGTTATTGGAATGTATCTGTTCCTTCTTTGACTTGATTCTTTTTTTCTCCCCTTGTCCAGCCCCTTCTCACTTACATCTGCAATTCTTCATTATGTCAGTTTCAGAATTTCCAGTTTGCAGGTACCAGCCACCTCCCATTCATTGTAAGCATGCAATCCCTTTACACATCCATTCCCCTTCAGGATAGTATCAGGATTCTCCACTTCTTCCTGGAACAAAAAGCTTGAACCGTCACCATCCACCAACGCCTTCATCCTCACTTTGAACAACTTCTTCTTTAATTCCTCTCACTTTCTTCAAATCAAAAGTGTGGCCATGGTACCTGCATGAGACCCAGTTATGCCTGTCTCTTTGTGGGATATGTGGAACATTTCTTGTCCGTCCCCACAACTCTTTATCCAGTACATTGACAACATCATTGGTGCTGCTTCCCTCTCTCATCCAGAATTAAAATATCAATTTAGCTTTCAATTTCCACCTTGCTCTCGCCTTCACCTAGTCCATCTCTGACTCCCCTGTTCTCTTCCTTGACATCTCTGTTTCCATTTCTGGGGATAGTTTGGCCACAGATATTCACTACAAACCCACTGACTCCCTCTATTGCCTCCTCACACTATGCTTCTTGTAAAGACTCCACTCCAATCTCCCACTTTTTTCGTCTCCACCACATCTGTTCTGATGATGCCACCTTCCGCAGGGAAGCCTCAGAAATATCCACCTTTTTCTTTATCTGAGGAGTCGCAGGCACCATGTATGACAGAGCCCTCAGCCATGCCTGACCCATTCCCTGCACTTCGGCCTCACTCCTTCTCTTCCCTCCTTCAACACCATTAGGGTCACCCCGTCCTCAATTTTCACCTTACCAGCATCCACATTCATAGGATCATAAGCTGCCATTTCTGCCACCACCAGGCTGATATTCCGCTCCCCTTCCTTGTCAGCCTTCCACAGGGACTGTTTCCTCTGGGACATGTTGGTCCACTCCTCCTTCAATCCCAACACGTCCCCACACCGCCATCGTACCTTCCTCTGCAACTGCAGAAGGTATAACACCTGCCCATTTCCTTCCTCCCTCCTCAGTATCCAAGGCCCCTTCCTGGTTAAGCAACAATTTATCTGCATTTCACTCAATCTAGTCTGCTGTATTCGCTGCTCACAATGTGGTTTTCTCTACACTGGGGAGATGAAATGCAGACTGTCTATTTTGCAGACCACCGAGGTTCTGTTACAGAATAACGCTGAGCTTCCAGTTGCCTGACACTTTAACACACCACCATGTTCCCTGGCCAGCATCTCTGTCTCAGGCTTGCTGCAAGACTCACATGAAGCTCAGCACAACCTGGAAGAACATCATCTCATTTTCCGCTTGGAGATCCTGCAGCCTTAAGGACTCAATATCGAGTTCAATAATTTTAGAGCCTGAATACCTTCTTCCATGGCCTTTATCCACCCCCACAGCTCTATCCCTGTGATGACATAGGCTGCTTTCAGCACAGCCAATCCATTTTCACATACTTATGCTCTCCATTATCAGTTTTCCTTTCTCCCAAGCATACTATCACCCGTTCCCTTGTCTCCCTAACTGTCTATCTCTCTCTCTGGGCTCCATCTCCACAGATCCACTCACTCCTACTCACCACCTCGCACCCCCCCTCCCAACCCCATTATCAGCATATATGGTCTTATATATATCACTATTTCCTAGCTACAATCAGTTCTGAAGAATGGTTCCTGGACTTGAAACATTGACTCTGCTTTATCTCCACAGAAGCTGCCAGACCTGCTGAGTTTCTCCTGCAATTTCTGTTTTTGCATTGGTTGCTAGGGACTGATTACAAGGCAGAGACTAACAGATACTTTCCGATGACGTTTGATAATAAATTCCAGAAGGTTGCTAATTATTATTTGCATCTCAAGGTGAAATTACAATTTTGAATCACTGCCAATTAGTATTTTTTGTAATAGCAGGGACTTTGTGAGCTTTTCCATCAGTTTCCTTCTCTCTCCTGAAAGTACTAATCCAGGTGGGTACCAGTTCACCTGGTGTTGACTGCCCTTGAGACCTGCCCTGTATTGGCCATTCTTTATGGACAACCTTAGGCAGAATGTGGCAGCCAAATTTTCACTGTGGGATTCACTTGCAAACACATCTCTGCAAAGACCACACAACATGTGGACTGTAAATTGTCAGTAAAAATTATTCCCTCCCTAACCCCAGGGAAGTAAGATCAGTCATTGATACCCAGCTGAGATCAACCAATTTAGCACAAGGTGAAGTTGTCCTAGTCATTATATTTCAGGATCACAGTGCATGGGACAAGTATTAATGAACATTAAAAGCATTTGTTGGGGAGTGTGGCCTTACTTTATTTGCAGCCCAGTAGATGTTCCGGAAATGGCAGTGTTATTTGAAGGGTTAATGGCTGTGACACAATCAATGACAGTCACTGATGAAATCTAATTTGGGTCACGCCATAACGGTACTATCTTCCCTGAGGAAGCTCTTTTCTTGCCTGTTACCTGTTCCTCTCCATGTGAACCAGTCTGCCCACCAGATGTGCATCTCTCCAAATTCCTCCAGAATAAGCAGTCCTGTATCACAATAATGTTGTAGTCCAAAATCCTCCCAGTTCTCAGATTTACTATTATTTCTGGAAACTTTAACCTTTTCTTTAACATTAAGCAATACTTAACTTCTTTCGTTGGCCATGGTTGACAAACTTGTTTTGCATTTTTGCGCCTAATTAAATAATTATTGAAGTGAAAAAGTTGCCTTAGTCCTACTCTCTTGTTAGTGAGATGACTGGTGGTCCTTATTAGCAGAGGTTGAGAAAGAGGGTCCTTCACAGTAACCTCAGCTAATGTGGGAATTGAACCTCTGCTGTTGGTGTTACTTTGGCATTGCAAAGCAACCATCCAGCCAACTGAGCTAACTGACCCCAATTAACAAAAAGATCTTTCCTCATACATTTCTGGAGAGCAGTTTTAAAATACTTTAGAGCACATGAACATAGAAACACATAAACATGCATTCATATGGTTACACTACCTTTTCTGAGTATAAACTTGGAACCCACAATCTCCATATGCAAACTAACTGTATTAATGGGATGTCCTACTTTGTCAGAAATGTTGTTCTTAGAATACAATGTTAAACTCAGGGTTTGAGTCAAAATTCAGATATACTATTTGAACAGGGAGTTGTCCTTGCCAGTATTCATTCTTCTCTCAGGCCACACCAACAAGATCAGATGAATTGCTAATTCAAACAGATTGGCTTTGTTTTGAAACTTTTCTCTGTTAAAATGTTTCACAAAGAGGTGGGAGGAAACAGACACCCAAGTCAGGAAGGAAGAGTTTAGCAGAGGTGTTTGAAAGCTTGGTTGAAGAGGTAAATTGATGCATTTAATGACAGAAAGTTAGATCATACTTGAGGCAGGCAAAAATTAGGAGATGTCAATAGGGGAGATGCAGTGAGATGGAGGCATGAGAGGAGAATAAACACAGACATAGACCCAACAGGCAGAATGGTCAGTTTCTGTCCTTTAGCATTCTACACTTTGAGGAGTTATTTTTAAAAAGCAGAGAGTTTCAAGGGAGAATGTTCAATAATAGGAACAATGGAACTTCATATTTTGCTGCCAATACTGAATAAAGGAAGGATGATAATTGGAAAGCTGGAATCAGAGGAATGGACTGTTTAGGAAGGGATATCACAAGCTGAAAGTGGTTGTAGAGGGAAAAAGGAAGAGGTCATGATGGGGTTTCTGAATATGGAGACAGGATTTGAACATGATATAACGTGAAATGTGAAGGTAGTGGGACCCACAAGATGAGCTTAAAATAGTCCAGCAGACAGATAGCAGGCATATATGAGGCAAAGGGCCTGAAGGTCTCACAAGCATCTTTTTTGTGTGATTTTGCCCTTACAGAATGGTAGTTGTACTTGATGACTTATTAATGGTTGCTACATTTCAAAGTTATTCATTGCTCCTGTGAAGTGCCTTGGTATTACAGTTATTTTAATCAATCTGTTTGGACATGATATGACACATATTCAGGCCACGTGGGACTTGAACCCAGTTAGAGACAAAAATAAACTGTAGATGCTGGAATCCAAGGTAGACAAACAGGACGCTGGAAGAATACAGCAAGCCAGGCAGCATCTGGAGGAAAGGAGAAGTCAACGTTTTGGGTATTACCCTTCTTCAAGACTGGATGTGGAGCCGCAGATAAAGAGGTGGAGGGGGGAGGAAGAAGGGTGGTAGTGAAATGGTAAACCTTCTGGCTCAGAGGTAGGGATTCTACCATTGTGCCACAAAAGCTTTTACAAGAATGTGACCCACAACAAAGGCATTATCATTAGGCCATGCGATCATCACAAAATTTCTAGTAGCAGCCATGGCATGAGTTAAACCTATGTCCTCAGGGCATTAGCCTGAGTTCCTGAATTTTTAATCCAATGAATTTACCATTTTGCCACTATCTTCGTTCTTGAAAATTATGTGCTATTTCGATGGCACTGTTTATCTGTGAGTTGTTATTTTTGTTGAAACCCTTTAAGTTATTTCCAGGAAATGTGATGAAATGCTGGATAAATGCAAAGCTGGCTTTAATAATCATTATTGGATCAGGCATTGAGTATTTAAGTTTGCATAACAGAGGGAGAATGTGGTTTCCTTACTTCTAAACTGTGACAGTGGCTTCCAGTTATTATCTGGATCCTCTTTTTATTGTATCATGGTCAATGCAATGTAACACAGCAGTATTTAATTTAATATTGTGAGACCCAACAAGATCTTCCAATCATCTCTACTCTGCAGCCACTGTTCTCTTGACTCGAGCGGCTGAACTTAATATCAATGCAATCTGGTAAAGTATATTTTTCTGGCTGACTTGGAAAGGTGTGTCCTGTATCAGTTGTAACAGCAAAGCCAAGCTGTATCCCGTCAGCATAATCAGCTGGAAGACCTTTCTCAGTCAGCTTCCTCAGCTTCAAACAAGCTGAATTTGCCCAGCTGCTTATTTCCTTTGCCACTTTAATCCAAAGTGTATAGAAGAAAAGGGCGAAGAAGCATGTTCCAACTCAGGGTCTCAATAGAAATTAAATTTCTCAGCAGGTTCATAGAAGGAGCTTGGCCTGATTGGGACAATGCATTGGTTCATTGTACATACAGATCTGAGGCCCCTTTGTAATGCCCTATTTCGTATAAGAAATGTTGTGAGATAGTTAGGTTCCATTGAGCAGTCACACAGGCAACTGAAATGCTTTTCTCCAGGAAGAACAAATTTAGATTAATTGTGCAGAGGTACTTATTACTACATAAATGGGCAATAAACAAATCTTCAAAGGTTCAACATAAGGAATTCAATGTCACTGTACAGTGAGTTCATTAAAAGACATATATGGCCAAGCATAAACACATAGCCACACACAGACAACAGATACAAAATACAATTGACACACAATTATCAAAAACACATACACGAATTAAGCATACAGCAGACACAAATGCACAGAGACTCTATATAAACACACAGAAATGCAGGAGCAAGGAAAGATACACATGAAAGACACATCTGCTCATTCATACCAAGATAAACATACAAAAAAAGGCAGAAATACACAAACACACACACACAAACACACACACACACACACACACATATGTCTGCTTAGTTAAGGAACCATGCTAAGCAAGAAGGAGTTGAGGAGGTGCTCCCAGCACGAGAAGTGTGACTAAATAGGAAGGCAGTCGATCTCTTGAAATGGCTCCTACAGCCATTCTTGTCAGTTCTGAAATTAGAATGGGCACATAAACGACAGGATTTTTTTAAAGAATTGTAAAATATAAAGAGGGTCTCTATTAAAACAAAGTTGTTCAAAAATGAGAGAATTAATAGCTGACTGATAGTAAATATGACAGTTATGAAGACAACATTGGGACACACTTGTGAAACCTCTTTGTGGGATTATGGTAGCTTGAATGTAAGTGCCAATGGGAGGATGGCATGTGCTCTGGCGGAGGAACGATAACCATCTGCTGCGCATATGTGGCAATAAATGCTGACAGAGTAAATGAATGCTCACTGGAAACATACACTTCCTGATAACACAAGATATATGTTTCATTGAATCCCTACTGGTCTGTAGCAGGTTTCACCATCGATTGCAGAGACATTAGTAATTACCTCTCCTTCCTTCCCTAAGTTGCTGACACAGTGTCACACCCAAATGCCTATTTCATATTTGAATTTAAACACTATTAACTGGCTACTCAACTGTGTGGGGCTTCTTAACCACGCTTGATTGTATCCATGTTGTTTCTACGCATGCAGCAGCAAAGCTCGTCTTCCTGACCCAGGGGCAGTCAGGTTTTCCCTAATACCACACCTACTAAAATTATAAATTCTTGGCCTTATTGTGCTGCTAAGGAATATTTATAGAGTCTGCTGAGAAAAGGGAAATATTAAATTTATTGAAGAAATATCTCACTGTGGTTTCACCTTGACATGAGGCTGGAAGAGGGAGCAATAATATGACATTGTGTTAGTTCATGTGATGAAATTTACTGTCTAATTATCACACGACAATCAGACTTAATGCCTTATACTATTCCCCTGAAGTCACTGATTCTACCAAATATATTACACCTTCCTGACTTATTTCTCTTTTACAGGGACGACTTGTAACTAGTCCAGTCAAACATGTTCTCAGCTCCTTTGGATCAAGAAGTTGATTCCTCTGTGATCTTTCAGATTCTGTTGGGAAGAAGGAGCTTTGGCAAATGACTCCAATTCAGCAATCAGGCCAGCATCTGGATCAATTGGGTAATGCAGCATCTCTGGTCTGTTTCAACGTTGATGCTGCTTCAGTGCAGACATAAGTGCATACACCGTACCATTTTCAGTCAGAATGAGGTAGGGCCATGGATGCAAGTCTGTTCTGCCAGAAGTCTATAATGGGCATGGTCCTGAATCCAAGATGTCTCTCTCCTGGTCTGGTAACCTTTGTGATATTTGTCATAGATTCACATCTGACTGGGGCAATACTCCTCCTTTTTCCCCTCACTTGTCTCAAGTCAGTATTTTGTACATGTGGAATGAGTGTCTATGAGAGAGCACAGAGTTGGGCTCTCCGTCTTCTTCCCATCATGAGTTTGTACAGAGCTAACCCATTTTGGAGTTCTGTAAATGATGGCTAACAATTTCAAGTTGAATATCATCGTACTTGTCAGTGATACGTTCACTGTATGCACTTCTCTTGCAGATTTACTATTGATTTGAGGATAACCCAGTGAGCTGGCAGCATGGACACATCCATATGATAAGGTGATAACACAGTGTAGAACTGGAGGAACACAGCAGGCCAGGCAGCATCAGAGGAGCAGGAAAGCTGACGTTTCAGGTCGGGACCATTCTAGAAGGGTCCCGACCCGAAAGGTCAGCTTTCCTGCTCCTCTGATGCTGCCTGACCTGCTGTGTTCCTCCAGCTCCACACTGTGTTATCTCTGACTCCAGCATTGGCAGTTCTTGCTATTTCTTCATATGATAAGATGGATGCTTTAAAATACTCATTGGCAAACTGTGTTCTCCCATCTAAAATTACAAGAGCCGGGATTCTGGGATTTTCGTTGCAAAGATTTCTTTCAGCTATGCAGTCATTGCTTCAGTTGTGTGGCCTTGCAGTTGCTTGACTTCGATCAGTCTGGAGAAGTGGTCTGCTATTATCATGAACATCTGTCCTCTGTATTGAAGAGGTTCGTTCCAAGATGTTCCCTTGGTCTCGATGGAAAAGAATATGACACCAACAACTTTGTTGTCTCCCAACCACGAATTGTATCAGTAATACAGATTGATATATCTGTTTCAATGGTTTTGAGATATATGGCCACCAGACAGAATATTTGACTCTGACTTACATTCTGTGATACACAGATGTGCAGTCAAGTTTCAGGACTCTTGGAAGGATCAATTTCTCTTCGTAAATAAGTAAATCATCCACCACACTGAGGTGGCCTCTCTATTTACAGTACTATCCGAGAATGGGATTGTGTGGTATGCATGTTGGCCATCCTTTGATACAGTACTCTCTGACCTGAGCGCATCCATCACCAAATCTTGGTGCATCTTTGATTTCATTCAGTTGAGTAATTGTTGATGGGAGAGTTTGTTTGTTATTGATGTGGACATGTCCACTTTTTCAACTGAAACTACAACTCCTTTTGCAGGCTTTGCTACAGGGGTATAAAATAAAGCATCTGCTGTAGCCTGCTGTTTTCCCAGAACATACTCTGCCTTTGTATCAGAGATCACAATTCCCAATCTAAATTGTTAAGCACTTGAGGCAAGTTTTTGTACCTCATAATTTAAAAGTGTAACTCAAGTTTTGTGGTCTGTCTCTACCTTGCAGTGAGACCAACAACAAAATCTGCAAACTTTTCACAAGGCAATGTTGCAGCTAATGCTTCTTCCTCTGCCACTGCAGAATTCTATTCAGTTTCTGTCAGAAAATGATTTGCATCATAAGCTGCTTTAGGCTTTCCATCTGTCTGTCTCTGAGAAAGCACAACTCAGAGTCCTGTAGAAGATGAATCTGCGGCAGTGCTAAAGGGCAGCTTTGGGTTATACTGAGCTAAAACATTAACATCACTCTCTGACTTTCTCGAAAGATTTCTGTTGTGCTTCGTTCCAGCACCAAGTATTGTCATTACAGCTGAAACAGTGGCTCATTAATGAAATCTAGGTGGCTAAGTGCTTTCCAACTTGGCTTACCATCCCAAGAACGTGTGGAGCTCAGTCGCATTTTGAGGAGTTGGAAACTCCTTGATTGCTCTTGTCGTCTGTGGATCAACTCTGGCACTGGACAAATCCATATTATGACTAAGGAATTTGATAATTGACTACAATAATTCAAACCTGTTGTTGAGAGCAAGACAGCCTTCATGTAGGTGTTGCAGCACAGCTTGCATTCCAGTGTCTGAGTGGATCCAAGTATCAGGACGTTATCCATGTGACATACAACTCTATCCAGTCTTTCTAGAATGTTTGACATTGTCTCCTGGAAGTCCAAACAGTGTCATGAAAGCTGTGAGTAACTTAGACTGTTCCTTAAAGGATGGTTTCCAAAAGAAAAACACAATTTGTATTCGGTTTATTTGAACTCTTTCTAAAATTTTGCTAAACTCTTGTTCACAGATGACATAGGATGAACTTCACATTCACCTGCATTATTCATCTATGTTAGATCTATACGGGTTTGTTGGGGTTTGATTCTGGGACTATTCTCAAGCACCAGTTTGTTGGTTTTGTCTCAGGTGCAGTAACACCTTGTTTCAATGTATGGTCCATTTCCTTCTGAGTAGGTCTGAATAGGTATCAGAGTAGCCCACAAATTGACAACCACCTTACAACAGCTACTAATGAATGTAAAGGATCCCATACCCAAAACCAGCAAAACTGGCATAATATACAAAATACCATGCAAGAACTGTGAAAAACACTACATAGGCCAAACTGGAAGAAAATTGACTATATGGATACATGAACACCAACCAGCAACCAAGAGACACGACCAATTCTTACTTGTCTCAGTACACATAGACAATGAGGGACATGAATTCAATTGGGTCAACACATCAATAATCACACAAGCCAAACAGAGACACGCCAGGGAATTCCTGAAGGCTTGGTGTTCCAAACAGAACTCCATCAACAAACACATTGAATTACACCCTGTGTACAAACCACTGAGAAACAAAACCAGAAGTAATACCAACCACCCCAGCAAACTGAGGCATATAAATAACAAGCAGGACAAAACACCGACACTTCACTGGAGGCACACTGACGATGTTACCTAGCAGGGTAACGAAACGTTTGCAACCAAACGCATTGGCTTGGCGAGCATGTCTACAACCTCAAGACAATATATTGTTAATAAGGGTTTCAGGATCTGGGTGCAACTTTTTGATGATGTCATAGAACTGTAGCTTACTAAGCGTAAATAGCAGAGTGTGGGTTGAGTAAGAATATGCTGGAACCAGAATACAAGAATTCAAGTACACATGGACATGAAGACATGACGAAGATACGTTAGTCCTTTCTTATTGTAGCTATAAGACCAGAACCTGGTAAATCTATGATTACTATGTATAGCAGTAGTTAATATGAACGTATAAATAATATTACTTTAAAGTCTAAGCCTGAAGAAAGTTCTTGACTTTGCCTTCTCCGCAGCCATTCTGTCTTGAGTCCAAACTGAAATAATAAATGATAAAAACAGATCAGTAAACTCTCACTCCAAGGAACATCCTACAATGGAATGAACTGCCAAAAGAAATAGTCACAGCCCAACCACTTGAAACCTTCAATTTCATCATTGGTAGGTTATTTCCATTTATAAGTTTTCTTTTTCAGAATGACAATATCAGAAGGTTACACCTCATTTATATAGTGCTATCCATTTAACATGGGTGGCCTATAGATATTAGTTTGTGATGCCAACACAGCTAAAGCAGAAGTAGTAGATGTTAAAAGAATCGAAATGGCTCAAAAGTCAACATGTTACTTGCTATGGCACTGGTCCACATTCTGAAATGGGTGGGGGAAAACTGAGCTGTACAATTATCTAGAGATTCCCTGGGTTAGGGATAAGGCAGCAAATTCAGCAGTGGTGGCAGGTCCTGGTCTCAATCTAATACCCTCCTGCTAAAGAAAATGCAAAACAAACAGGCTTGGCATTTATCATAGTTTTATTCACATCTAACAAAATAATCTTTCAAGTGTTTTTGTATGAATTTCAAATGTAGTCATCTGCCTCATAGCAGGACCCATGTGAAGGCAGCAGCAGGCCTGATTGTGAAGGCCTTTACAGTTGAATAGCCCACTGGTTCACACATGAAGAATGGGTGAGGCATGAAAGGGAAAATAAAAGCACAAATAGGATGGCCACCTAGTAAATGGAACAGGAAAAGGGAAAGACTTTTTTAAAAAATATTAGCACAAATGCAAAGAGTTCCAAGTTCAGAAATATTTTTAGGAACACAGACAAGGCTAAGATCAAGATGAAATTATAACAGTCCCTTAACAGAATATTCCAGGATGCTATACAGAGGAAAACATAAAAGTGGAATTTATGTTGAGCCAATGTGTCTTATTTCCTGAAACAAAAACTGAAATTGCTTAAGAGATTCAGAAGATTTAGCCGTATTGCTGTTGGTCTGGAGCCACATGTAAGCCAGATCAGGTAAGGATAGCAGATTTCCTTTTCTAAGGAACACTAATGAAGCAGTTGGGTTTTTAACAATTTGTGGCAGTTGTTGTGGTCACTATTGCTGAGATTAGCTATATATATTAGATTTATTCACTGAATGTAAATTCTACCAGTGGTAGAATGTAAACCCATGGTGCCAGAGCAACAGCCTGGACTTGTGGATGACTAGTCCAGTGGTATTCCACTAGGCCACTATCTCTGTAAACGAAGGCTGTAGCATCAATTATTGGACAAAAGAAAGGATGATCATGTACATAAGGTCAAAGTCAAAGGGTTGTAGGGTGGGATGGTATGTGGTGCCGGAGGTGGTAGAGTGGGAAGGCAGTTCGATTGGTTTGCAGACGTGCAGAGTGGTTTCAAAGAGGAACACCTCATCCATTTTCAGTCTGTAATGTTCTCTCTAATGAAAAATAAAGGGGAGCCTCCTGTTAGAAATATAGGTACCATTTGCTCCTTTGTCACTCTGCTCCTGTGAAGCTCATTGGTGCATGGGTAACACACTTAGGAGAACCAGCAAAGCCTTGTACCATGGGTGTTAATTGAATTACGTGCAGACCTAATAGAACCCACAAAACAATCTGTTATCAGTGTGTTCACCACAAAATTTCAGCTTCAAGCAACAAAAGTAAAACTACTGCACAGTACAGAATGCACTCACTTCATGAGGAAACACAGTAAACGGTAGTTTCTTTTGGATTGCATTGACAGATCAGTCAGATATGTTACCTGACGCAGTCTAGTGCTCTGCATTTGTGGTTAGGACAAACACGGAGGTAAAACCACATTGAATTATTTCTCGTTGTTTGCAGCCTCTATGCCCCATGATTCTACCATGAGTCAAAGTGAAACTCAAGAGATCAAATTGCACCATCTGTCAAATCTTGTTGAATGTATACTCAGTTCTATTATTGGTTTCACAGCCATTAAGAACCCACTACAAACCTGAGTATTTTTTCTTAATAATTCATAGCTCCACTTGTACAGTTACAACAGGAAGTGATGAAAGGGCCACTAAAGCTTCCTGGGTAAATTGATGGTGTAAAGATTATGCTTTTAAAAATTTTCTTTATTTCTGAGGTTCTAGGATATTGCTTCAAACAAAGGAAACTGTTGAAGAAGATATTGCAGTTTTAAAACAAGTTACTGGAACTCATTGTGAGTCATATTGCCCTGTTGCTTTGATCAAGCAATGGGCGAGGATGGCATCGTGGGTGTGTTTTCTGTGCATCTATCCCCAGACATAGTCTGTTCATTGGTTTTTCAATTAGTACCAGTTATGTAGGTCTGCACTACTCAGCATGACAATAATTCGCCTGGACAGGTGGGCAGCAGCAAGAAAGTCTCTAGACTCTAAAAAGACAACATTTTTTTCTGCCCTTGCAGAGAAGTGACTAAGATTTGGAAGATAGCTAGCTATTCTTATTCAACATTTGCCTCTAATCTGATATAGTAGGAACTGCCAATGCTGGAGAATCTGAGATAACAAGCTGTAGAGCTGGATGAACACAGCAAGCCAGGCAGCATCAGAGGAGCAGGAAGGCTGACATTTCGGGTCTGGACCCTTCTTCAGAAATGAGGGAGGGGAAGGGGACTCTGAAATCAATAGAGGGAGGGGCGGAGGCGATGATGGAAGGTGGGTAAAGGAGCAGATAGGTGGAGAGAAGACGGACAGGTCAAGGAGGCAGGGATGGAGCCAGTAAAGGTGAGTATAGGTAGGGAGTTGGGATGGGGGTTGGTCAGTTGAGGGAAGACAGTCAGGTCAAGGAGGCAGGGATGAGGCTGGTAGGTAGGAGGTGGGGTTTGGGGTTGGTCAGTGAGGTGGGAGGAGCGGATAGGTGGGAGAAAAGACAGACAGGTCAAGGAGGCGGGGACGAGCTGGGCTGGTTTTGGGATGAGGTTGGGGGGGGGGTGGGGGGTAGATTTTGAAGCCTGTGAAGTTCACATTGAGACCATTGGGCTGCAGGGTTCCCAAGCGAAATGTGAGGTGCTGCTCCTGCAGCCTTCGGGTGGCATCATTGTGGCATTGGAGGAGGCCCAGGATGGACATGTCATCCAAGGAGTGGGAGGGGGAGTTGAAGTGGTTCGTGACTGGGAGGTGCAGTCGTTTGTCATGAACCGAGCGTAGGTGTTCCACAAAGCAGTCTCCAAGCCTCCGCTTAGCTTCCCCAATGTAGAGAAGGCCACATCGGGAACAGCGGATACAATATACCACATTAGCAGATGTGCAGGTGAACATCTGTTTAATGTGGAAGGTTTTCTTGGGGCCTGGGATGGGGTGAGGGGGGAGGTGTAGGGGCAGGTGTAGCACTTCCTGCAGTTGCAGGGAAAAGTACCAGGGGTGGTGGGGCTGGTGGGGAGTGTGGAGCGGACAAGGGAGTCACAGAGAGAGCAGTTCCTCCAGAAGGCAGATAACGGTGGAAAGGGAAAAATGTCCTTGGTAGTGGGGCCAGATTGCAGGTGGCAGAAATGGCGGAGGATGATGCGTTGAATCTAGAGGTTGGTGGGATGGTAAGTGAGGACGAGGGGGATTCTGTCTTTGTTGTTATTGCGGGGAGGAGGTGTGAGGGATGAGTTGCGGGAAACGCGAGAGATGCGGTTGAGGGTGTTTTGGACCACTGTGGAGGAGAAATGTGGTCCTTGAAACTGAGGACATCTGGGATGTTCAGGAGTGGAATGCCTCATCTCGGGAGCAGATGCGACAGAGGCCGGTCTTCCCAGATGTCCTCGTTTTTCAAGAACCACATTTCTCCTCCACAGTGGTCGAAAACACCCTCGACCGCATCTCTCGCGTTTCCCGCAACTCATACCTCACACCCCCTCCCCGCAATAACAACAAAAACAGAATCCCCCTCGTCCTCACTTACCACCCCACCAACCTCCAGATTCAACGCATCATCCTCCGCAATTTTTGCCACCTGTAATCTGACCCCACTACCAAGGACATTTTGTCCCTCCCCACCCTTATCTGCCTTCCGGAGGGACCGCTCTCTCTGTGACTCCCTTGTCCGCTCCACACTCCCCACCAGCCCCACCACCCCTGGTACTTTTCCCTGCAACTGCAGGAAGTGCTACACCTACCCCTACACCTCCCCCCTCACTCCCATCCCAGACCCCAAGAAAACCTTCCACATTAAACAGATGTTCACCTGCACATCTGCTAATGTGGTATATTGTATCCGCTGTTCCTGATGTGGCCTCCTCTACATTGGGGAAACCAAGCGGAGGCTTGGAGACCGCTTTGTGGAACACCTACGCTCGGTTCGTGACAAACGACTGCACCTCCCAGTCGCAAACCACTTCAACTCCCCCTCCCACTCCTTGGATGACATGTCCATCCTGGGCCTCCTCCAGTGCTACAATGATGCCACCCGAAGGCTGCAGGAACAGCACCTCATATTTCGCTTGGGAACCCTGCAGCCCAATAGTCTCAATGTGAACTTCACAGGCTTCAAAATCTCCCTATCCCCAACCTCATCCTAAAACCAGCCCAGCTTGTCCCCATCTCCCTGACCTGTCCGTCTTTTTTCCCACCTATCCGCTCCTCCCACCTCACTGACCAACCCCCACGCCCACCTCCTACCTACCAGCCTCATCCCTGCCTCCTTGACATGTCTGTCTTCCCTCAACTGACCAACCCCTCTCCCAACTCCCCACCTACACTCACCTTAACTGGTTCCAACCCCGCCTCCTTGACCTGTCTGTCTTCTCTCCACCTATCTGCTCCTTTATCCACCTTCCATCATCGCCTCCGCCCCTCTCTCTATTTATTTCAGAGACCCCTTCCCCTCCCTCATTTCTGAAGAAGGGTCCAGACCCGAAACGTCAGCTTTCCTGCTCCTCTGATGCTGCCTGGCCTGTTGTGTTCATCCAGCTCTACACCTTCTTATCTCATGCCTCTAATCTGCTGTGTTCCAACTGCTCTGTCTCCTCACTAAAAAAACTGAAAGCACTTGGAAAGATGAACATCAGACAAGAAGAACATGGGAGAAGCTAAGGACTTGTTTTACTGGAAGTTGAGAGGTGACTTTATTGAAGGTTATAAAATGCTGAGGGATATGGAAAGGGTTAATGGTAGGTGTCTTTTCCCTAGGATGACAGATTTCAAGATTAGGGGGCATATTCTTAAGGTGAGAGGAGAGAGATCTAAAAAAAACACGAGAGGCAAATTTTTTACACAGCGGGTCATTTGTGTGTGGAACGAAATCCCTGAAGAAGTGGTGGATGCAGACACAGTTAGAACGTTTAAAAGACACTTAGATAAGTACATGAATTGTAAAGGTTTGGAGAGCCAGGAGCAGGCAGGTGGAACTGGTTTAGTTTGGGATGATGTTCAGCATGTTATGGTTGGATCAAAGGGTCTGTTTCCATGCTGAATGACTCTATGACAGCTCATGGAATCCTGTGATCCTATTGCATTCCATGAACACTATTTTCTTCATCCAAATCATCAATGGGCTTAATCCTATATTTTTGAGGTTAAGTGCGAGGTATATTGAGTTTTTTGGAGCAATTTCCTCCACAAGGCTTAATGAGATTTCTTGACAAAACTCACCAAACTCACTTCATTAACTATCTTTACAGCCCCTATAGCGTCTCCATGTCTGATTCTATCCGCAACTTACCACGCATTCTTCCTGGAACAACTTTGCCATTCAGTGGATATCCCCTGAAAGACTGGCATCCCTTGTTCTCTATCTTTAAAATCCTACTGTGTACCTAAACACCGTCAGTCAGCCTGGAGCAGCCCTGCATGGTTCCTGACATTTGCACTAGACATGGCAAGCAAGGGGAAACTGACACCTTGCTTTGCATGCCCAAACCTGGAGGTCCTGCTAGATGGAGTGGTACAGATTGAATAAGGATGTCCTCATGGTTAAGCAAAAGTATAATGTTTTGACTTCTATGGTTTAATTTCTGCCCAGACGCGCTGTCCAGGTCTGTGTGTGAAGAACTAGATATTGTGGTAACCCTACGGGAATACATGAAAAGCAATTGATGTGGTCGATGGAGGGGAGTAAACTGAAAGGCAGGATTGTGTGAGAATCCAATGTGAATTCTATGGTTGCAAAAGAGGTCAACAGGAGGGGCAGATTAATTCGTAACAACATGGGAAAATCCATTAAATATAAATAATATATGCTTAACAAACAATGCGATGGTTAATACCTTGCGACAGATATTACATGCCTTGTAATTCTGGGATGTGAAGCAGGCTGCTTTGGCAGTCCTTTTTTATCTCCTGTGTATTGCTGTCATGTTATCATAAGGAGGCCTATTGTGTTGTTATTCTTTCTCCAATGTGGAGGTAGTTTCTTGGTGAAGCTCTTTCATCCCGTATTGGACATGGATGTGTTGCTACATGCACAATCTGTTTCTAGTCAATAACTTGAAGCACATAATAACTGTTTACTTAAGCTAGCCTAGCTCTGTCCCTATCACCAAAGTTTACATACCTTACAATGCACTCTTCGCTTGACCACTTACCATCACCATATATAGCATCTTTCTGTACAAATACATACATCCATATGCCTTTGGAATGTGAATACGTTTCCTTCCTTAACAGACCATTTCACTTATTTTTTTTTGTAGAAACAACCTGATTAATCTTAATCTGTCTTTTTATATTCATACTTTGGAAAGCAAAGGTTAAGTAAAATCTGTGTAGTTTCTCTGTAACATCAGATTAGGAATTTAACAACATTTTGAACAAATGTTATGCAAAAAATGCTTCCAATGATGTAAAGCAGGTCAGGCTAACACTTCACAATTATAGTGACCTGAATTTATTATTTAAATGTGGATAATTTAAAATGAATACAGCTAGTTGCCATGACGTCTCTGTGAACACAAAGGTCCACATTAAAATACAAAGGAATGTGTCCAAGGGTACAGTTTAGGTCCCAAATTCCAGAGATTCCAAAGTTAAAAGAAATGTGTAGTGGCCTCAGTGGTTAGAAAAATGTACTGTTCACATGATAAACACTAAATATAACTGAATATGTGTAATTCTTTTACAATTCAGAATGATCATTTCATAGATCAATTCATAACGGAATTACCTCATGTGGTGGGATTCCAAGGGGGATATTTCTGGTAACAACTTTTTGAAGGGATTCCCTGTTTGTGTTAAAACTTTAGAAATTTTTACCAAAGTTCTTGAAGGGAACATGGAGACTTGGGGTTTAGTGCAATATTTTATGTCGAATTGCGTAGAATTTATAGCAAAGAAGCAGTCCATTCAGCCCAACTGGACTGCTTATATTCCTCATAGGCCTCTGCTCATTCTATTAGATATTACCTGCCATTAGTTACTACTAATAACTAGTTATTAAAAACATCAAGGGATCTGTGCAGCAAAACTGCATTGAGATAGAAGATCATCCATGATATTGTTAAGTGGCAGTGCAGGCATGAGAGGCCAAATGGTTTATACAATGGGACCCCGATTTACGTATGTCCAACTTAAGAATGCTCATACTTAACAAACTGATTCCCATACAGGGCTGTAATTTTAAATATCTGACATACAAACATTTCCCGTACTTATGAAAGGCCACTTTATATTGTCCTTCATTGTATTCCAACTTGCATACGAGTCAACTTGCAAACAGACGAAGGAATAGGACCCGTTTGCAACCCAGAGACTGTCTGTACCTGCTCTATTTCCTATGTTGCTATTTCATCCAATGCTATCAACATATTCTTCTGTTCCTTTCATCAACATAGACCAAACTAGTTTCCCTCAAATATATATATATTATTTGTCTCAATCGGTTTATGTGGTAGTGACTTCCACATTCTAACCATTCTCTGAGTTAAAGAGATTGGAGTACATCTATTTCTTATTGGTTAGTTTCCATACGACTGCTAACTTCCCTTCTGCAAACTTTCACGTGCATCGTTTAATAACATCACTGATACAGTGGTTAACCTATGTATGCACGTGATGTACAAAACTAATGGAAGGGTATAAGAATCAACAATGTCCTGAGGTTGCATACTCACATGCTGTGCTGAGATACATGGCAGAATGTTTGGGTCCCAACTTGTCAGCAGAGAAAGCAGATGGGGCCTGATACCAGTTGTACTGTCAATTTCCAACATCATTTTCAGCTCTGGCTATTTTAGGGCCTGGTTTGATCTCATCAGGCTGCCCATTAGGCTCACTATGATTCTCATTTTTGTGCACTGACAGGAGGCCGACTCAGATTTTCCACCCAGGGTCAGTCTAACTGCCTGGAGGTGGGAGTGCAGCTAAAAGATGACCTGTAGAGGAATTATTCCTCTGTTCTGTTCCCAACACACAGTGCTCGCCTGGTTGCCTCCATATTGAATGTGCACTCGCAGATACTTACCCTTTGTTGCAGCCTGCTTCTCTTTTAAAACTGGAAGCCTCTGATTGACCTTCAACAGCCCGCCTGTTACACCTAATTGGACAGGGAACATGTTGCCATGAATACAGCCTGAAAAACTAATTGCAGTAATCTTTAGAAACCCAACTGGTTCACTAATATCTGCCACCATTACTTGGTCTAGTCTTTGCATGATTCCAGATCCTCAGCAATGTGGTTGACTCTTAAATGCCCTCTAAAATGACTATTCAGCTCCACCAAACTGCTAAAAGAAATCATATTAAGAATGAAATTGACCTCAATGTAGGGTCTGAATTCAAATACATCAGACACACCCAGCCCAGCTGACCCAATAGTTTTCCTTATTGATATGTAAGGAATTTTGTCAGCGTTGAATGAGTTGTCTCAGGGACTAGGGAAGTAACAGCTTGACATATTCGTACTCACAAAACCGTAGATATAATACCCTAGAATGTTACATCAGCGTGCCTGGGTGATGTTCCACCATGGGTCAGACCCATTAAAGTTGATGGTACTGGGTTATACAGGCAGGAGGGAGTTATCTCAGGAGTCCTCAGAATTGTCTCAGTACCCTATGAAGTCTCTTGGCATCATATCAAACATGGGTAAGGAATCTTCCTGATTACCATCAAGAGCTGATGACTCAATATTACTCCATGTGTAACATCACTTGGAAGTAACATTGAGGGAAGAAAGGACACAGAATGAACTCTGGGTGGAGGATTCCAATATTCATCATCAAAAGCAGCTTGGTAGCACCTCTACTGACTTAAACTGACAACATCCTGAAGGACAATCTGTTGATTCTCTCACCACATGAGGGAAAAACTTTATCCTCACCAATCTACCATTCAAAGATGCTTCTGTCAGCATTGGTAGGAGTGATCCCATATAATCTTTGTGGGGCAGGCAATTTTTAAAATGGGGCTTGTTTTTTATTCATTCATGGGATGTGGGCATTGCTGGCTAGACTAGCATTTATTGCCCAGTGGGCAGCTAAGAGTCAACCACATTACTGTGGGTCTGGAGTCACATGTAGGCCAGATCAGGTAACAGTGGCAGATTTCCTTCCCTAAAGTACATTAGTGAACCAGGTGGGATTTTCCTGACAATTGGCAATGATTTCATGGTCATCATTAGACTCTTAATTCCAGATTATTAAGTGAATCCAAATTCTACCACCTGTCATAGCAGGATTCAAACCCAGGTTCCCAGAACATTACTTGGGTCACTGAATTAATATCTAGCAAAAATACCACTAGGCCATCGCCTACCCACAACATGAGCACAGAAAACTCAACCTTAGGCTAACTGCCTGACAATCATAAAATCCAGTCATAGCTTCCTGGGCTAACAGACACTGAATTGCTCCCAACTCTCCAGCTAGTAGGCAGGGGCACTGCCTCAATGGAAAAAGTTCAGCTGCAAGACCTGAAAACATTCAGGCTTAGGTTGATGGAGCAACTTACATTTCCACTAAGCAAGTGGCTAAAGATAGCCATTTTCAACAAGAGACAGTCTAACTATCTCACCTTTACATTCATCAGCGTAATCATCATCAACAACATCCTGGGTGTCACTGCTTACCAGATCCTTAACTGGACCAGCCACATTAACATTGTGGCTACAACAATAGATTAGATGCTGGGAATTCTGCAGTGAGTGACTGATTTCCTGACTTCCAAAAAAGCCTGAAGAACTGCGGATGCTGTAAATCAGAAGCAAAAACAGAAGTTGCTGGAAAAGCTCAGCAGATCTGCAGCATCTGGATCCAAAACATTTACTCTGATCTCTCTTCACAGATGCTGCCAGATATTGGCATCTTTCCCTGTCATGTCTTCAGCCTCCTCAATTTCTGCTGTGTTCGTGCTATGTTTTCATTGGAAAGTTCATGAAAACCAGAGAAACACATATTAAATTCCTGAATCTGCACAAATATCACTGGGATTGAGTGATTAACAAAGTGAAATTGGCATCCCACCTCCCTTGAGGGTGTCTATTCGTATCTAGCTTTTACACAGCACAGTAAATGTGGGAGTTGATGGGTTGAGCTGGTTTCCTGGTACCAGGTCAATTTCTGTACCTTTAATCCCCACCCACTTTCAAAGCCACATAGTTCCACAAGATAAAATTCATGCTAGAGTGACTCTTCACTTTTCATAAAATTATCCCATTATTAAGGAGGTATTATTGAGGAAATCTTATAAATCAGGAATAGATAAGATTAGCTGATTGAATTATCAATAAAATCCCATCAACAACTCTTTGTTACTTGGTGAAAGAGGGCCCCATCTGCTAATCAACACTAAATCAAACTAATTTTTGAAGCAGACATGAACTGGTCAAACAAGTCAGAATGGATTTGCGAAGGGCAGGGCACATCTGACTCTTCCAGTTGATTTCCTTTGAAGAAATTGCTAGGTTGTAGCATAAGGCAGTGCCTGGGGTTGTCTATTGGAACTTTGGAAGGTATTTGATGAGGTAATACACGAGAAATGGTTAGCAAAAAAAGGACAAGACTGGGATTTGGGTGCTGTAAGACAACAGCAGAATTGTAACTCAGTTAAAGGGTTCATCTGTGAAAGCTGAGGTCAATAACTATTTTCCAGTGGGGTTGGGTTTGGGAATCAGAAACAGCTCCCATTCCTACTTCCCATTCCTGAAGCAAAACTTCAGCTCATGGAGTTAAGTGTGTCAAAGGGGGAGGCCAACCATTTAGATCCAGAAGAAACAAAGTGAAACAATGATGAACTGTGGAGTAACCATGGGATTTAGATTATTACAGATTATTACAGGTTGGTGCACAGATACAAGAAGTAATCAAACAGACAACTGCAGCAGTGATAATATCTTAAGAGAATTCTAATTCAAAATTAAGGAAATGATGCTTAATTTATACAGAGGTTTGGCAAGACCCGACCGGAATACCCAGTTCCATTTTGACCACTGGACAGCAAGAAAGGGGTACGTATAGATATATCAAAATTATGCTAGAACTTAAAGGGCCAATTTTTGAGGCCAGGAGCTTAATATTGGGGAACCAACAGATACTCACCCCATGGTCAGAGAATCAGTGCAAATTTATGGGATGGGTCTAGAGGTGAAGAGTGAAGTGTCCTTTTAGCAGTTAAGTGGTCATTATTAGATCTCTCCCACGATTGAGATTCCTGCTGGTGAAACCACAGCCTAACAAGAGCTGCCAGCCAACCCGAGACTAGCAGGTAATCATTGATACCTCTGCCAATGGGAGTGGGGTCTCCTGATTAAATTCACCAGGGTTCCAGGAACTTTGTGGGACCACAGACCAAATGTGGTGGGATGGATGTCATGAAAGATGAAGGCAAAGGGATCAGAGGCAAGAGCAGTGAGGCAGCTTGCAGCGCACTTGCCCCCACAATCTAGCTCCCTAACCATAAAGGACCTCCCTCCAACCCTTGGAAGCCACTGACAAACCCGCACGGCTTGGTGGCGACCTTTCAAGGTTATAGGAAAGCCATGTGGTTCCCTGAATGACATGGGGAAACAAAAGAGTAGGATTTCTACACTTTGGCCGCACATTTGGGATTGAAATCACTATTTTTTTCACTCTAAAAACAGTAGAAAACTGCAAATCACTTGGTCTGAAAACTGGGACAGTTTCTTTTTATTCATTTGAGTGATGTGGGCATTGCTGAATGACCAGCATTTATTGCCTGTCCCTAGTTGTCGTTGAGAAGATGGTGGTGAGCAGACTTATTGAATTACTGCAGTCCATGCGCTGTGGGTTGACTCATGATGTCATTAAGGAGGCAATTCCAGGATTTTGACCCAGTGAGAGTGAAGGATCAGTGATTTATTTCCATGTCAGGATCTGAATGACTTGGAAGGGTACTTGCAGCTGCCCTTGCCTTTCTAGATAAAAGTGGTTATAGATTTGGAAGGTGCTGTCTAAGGATCTTTGGTGAATTTCTGCAGTGCATCTTGTAGATAGTACATATTGCTGCTACTGAGTGTCACTGGTAAAGGGAGTGGATGTTTGTCCATGTGGTTCCAATCAAGCAGGCTGCTTTGTCCTGGATGGTGTCAAACTTCTGTGAGTTGGAGCTGCATTCATCTAGGCAAGTGGGGAATATTCTATCACAATCCTGGCTTGTGTCTTGTAGATAGTGGACAGGCTTTGGGGAGTCACCAGGTGAGTTACTCGCTGTAGTATTTCTAGCCACTGAACTGTTCTTGTAGCCACTGTGTTTCTCTGACAAGTCCAGTTGAGTTTCTGGTCAATAGTAACCCCCAGGATGTTGATAGTGGTGGATTCAGTGATGGCAACACCACTGAATGACAAGGGGTGTTGATTAGATTGTCTGTTATTGGAAATGATCATTACCTGGCATTTTTGTGGTATGAATACTACTTACCAATTGTCAGCCCAAACCTCCATATTGCATTTGAACGTGGGCTGCTTCAGTATCTGAGGAGTCGCAAATGGTGCTGAACATTGTGCAATCATCGGCGAACATCCCCACTTCTGACCTTCTGATGGAGGGAAGGTCATTGATGAAGTAGCTGAAGGTGGTTAGGTTCAGAACACTACTCTGATGAACTCCTGCAGAGTTTACTCCTGTCCTGGAGCTGAGATGATTGATCTCCAACAACCACAACCATCTTACTAAGTGCCAACTACGACTCCAACCACCAAAGTGTTTGCCACCTGGGTTCACATTGATTCTATTTTTGCTAGGGCTCCTTGATGTCAAGGGCTATCACTCTCACCTCACCTCTGGAATTCAATTCTTTTGTCCATGTTTGAACCAAGGCTGTAATGAGGTCAGGAGCTGAGTGGCCCTGGCAGAACCCAAACTGGGCTTCTCTGAGCAGGTTATTGCTGAGCAGGTGCTGCTTGATAGCACTGTTGATGACACCTTCTATCACTTTACTGATGATCGAGAGTAGACTGATGGGACATTATTTGCTGGGTTGGACTTGTCCTGACTTTTGTGTACAGGGCAAATCTGGGCAATTTTCTACATTGTCGGGTAGATGCCAGTGTTATAACTAGGGGAGTGGTAAGCACAAGTTCTTCACTACTGTTGCTGAAATGTTGTCAGGGCTCATAGCCTTTGCAGTATCCAATGCCTCCTTGTGTGGAGTGAATCAAATTGGTTGAAGACTAGTATCTGTAATGCTGGGAACCATGAGAGGAGGCCAAGATGGAATTTCCACTTGCCTCTTCTGACAGAAGATTGCTGCGAATGCTTCAGCCTTATCTTTTGCACTGATGTGCTGGGCTCTGCTATCATTGAGGATGGGGATATTTGTGGAGCCTCCTCCTCCAGTGAGTTGTTTATCTGTCCACCACCATTTGTGACTGGACGTAGCAGGACTCCAAACTTAAATCTGATTTGTTGTTTGTGTGATTGCTTAGCTCTATCACTTGCTGCGTATGCTGTCTGGCATACAAGTAGTCCGGTTTGGTGGCTTCACCAGGTTGGCACCTCACTTTTAGATAGGCTTGGTGCTGCTCTTGGCATGCCCTCCTGCATTCTCCATTGAACCTTGGCTTAATGGTAATAGTTGAGTGGGGTATATGCTGGGAGATGAGGCTGCAGATTGTGCTGGAGTACATTAACTAATAAACTCATCCTTTCTTTAACACAAGAAAGGCTCCTTTTAAATATAGGTGTATTCATAGAGTCATAGAATCATACAGCACAGAAACAGATCCTTCAGTCCAACTCGTCCACACTGACCAGACATCCCAATCTGATCTACTTCCATTTACCAATATTTGGCCCAAATCCCTCTAAACCCTTCCCATTCATATATCTATTAACCTCTGTTTGACCAACAGAGAGAGGGATTGAATTAAGAAGCTGAGCCAGTTCATACCATCTCACCCAGGAGTATAACCATTTGGGAGTATCCATTCGGAACTGAAACTAACAGGTGACATTCGCCCAGGGACTAAATATAACACTATTTATAAAAACAGCTCAGATCAGCGGTCCTGGAATAGAGAGAGGAAAATGGCTGAGGTTCCTGCTCCAGTTTACTGTCATTATTACCGGTCAATATGTATCTACATGCTCAGGATAGGATTGTGCTCAGTAATTACAAAACTCAACAATAACATTTTGTGGCTTTGACAGAAGTCAATGTCACAACATACAGCACAGGAGGCAAAATTAGACACTGAGTCACAGGAGGCGTAATTAGTGCTGATAACCAAAATCTTTGTTAAATCGTAGATTTAAAGAAGCACCTTAAAGGAGGAAGTGATTAGAGAAATCAAGGTGTAGGAAGGGACTTGGAACACAGGCAGCTGAACATAAGGTCATCAATGGTGATTTAAATTGTAGATATTTAATGAATCAGAGTCACGCACACAAATAAAGTCAATTCACTTGAATCAGGTACTAACAGGAGGTCACTTTTTTCCATCACATTGGATATCCTCCCACCTTGTGAACTCCTATCCTCTCTATGCAGCATAGCTTTTCTCAGGTTGTTGTATTTGGGGGCATAGATATATATCCAATAATACTGCTTGTATAGGTTGCCACTTGCATTTTTTCCAACTTCGTGGGAATTCATCATTTTCAGTTTAAATAATCGCTCGACCTCCTTGAGGGCTTTCGACCTTCCTGAACCTTTCAATGGTGCCAGTGTTGTGTTCTCCTTAGTACTGAAACAATGAAAGTGTGTCCATAGGAAGGAAGAGGAGCAAATTGAAAAATAATAAACTGAATGGTGTGCCTTGTTAGTTATCAGCTGCTGCCGTAGTTTCGCATTCTAGTTGTAAATTTCTCATGCCAACCTGGTTCACAGACTAAAGGTAATCAGAAATGTGGGCTACGGGGTGAGTAATAACAGTAAAAATTGAAGAAAATGCCAGGGGTGAGAAGCAGGGATAAGTTGCAAGGATTATGAATGAGGGGTGAAGGAGACAAGGGGTAAGGACTGAAGCGGGGGATGGGGGGGATGGGTGGGAAGCAAACAGCAAGGACTGATGGACTTTGTACCTCAGGAAGCAGAGGCCTGGTGAAAGGGATGTCTCCACAGGAGGTAAAGGGGCTTGTTGTTGAGGGTTAACAATGAGCCATTTGATTACACCATAGCTAATGGGAGAAAGCAACCTCTACACCACAGCACAAAATGAAATTAACCATTTGCGTTCTGAACATAAGTCATCGGTTAAAATTTCACAGCCATTATGTCCCACCTCATAATTTGCCCTGAAATAGACCTGCTCCCTGGTGCTCAGTGGATAAATGAAGCCCATTGCCCAAACACTTTTTCAGAGTTTTGACTGGGTAGGGAGACCCCAAGTTCAATGTGCATTGAATTTCTTATTCAGCTGGTATACCAAAAAGGATAGTACCGTTTGTTTAAAAGACCCTGATGCTAAGAAGATCAGTAGAGATGGTAACTCCTGTCAGCTTTGTATTGGAGCAGGTATGAGAATCTGAAATCCCTGTCTAACAACACCTGCTGCAGAACTGTAGCTTAACAGGGGGGTGCCTGGTGCTAGTGGTATCTGCACTCCGATGATAGGCAACGCCTTCAACAACAAAGGAAGGAAATCAAAAGTAAATTCAGTTCAGATATCTGCCCTACACTCTTCACTCAGCCAACTGGCTGAACTATTGAGATAGAAGGTACATTGAGTCGGGATTCACAAGTGCAACCCTGCAGTCTGTCACCCTGAACTTCAACTCATTGGATTTCCCATAAGAAATTTCTGTTTAGAAGAACCTCATTGTGCAGTGGGGACAGGCTGCATCATGATTAAACAATAACCAGAGCTATCATTCTGATTGAGTGAAACCACAATTCTCAGAACTTTGTGACAATTTATTATCCATACACAAATACATTTGAAATATCCTCCTTGCAGCCTTCCTGAACCTCTACTTAGTTTCTCAGTGAACAGAATTGAATGAATAATAGAACACACAGATGAGTAGCATTATTGTTCTCCCAGTTATTCACTGCATTGAGCAGCTCAAGGCTTTGGATTTGTTCCCAGCAAACTTTCAGACCTTTGACCTTAAAAAGGGTTCTGAAACATTTGTGATAAATACCAGACTGGTCTTATGTAATATTATGGTCGCAGTGTGATGTGACAGCTGGGGATCAATGTAGGTCAGAGAGTCTGGATCACTTGAGCAGCCGTCAAATCATGATGCAGCCTGTCCCCACTGCACAATGAGGTTCTTCTGAACAGAAATTTCTTATGGGAAATCCAATGAGTTGAAGTTCAGGGTGATAGACTGCAGGGTTGCACTTGTGAATCCCGACTCAATGTACCTCTTATCTCAATAGTTTAGCCAGTTGGCTGAATGAAGAGTATAGGGCAGACATGTCCCAAACAAGGCAAGGGAGGGAGTCACTCAGAGTCACTTTCCCTTGGACACAGTATGGGAGTGGGTCAGGGAGCTGTTGGGGACGAGGAATAGGTAGAGAATTGAAGGTGTGAGACGAGGCATAACTGTGATAATGGGAGCAGGGAGAGCATTAGGAACTGATGTATAACTAGCAAAATGCTGATGATTGAGAAAAGGCACTGATTTGATTTGATTTGATTTATTATTGTCACATGTACCTAGGTACAGTGAAAAGTTTTATTTTGCATGCAGTACAGGCAGATCGTACCATACAAAGATCATAGGGTGATTGAACACAGCAAGGAATACAAAGTTACGGCTGCAAAGAAGGTACACATAAAGCAAGATCAGCATTTGATTTGAAATTTGAGAGGTTCATTCAGAAGTCTAATAAAATGGGGAAGAAGCTGTTCTTGAACCTGTTGGTATGTGTGTTTAAGCTTTTGTATCTTCTGCCTGATGGAAGAGGTTGGAAGAGATTATAACTGGGGTGGGAGGGTCTTTGATGATGTTGGCTGCCTTTCTGAGGCATCAAGAAGTGTAAATGGAATCAATGGATAGAAAGTTGACTTATGTGCTGGTCTGGGCTGTGTTCACAGCTCTTTGTAGTTTCTTATCGTCCTGGGCAAAGCAGTTGCCGTACCAAGCAGTGATGCATCCAGGTAGAATGCTTTCTATGGTGCATTTATAAAAGGTGGTGAGAGTCCTTGTGGACATAGCAAATTTCCTGAGCTTCCGAGGAAGAAGAGGCGTTGTTGTACCTTCTTGACCGTCACATCAATATGGGCGGTCCAGGACAGGTTGTTAGTGACCATCACTCCTAGGAACTTCGCGCTCTCGACCACGACCACCTCCACCTCAGCTCCACTGATGAAGATAGAGCAGCCTAGATGCTGTTCTAATACCATGTAGAGATTTTCTACGTTTATATACATGTATAAAATATTCCACGAGCCATTGCTGAGGGGCCTCATTTCATTGCCCATGATCTCTATACATCGCTGACAGTGCGTCCTCAAGTTAACCACAAGAATTTTTATGTGATAAACTTTTATATGACATTTTCAAATACAATCAGCGGAATCCTATAGGGATTTGAGTGATGTGGGCTATGGCTTAATTTGTCGTAGAGTTGAACAAGAAGTCTATCTTGATGTTGGTACCAACCAGCTCCACCTTTTATGCATTTGTTGAGCAGTGAGGTGGGTTTCTTGCTAGGCGGCCCAAATTGTCAGTGAAGGGGGATTTTTGCTGGTTAAACACCTTATTAACACCACAATTTGCCTCATTAGTATTTAGCTTGATATCTTACCAAACACGTTGAAAAAGCTACATGTTGAGAAATCTTGACAAAGAAACCTAAGTGGTTACCTGGCAACTTCAGCTCATTGCTTGCTCCAAAGGACCGCCCATGCTGCATGGGACCAAACAGTACTTCAGGACATGATCCATGACCATCAGCCACACACATCCCTCCTCTACAGACATTGGCATCTGACACTTGCAAACGCCTCATGACCTTCGTGACACCTCTCTGGTACACTTGCAGGCAGTTTGGGAAACACAGACTTACAGTGCAGGGTGCACTGGCTACCAACACCGAAAGGCTGCAGCAGGGACACTTTGTAAAAGGAGCAGCGAAGACAGTGATCAGGGTTCTGGTCAGTCATGTATAGGGCTGCTCATTGATTTAGCCAGAGTGTTGACAGTCAAAGAGATGTACAGCATGGAAACATGCTGAAGAGGTAACAAGGATAATTTGATGAGGGAAGGGCTGTGGATGTAGTTTATATGGAGTTTAGTAAGGCATTTGATAAAGTCCCACATGGCAGGTTCGTACAAAAACTAAAATTACAAGGGATTCAGGGTGGCCTGGCTAGATGGATAGAAAACTGGCTTGGTCATAGAAGACAGAGGATAGTGTTGGAAGGATGTTTTTCAGAATGGAGACCGGTAACTAGTGGTGTTCCACAGGGATAAGTCTTAGGCCCTTTGTTGTTTGTAGCATATATAAATGATCTGGAGGAAAATGTGGGTGGTCTGCTAAGCAGGTTTGCTGATGACATGAAGATTGGTGGAGTTGCTGATAGTGCCAACAATTGTGCAAGTATACAATGGGATATAGATAGATCAGCAACTTGGGCACAGAAATGGCAGATGGAGGTTAATCCAGGCAAATGCGAGGTGATGCATTTTGGAGGATTAAATTTAGGTATGAATTATATTGTAAATGGCAGAACCCTTAGGAACACTAACACTCAGACGGATCTGGATGTGCAGGTCCATAGTTCCCTGAAAGTGGCAGCACAGGTAGCCAAGGTAATTAAGAAGGCATATGGCATGCTTGCCTTCATCGCCCAGAGTGTGGAGTACAAGAGTTGGCAAAACATGTTGCAGCTATATAAAACCCTTGTTAGGCTGAATTTGGAGTATTGTGTGCAGTTTTGGTCAGCACACTACCAGAAAGATGTGGAAGCTTTGGAGAGAGTACAGAGAAGGTTCACCAGGATGTTGCCTGGTCTCCAGGGCATTGACTATGAGGAAAGGTTAAAAAGACTAGGATTGCTTTCACTGGAAAGACGGCAGCTGAGAGGAGACCTGATAGAGGTCTCCAAAATTATGAGAGGCATAGATAGTGTGGATAGACAGAGGCTTTTTACCAGGGTTGAAATTTCACTTACTAGGGGGCACAGGTTCAAGGTCAGAGGGGAAAAGTTTAAGGGAGATGTGTGAGGGAAGTTTTTCACGCAGAGAGTGGTAACAGCCTGGAATGCACTGCCAGAAGAGGTGATGGAAGCGGACACATTGAAGACATTTAAGAGGCACCTAGATGGGTACATGAATGGGGAGGGAACAGAGGGATACAGATCGAAAAATGGCAGGTTTGTTTTTAGATTAATTAGGGCATGATGGTCGGCATCAGGCTTGGAGGGCCGAAGGGCCTGTTCCTGTGCTGTACTTTCTCATTTGTTCATTTGTTCAAACAGTCCAACTCAACCATACCAACCAAATATCCTAAAATCAAATGAATTTCTGAAGAAGGGTCTAGGCCCGAAACGTCAGCCTTCCTGCTCCTCTGATGCTGCTTGGCCTGCTGTGTTTATCCAGCTCTACACCTTGTTATCCTAAAATCAGATCCTATTTGCCAGCATTTGGCCCATATCCCTCTAAGTCTTTCTTATTCATTTACCCATCCAGATGCCTTTCCACTGGCAACTGATTCCATATATGCACCAGCCTCTGTGTGAAAAAACTGCCCCTTAGGTCCCTTTTATATCTTTCCCCTCTCACCTTAAACCTATGCCCTCTAGTTTTGGACCCCCTTACCCAGGGAAAAAAAACTTGCCTGTTTACCTATCCATGCCCCTCATGATTTTATAAACCTCTGTAAGGTCACCCCTCAGCCTCCGATATTCCAGGTAAGATAGCTCCAGCTTATTCAGCCTCGCCCTATAGCTCAAACTCTCCAATCCTGGCAACATCCTTGTAAATATTTTCTGAACACTTTCAAGTTTCACAACATCATTCCTTTGGAAGGGAGACCAGAATTGAACTCAGTATTCCAAAAGTGGCCCAATCAACTTCCTGCACAGCCGCAAATGACATCCCAACTCCTGTATCAATACACTAACCAAAAAGGCAAGTGAACCAAATGTCTTCTTCACTACTCTATCTACCTGTAACTCCACATTCAAGGAACTATAAACCTGCACTCCAAGGTCTCTGTCTGGCAACACTCCCCAAGACCCTACCACTAAGTCTATAAGTCTTGCCTGATGTGCCTATCCAGAATGCAACACCTCACATTTATCTGAATTAAACTGCATCTGCCACTCCTTGGCCCATCAGACTATGGTCCCATTGTACTCTCAGATAACTTTTGTCACTGTCTATTACTTCTCCAATTTCGGTGTCATTTGCAAATTTATTAACCATTCCTCCTATATTACCATCCAAATCATTTATGTAAATGACCAAAAACTGTGGACCCAGCACCAATCCTTGTGGCACACTGCTAGCCACAGGCCACCAGTCCAAAAAACAACCCTCCACCACCACCCTCTGTCTCCTACGTTCAAGCCAATTTTCTATCCAAATGGCTAGCTCTCCCGGGATTCCATGTGATCTAACCTTGCTAAACAGTCTACCATGTGGAACCTTGTTGAACACCTTGTTGAAATGCAAATAGACAATGTCCACCACTCTGCCTTCTTCAATGTTCTTTGTTACTTTTCGAAAAACTCAATCAAGTTAGTAAGACACTATTTCCCACGCACAAAGCCATGTTGACTATCCCTAATCAGTCCTCGTCTTTCCTAATACACGTAGATCCTATCCTCCAGAATCCTTTCCAACAACCTACCCACCAATGACGTCAGGCTCACCGGTTTATAGTTTCATGGCTGTTCCCTACCACCTTTTTTAAATAGTGGCACATCAGCCACCCTCCAGTCTTCCAACACCTCATCCATGGCTATTAATGACACAAGTATCTCAGCATGGGGCCCAGCAATCACTCCCCTAGCTTCCCACAAAGTTCTGGGATACACTTGATCAGTTCCAGGAATTCATCCACCTTTATGCATTTTAAGACACCCAGCACCTCCTCCCCTGCTGAATGGACAATTTTCAACATATCGTTGTTTATTTCTCCAAATTCTCTAGTTTTCATATCCTTCTTGACAGTAAATACTGATGTGAAATACTTGTTTAATATCTCACTCATCTCCTGAGGTTCCACACATAAACGATCTTTAAGGAGCCCTAATATTTACTCTTTTGCACTTAATGTATTTGTAGAATCTCTTTGAATTCTTTTTAGCCCTAATTGCCAACGGCATCTCATGTCCCCTTTTTGCCCTCTTGATTTCCTTCGAGTATACTCCTACTGCCCTCATACTCCTCAAAGGATTCACTCAATCCCTGCTGTCTATAGCTGCCACATGCCTCCTTCTTTATCTTGAACAGGGCGTCAATTTCTCTTGTCATCCAGCATTCCTTACATACTGCCTCTGGACTCTCATTCTCTCATTTTTGAAGGCCTCCCACTTTACGAACTGTTCCTTTACCTTCAAATTGCCTGTCCCAATCAACTTTTGAAAGTTCTTGCCTAATACCACCAAAATTGGCTTTACTCCAATTTAAAACTGTAACTTTTAGATCAGGTCAACCCTTAAAAATAATAGAATTATGATCACTGGCCCCAAAGTGCTCCTCAATGACACGTCAGTCACTTGCCCTGCCTTATTTCCCAAGAAAAGATCAATTTTTGTCCTTCCGTTGTAGATTCATCTGCATACTGAATAAGAAAATTTTCTTGTACCCACTTAAAATATTCCTCTCCATCCAATCACTTAACACTATGGCAGTCCTAGTCTATGTTTGGAAAGTTAAAATCCCTTACCATTTCCAGCTTTCCAACAGATATCAGATCTCCTAACAAATTGGCATCTCAATTTCTCGCTGACTATTGGGGGGCCTATGGTACGATCCCAAAAAGGTGATCATCCCTTTCTTATTTCTCAATTCCACCCAAATAACTTCACTGGATGTTCTCCCCAGGAATATCCTCCCCAAGTACAGCCTTAACATTATCCCTAACCAGAAATACCACTTGTCCTCCTCTCTCGCCTGCACGCACCACCAACCCCCCCTCCCCACCCCCAACTTCATTCTTTCTAATAGCAGCTATACACTGGAATATTAAGATGCCAGGCCCGGCCTTCCCTGAGCAACGTTTTTCTAATAGCTTGTGATATCCCAGTCCCATGTAACCAACCATTCCCTGAGGTCATCTGCCTGACCTGGCAGGCCTCTTGCATTGAAATAAGTGCAGTTTAATTTGTCAGTCTTACCTCATTCTCTGCCTTACTCTTGCCTGCCTTGACTATTTGATTTGTTCCTCTTCTCAACTGTACCAGCCTCAGACTTATTTCTTTTCTTGCTATCTCTTTGGGTGGGACCCAAAATAATAGTAAGAATAGAGATGTCTGAGACTCATACAGTTGAGAAGAGGAACAAATCAAATAATCAAAGCAGGCAAAGTAAGGCAGAGAATGAGGTAAGACTGATATATTAAACTGCATTTATTTCAATGCAAGAGGCCTGCCAGGTAAACCAGATGAACTCAGGGTGTGGTTGAGAACATGGGACTGGGAATACCATACCATTGGTATAGTCCAGACAGTGTGCCGCATTACCTGGAGTGCTGTGTTGCACACAATTGGAGCAGGCAACAAGATAATGTGATAGATGCTGAGGAGTTAGGGAACAGGAGCAGTTGTCTGAGGAGAAGGATGACGATATTAAGCTGGAGGGAGCTCTCCTCATGAATGACAAAGCTCATCTTCATCAGGTGTTATGAAGCAGATAGAACCTCAGTGCCATCCAGATACGAGCTGAGTGTTGACACCACCGCAGACTGTCAAGATCAAGATGCCAGCATTTGCTTCAGTGTGGGTGCAAACTGTGAGCTGCATTTGTTTCTTTTGTGATCTCTCTTGCCGGCTGTCGATAAAAGCTCATTTTTGACTTAGCCAAGTGTCTGCCTGTATGTGATATTCCCCTACTGAAACAGGACAATACTTGGATAACCACTGGGCAATGGGGAAAGAGTATCAGCGACTCAGAAAGGCTGTTTAGGGGGGATGTGGGAAATTTCAATTCCAATTTCTGAGGACAGGTAACCTGTGTGGTGTGGTGGTTTAACAGCGACTAAAGTGAGAAAATGGCATTTTATATGTGAGGCAGTGTTAACCATGCCAGTTACCTGCTATGGGCAGTACAGTGGCTGCTGTGCCATTACATTGCTGATGAGGAGCAGTGCCAGATTGCCAAGGCTTGTCCAGGTGCACAGCAGCCTTTCAAAGATGGTGTGGGCGCAAGGGTTGCTGGTTTTTCAGCAGGTATCCACTGAGCGGACAGTTATTCCAGGAATGGTGTGTGCTAAGATGGGGATAGAATCGAATGTGACGGATGGCAAAGGGTTGGGAGTAGGTACATAATAAGGTTAGTTTGTTAGGTCATGTGGTGAGAATCTCTCCTAAAATGTCAATGCAACTCACATCTAGACAAAAGTAAATGTAACATTCAGCCAGCTCTTTTATTATTTGATGTATACCGTGCTTCTCAACACTCCTGTACTGTAATTATTGGTGTGTTAAATGTGAGGGTGATAGCTGGAAATTTCCATTATCTGCCTATCCCATCATTGTATTTAGAGGGGATCCCAGTGTGCTAATGTTGCTAATGTGTCAATTGAATACATAGATGTGCTTGCTCTATTTTTGATTTACAGTAGCTGACTGCTGGGGAATGTTTAAGAACGTAAGGAACAATTTCCACCTGGGTGGGGCTGGTCCTTGGAACGGAAAAGTAGTTTGTGCTAACGCTATACTGGATACTGTGAACAAACAAATGTGGAAGGCTGACTGGCTCCTGCTTCTTCCTTTGTCAGATGTAGGTTTGCCAAGTTGACACAGTGTGCCTCTAAGAATGAAGCTACTCGATTGCCATAAATTACATTGATCCCCTCGATAGATATAGGTTGCGTCAATCATAGGTTCCTCTAAAAAATCCAGTCTCAGCATTTTCCTTGATTGATTCTCCTTTTATTTCTTTCATTCTTGCTGTTTGTCCAGTTTTCACATTTTTGACTCAGCTTCTCAATAATAGTCCAGCTGCTGGAAGGCTCCAGCATAGGTCTTGTTGGAGTTAACTATTTATTAATATTCCATCCATTTAATTCCCAATTCACACATTGCAACAAAATATAAAGTATACATCCCAAATATCACAAGTATATCCACCGTATATCAGTTAACTTTTGCTTCCTTAAGTCTTTAAGGGAAATGTCTCCAAAGCAATAAAGGAGATAATCGTTTACTTTAAAAGCTGGTCTGACCTGTTTTATTGCTGGCCTGGCTGTTTCAGTTTCCTTTACTTAACATTCACTGTCAGATTTGCAAAAATTGGTCTTCACCAGCTTCAAGTTGTAAATTGGGGACATGATCCAAAATATTTTCGCTGAATGCCTTTCCCTTTGTGGTTATGAACCATGTGGTACCAGGTCCCATCCCAAATTGTGCAGTTAGTTGCTTTCATCAAGGGAGGAGGTTTGGGCTCTGCAGTTGGCCCCAAGCCTTTGGGTTGAGAGGAAAAGAAATCATTGGACTCCTGATTCTTTTCCAGAGGCCTTCTCTGGCATCAGCCAAGAGCTAGGCTCAGCTGTGTTCAAGCTCTTTCACCACAGGGTCAAATATGCTTTAGGTACACATAGGTAGAAAGACCTGTTCTAGGTACAAGTGACAGCAGAATATCTGCTGAACACATGGGCCCTTGCAGTGAGCACGGAACTGTGTCTCAATTAGCATCGGTGTCTCAAGAATAGTGAGAGTCTGAAGGGGTGAATGTGTTTGGTGGGGGAGGGAGACGTTGACAAATCGAGAATGTCATTAAATTTTAAAAGAGATAACTGAATGATTTATTTTTGCTAAACCAGTGTGTCAGCATTGGCTGACTCGTAGCACTCTCATCTCTGAGACAGAAAGCCCTGGTTAAAGGCTCAATCCAGGATTTCAGGCCATACACTTGGCTAAAATTCCTGGACTGTAACAACTTGCACCTTTAACAAAAAACAAGTGCTAATGTATCTTGAAGCATAATTGAATATCCAAGTCACAGCTGGTGATATCAGGATAGATGCTCAAAGCTGACAAAACAGTAAAACACTGCAGATGTTGGAAAGCTGAAATTAAAATGGGGAACACTCAGCTGGTTAGACAACAGCTTTGCACAAACAAACAGTGTTAATATTTCAAGTCTGTAATCTTTCACCTGTTGCCTATTCACATTGTTCTCTAAAATGGATGTAATACATCCAATGGAACTATTCAGAAGCAAGCACGGGATTTGTCATGACACATTCATCACATAATCCACATCCGAAAACAGATTAACTCATTTATTTCATTGCTGCTTGTGGGAGCTTGCTGTGCAGAAATTGGCCATCGCATTATCCTACATAATAACAGTGGGTACATTTCTGTAGTACCGAATTAGCTGTAAAGCATTTTGGAAATGTCCTGAGTTTGTGAAAGGTGCCAAATAAATTTGAGTCTTTTACAGCCTAAGTCAAATTGTTGTTGGAATGGGGGTACAATTGGAAAGCACCTCCAACCATAGTGACAATGCACTGAGGGGATATAAATACCTGCTGTCCTTCAATGTGTGTTACTCAGGGCCGTAGGGTGACAGCTTTAGCATCTCACACCAGAAACATGGTTGGAAAGCCCTGATCAATTAGTTGGTCTCTGTGGAGGAAACACACAGATAAGTAAGCTGCAAGATGACAAATCACAGAATTACCAATGGGAATTGAAGTCATTAGTCAGTCGTAAATCTTGTGTCTAATTACCCTGTACTGTCATTGGTTTCTAACTTGTGACAACAGATTTGGTGCTAACTATGTGAACTCATTGCCGGGAACATAATATACTGTATCAGTTGTCAGGATCTTCCCTTCTCGTTGCGGACTTGTGGATTAAAGACAAACTCCAAGACTTCTGCATATCATTTAGACTGAAATTCAATGCAGTACTGAGGGAATGCTGCATTATCAGTAGAATCATCTTTTGTGTGAGAACTGTAAGAGATTGCATTCATAAAAGAAGAGTAAGAAATTGGTCCAATATTTATCCCTTAACACCAGCAAAACAGATGAATTGGTTATTGTTGTGAGGAACATGGGGTACCTCAATTGCCTGCATTATGAGGTGACGACAGAAGTAATTTATTGCCTGTGCTGTACTGGGTGACAGAAGCTGAAAGACACCGAATAAACATAAATTCTACCACCACTGAAGAAGCCTTTGATCAGGGTCACTGATAGGAGTTCCAATGCCCTCTGGTGGTTGCCTGGTAATGCTCAGCCACTGTGAATGTCAATGCCATGTCCCCCGCTTTCTGTCCTCCTTTCAGGTGCTATTTGATTCCTCATCCAGGTAACAGTTCCATTTCACGCCAGGATCAAAACTGAGGCTAATCCCCATCTTCCTTGAACAGCCACACACAATAACTGTCCAGAAAGAGTTCTGGGTGGTCAGACAGAAACCATGGAAATCGTATTCTCCATTACCATCCACTTGAGACCAGACCTGATGCGTATGACAAAGCAACATAGTGGGCCATCTGTTTCACACTTCAAGCAACTGGTGGGAAAATTATTCCATTAAATTTTATGTAATTTGATGAATAATGTGTTCTAAGTATTAATGATAGGTCTAACTCTTAGAAAGCAAATTTACACTCATTGACAAAAAGTCCTGATGGAGGCTTGAAACATCAATATTTAAACGCATTGTGCAAAACACAGAGATATGCATCACTATTAAGATTAGAATGAGTGTTTCTTAATGATGTATGTAGCATTGGGTTTGTGACAAGTTGTTGCAGGTCTCAGGCTCTGAGTAAATGCATGTGTATTTATGTGAGTTGTGTATTTCTGTGTGTATGCATGTATTGAAATGTCTCATTGTGTAAATAAGATATTTTGCTTTGTTTTCACCTTGAAAGTTTGTTTTGAAAATTTGAACAGATGCTGACAGAAGACAGGGTGAATTAGGGAGCATGGATTAAGCTTGCACACCATCAGATCTGTGTTAATGCAGCAATTTCTCAATCCAAGGATTATGGAAACAGAAACTGCCACAGCTGCCGATGGTGGAGACCAAAAGTAAGTATTAAAATCCATCAGTGTTTGTGTTGACTTCATGTTGTTTAAAAGACCTTCACTGTCTCAAGTATTGAAAGGTTATAGATTATAGATGGAAGAGGAAACGAGCTCCGTAGTTATAACATCCAGACATAGGACTTCATACCTCTGTCAATACAATGGAGGATTACAGTGCAGTAAAACAATAACAACAACTACTTACATTTATGTAGCACTTAGTTCACAGAAAATATTACAAATTATTTTACAGAGGAGAAAAATTAGGCAATCAGTAGGAGATGATTTAATAGATATGGTATAAAAACAGAAAATTTAGGAACAGGAGAAAGAAAGGGAACACTGACTGTGGTAGCACCAACAAAATGGAGAACTACAAGAAAAGGTTTAAGGTGGAGAGCAAAAGGTTGCAATTGTCCTCTGTCGTGTTATCTTTTGCTTCAGTTTTATTCACAAATTACTCCCCTGTGCTGAGGTAAATAGACAACAAATTGCAGAATAATTAATCCAGAACACAGAATTGAAAGATCTTCAACCTGAAACATTAATTTTTGTTTCTCTCCTCATAAATGCTACCTGACCTCCTAAGTATTTAATTGGTTCATTAATAATAGTGCTAATTCACAGAACAAATTCAGAATTCATATAAGGCCATCAATTTAACTGGGACAAGGTAACCATAGTGGCCCAAGCCAAACATAGACACGCCCGGAAATTCCTACAGGCCTGGTTCTCCACCCAAACTTCAATCAACAAACATACAGAATTGGACCCCATATACAAACCCATACAGATCAAAAGCAGAAATGACAGTTCTCACCATAACGGACCGGACAGTATAAATTCCAAGCGGAGTAGAATAACATTGCTTCATTGGAGGCTCCACTGATGTTGTCACCTGGCACGGTGATGAAACGTCTGGACAAAAACAAGCCAGCTCAGCGAGCAAGTCAACAATCTTATTTTACATTCATTACATTCATTATAGCACTGGAATTGACATGTAATTAAATGCCTCCATTGTAGGTTGGCTGTTCCTTGATTCCACGTTGACATCTACTCAGGGTCGCGAGTTTCTGCCTTGGGTCTTAAAATGACTGAACAGGTTGATTCCTGATCTGCAGAACTTTAGGCACATGGAGCAGGATGTCCCACGAGCTATTGAAATCTGAGTGTAGGATCTCCTTGCTTCCCCACTGTTGTTCTGCCTCTTCATTACAACATTGTAACTCAAAGTAAGACGCAGCCTGACAAGTGGATAAGTTGTCACTGTTGATTGTAAGTAGTGGAATTTTAAAAATGATGGTGCTATAATTTGTGCTGGCAAGAAAAATAATTTAAAACAACTTTTTAAGAAGCACTGATCTGAAATATGTTCGAAATACAATACAGGTGCGTCAGCTTTTGAGTTATAAAGTTTTAGACCATGGAAAGTGCTGCTCCACGTGGACATGAATTTGTTTGTCAGAATTTTTTCCAATAGTTTACCTTCCAGTAATATTAAGCTCATTGGCTTGTAGCTTATTCTTACCACCATTCTAAAATAATGGTACCTCATTTGCTACCCTCTCATCCTTTGGCCCACTCCTGTGACTAAAAAGAATTTCAAAACGAATACCAGAGTTTTTGCAATCTCCTTCCCTGCCTCCTACATCGCTGCCTGGTGATTTATCCAATTTTAAGCCTGCCAAATCAAATAATACATTCTCTCTCTCAATGCTAATTTGTTCAAGTATATCAGTTTCCCTCCCTGATTTCTATACCTATATAGGCATTCTCTACAGTGAGTACAAATGCAAAATTCTCATTTTAAACATCCTCTACATACTAATGTCTCCACACATATATCGACTTGGTTCCTAATGGGTTCTACTCTCTCCCTGGTTACCCTATTGCTGCAACATACTTATGAAAAGCCTTCAGGTTTCTTTCATTTTACTCGCTAGTTTTTTCATGCCTCTTCTTCTCTCTTCTAACTTCATATTTAATTAAACCCCTAAACTTTCTATACTCCTCCAGTGTTCTGATCCTTCAGTATCCTCCGTAAGCTTCCCAACATCTCTTTATTCAATCCTGTACAACTCTGACATCCTGTGCTCCCTGAAATTGTTAGCCCACTTGTCACATCTATGGTAACATATTGACCCTGCACTCTCACTATTACCCTTTTGAGTGATTCTGATGTAGGTTTTCTAAGTAGCTACTTGCAGACCATTTTGACCAGATCATGTCTTATCATATTAAAATGGCCTTACCCAATTCATAACCTTAACTTCTAGTCTATCTTTGTCCTTTTCCATCACTGTCCAAATCTTGCTCCGTTGTGGTCACTGTCACCAAAATGATCCCTCACAGACACTTCTACCACTTCCCTGGCTTTGTTGCCAAAAATTAGGTCCAACGCACCCCTCCTCCACTCTCTTCTTGGAATTTCCACGTGCAGGCCTGAAAAGCTCTCCTGAATACACTTTTAAGAATTTCACTCCTCTAAGCCTTTCACACATTGTCTATCCCAATTAATCTTGACGAAGTTGAAATCTCGTAATATTATTTTTACACTTCTCCTCTCTCTCTGACTGTTTGGAGGTATATAGTACACTCCTAGCAATGTGATTGACTCCTTTTTGTTTTCATGTTCTATCACGTGGACTAATTTGAGTACCCCTTTTACACCCCTCCCAGTCTCACCTAAAGATTAAGAAAAAAGTGAAATATTGAGCTGCTAATCCTGCCCCTCCGCCATGTCTCTGGTGATAGCAATAATATCACATTCTTGTGTGTTAAGGTTCGAAAGTGGGGTTCAGTGGGATGGAATAAAAAAACTCTGTGGGTTAAGTTATCCAAATTAACATATTTATTAGCAGTAATGTGTATGTGTATATAAAAACTGGTGGTAAATATATTAAGCAGTAAATATATATATATCCGCAGTAGAACATATATTGCAGTAAATATATAAGGCACTAAATGTATATTGACAGGTCTCACACCCTTCCACCTGTTGGGGACCCTGCTTTATGATAACCAGTCTGGACAACTCGGGTTTCCTGGCACCATTCGCGATCCCAGTCCAAGTTGAGGTCCAACAGCACGTAACACGTTAGGTTGGCAACAAATCTCACTGCCTTGTTACAGTCACAAATCTCAGCCCGAGGTGAAGTCCACTGAATTGGGCAAAGTCCCTATTAATACTATTCTGAATCTAAGATGACATGCTGTATCACTATTTCATGGTACATTCAGCATGTTTCCAGACATTCCATTATACAGCAAAACATCTCCAGGTGGCTCCGTCTGACAGCCCAAAAGGACAGTGTTCACAGACAGTTTAGTATCACTTGATCACCTCTCAGTCAAAGCAGGGTGCTTTTGCATTAAGCCTCTTTTCCGTGTACTTTTCCACTTCATTTCAATTGCTCGTTGTCATGTTCAATGAACCCTCAACGATTCGATTTGAAGATACCTTTTTAATCCTATCACGACAATGTGTAAATCAAAATGCTCTGCCTCACTTGCGAGGCTCCTTGCATAAATGCAATCCAGCTTTCCCATGCTCACTTGTGCCATAACTTGACAGTTTATGCTCTGCGTTCCAGACTGACTTGGTTTTTCCTCTATACTTGTCTGTGCATCACCCCTTACTGTACCTCTGCTTCATATCCCATGCCTCTCTGCCAAAGTAATGGGAAAATAAGATACAGGTTACAATTTTGGATGCAGACCATTCAATGACTCTTCAATGACCAGTCTGAGGAAGGATTTTTAGTGGAAGTGTCAAATTCTTTTCTGATGCTATGGAACCAAACACTAAGGGAAAGAGGGAGATCTGCTTCCCTGTTTGCTTTCTCCAGGGTTGCCAACTCTGATTGCTCCTGTATTCCAGGAGTTTTCATCACATGCCCTCCTTCCTCCAATCTCCACATTTCCATAAGTGCACCACTGATGCATCTACCATTCCGGGTGCATTGCCAAACATCCTGATGTGAAAATTGCTGCAGTGGTAAATAGAGAGGAGGATAGCCTTAGATTACAGGAGCATTTGTACCAGCTGGGCGGAAGGGTTGATTAGTGGCAAATGGAATTCAATCCAGATAAGTTTGAGGCGATGCTGTTGGACTAGAGAAACAAGGGCACATCATGGATCAGGAGAGCCTTGTTGTGCATGTCCACTGGTGCCTTAACGTTGAACAGATAAATTAAGGGTTTAAGAAAGCAAATGTTATACCTGCCTTTATTAGCCAAGGCAAAACATTTAAGAGCCAGGAGCTTATGCTGGAACTGTATAAAATGTTGGTTAGGCCACAGCCCTCATTCCTCCAATCTCCACATTTCCGTAAGTGCACCACTGATGCATCTACCATTCCGGGTGCATTGCCTGAAGTATTGTGTGCAGTTCTGGAATCCACATTATAGGAAGGTGTGACCACTCTGGAGAGGGTGCATGTTGACTTACCAGGATGTGGCCTGGGATGGAGACTTTTAGTTATCAAAAGAGATTGGATAGACTGGGGTAGTAGGAACTGCAGATGCTGGAGAATCGGAGGTAACAAGGTGTAGAGCGGTGTAGAGCTGGATGTACAGCAGGCCAAGAAATGAAGAAGGGTCTAGGCCTGAACCATCAGCCTTCCCGCTCCTCTGATGCTGCTTGGCCTGCTGTGTTCATCCAGCTCTGCACCTTGTTATCTTGGATAGACTGGGGTTGTTTTCCCTGGAGCGGAAGAGTCTTGGTGGTGTTGGAGGGGGTAAGGCAACATGATTGAGATGTATAAGATTATAAGGAGTACAGGCAGAATGCATAGGAAGAAACATTTCCCTTTGACGGAGATATCAATGATGGGGGTGCGGTGTAGACTCAAGGTAATGGGCAAGAAGTTTGGAGGAGATGTGAGGAAAACCTTTTTCACCAGAGCATGGCAGGAATCTGGTACTCACAGCCTGTAAGTGATAACAGCAAAAACCCTCATAACCTTTAAGAAGTATTTAGACGTGCACTTGCTATGCCAAGGCATACAAGGCCTAAGTGCTGGACAATGACATTAGAACAGTTCAGTGGTTTTTTTTTGACGTGCTGACTCAATGTGCCAAGGGTCTTTCCCCACGTAGACCTCTGTAACTCTAGACTTTTCATTACATGAATAGTTCTTGACTGAACACTTTTCTTCCATCTCCAAAGTAGTAAGTGAAAGTGTTCAACTGGACAATACTTAATTTGTCTTATTGAGTTTGACCCCAAATTCCTGGGGACTTCAGGTCAATCCTGGAGTGTTGGCAACTTCCCCTCAGCTCTCCAATCCTTACCTGCTGATAAGCCTTCTATTTTCATTTACTATCAGATCTCCAGCATTCCCTGTAATTTTAATTATTTAAAGTGTGGAGCAGCGTTTATTTCTCAGAAGCTGATATATGAAGATTCTGCCTCAGTGGAGGGAAGAAGGGAAAGAGGACACGTGACTGACGCCGGACCGCGGGGTGATGTCGTCACGCAAACTGCGGCTGACGTCGGATGTAAGCTTCGACGCCGGAATTGGGCCTAGTGTTTCAGGCTTTTCTGGGCTTTCAGACTTGGGGGTCCGGCCCGCAGCTCAGGGGGAACTCGGGGTCCGTGTCCGACCCGCTGGATTGACGCTCAGCGCCGAACGGGAGCAGCCGCGAACTTGTTCAGACCGCGGCCTCGGACTTTCCAGTAACGGCAGCCCCGGAATTGGATGGTGATTCGGCTGCTCGAGTCGCTCCCCCTGCAGGGTAGCCCTGTCAGGCAGGGCCGGGGTTGACTTCGTAGCGGGACTGGGCTGTCTGCATCCAGACAAGTGACTGGCATTCACTGTAATAGAGGAGCCCACACCCCTGAGCCGAGTGAGCGGGTTTCCTTGTAAATTTATACCTTTATTAGATTCACTCTTCCCCCACCCGTAACAGGACATGCTTAATTTAGATGTTTTACTTATCCCGGACAAATAATGGTAATAGGAGGTTAACATGAACAGGCAGGAAGGTATCACTGAGATTGATAACCCCCCACTGACTTCAAGCCAACGTATGAACGGCGTTAGGATGGGTGATCAAGAACTGGAAAACGATGAAGTCAATGTGGAAAGTATTCAAGCCGAGGTTGATAAAGATGTTTCTCTGGAAAACCATTGCAGCTGGGATGCTAATGGAGAGACCCTGGAGGAAGATTTTAATGGTGATGAGCGCTGTGCGCTTTTGAGCAAAGATGTTACCGAGAAAGACAACTTTGTGGACATTGTGGAACTCGAAAACACATTGAGTGAAGGAGGTAGTGCTTCTGTGTACTTGTCAGACCTAATGACAGATTCAGAAAACAATTTGATTCGAAATGGTGTGATAGATTTAAGTTCAGAAACTGACAACATAGAAAAGACTTCAGATCTTCAAGATGATGATCACTGTCAGATCAAATTGCTTTTGAGTCAGTTACGCCTCTATGAGCAGGGTACGGTGACCTTGGGAAGCAAAGCAAAACTGTTGGATGGTTATAGTTTAGAAAGCGGTGGCAAACTAACAACATGTGCTGAAAGTGATTCATTGACCAATGATGACAGGCAATTATTTGACACAATTAACCATCAGGATGTTTTGACTGAGATGAGTCATGAGCCTTTAATGTCGACTGAGAGACCTAGAAGAAATGAAATGAAAGATCGGCTTCATCATGGCAGCGAACTAAACGAAGTAAGCTATCCAGGTTCAAAGTCTGGTGTCCTTAACCATGTTGAATGTGGTGACCAGGCTGTGAAGGTATTGAGTCATGCTCCCGAAGGAACTGTTAAAAACAACACAACCTTAAGAGAAGTTTCATCTGGGAACGTGTTTGGTCAATCTGTGGAAAACACTGATAGAAAGCTCCAGCACCAACAGACTGCTGATTTATGTGCAGGTAGTTTTGGGGCAAATGATGACTCGAGCTCTTTAGATTGTGAATCATTATATAGGCTGAAGAAAGACTGGAGGAGAGAGGGAGAGGCTTTGTCTTTAGCCATTAAAGAGTTAAAAGAAGAAGTTGAGAATATTAGCAAATCCTTTCTTCCTGAAGATGTTGTTGAGCATGCTGATACGCCAAGTCGAGCTGCTTGCCACACAGAAAGCAGTATCCGTGAGCATGATAGTCAGGTAAGGAAAATCAATCTCAAAAGAATATTACACAATGACATGCAAGTTTAAGAAATAGGAACAGAACTACGCCATTCAATCATAGAATCCCTACAGTATGGAAACAGGCCATTCAGCCCAACAAGTCCACACTGCCCCTCTGAAGAGCATCCCACCCAGACCCATTCCCCTACCTCTGTATTTTCCATATCTAACCCACCTAACCTAAACATTCCTGGGCACTATGGGCAATTTAGCATAGCCAATCCACCTACCCTGCACACTTTTGGACTGTGGGAGGAAACGTATGAGTTTGATTTGATTTATTATTGTCACGTATCAAGATACAGTTTTAAAAAAAGTATTGTTTTGCATGCTATCCAGACAAATCATATCTTACATAAGTACCTCAGGGTAATAGAATGTAGAATATAATGTTACAACTACAAAGAAGGTGCAGAGAAGATCAACTAGAATAACGTTAACAGTATTTACAGCACATAAACAGGCATTCAGCCACACAGGTTTATGCAGGTGCATCTCACCTCCCTTTATTTTCCCTTATCACTATAACCTTCTATTCCCTCATCTATATATCCAGCCGTCTCTTCAACATATACATGATGTTTGCCCCAGCTACATATTCCTCGTGGGATTGGAGTCAAAGTAAATGTAGGCATTTTGAGGATTCGTGATATACCTTGTAAAGAGTACCACACAGGAGATGTAGATGGTTATTGCTTTAAATTGCTTGCAAAGCCAGTTTATATCATATTTGAAGATGTTCTGAGAAGTGGGGTGGTGTTCCTGCATTCGAGCAGGAAGTGAAAGGGAGTGAAATAGTGACTGAACCTTGCACCTATTTGGTGTCCTAACTGATTCCAGCAGATTCTGCTTAGGAAGCATCTTTCACATGACTCAGCAACATAGAAGCAGTTTATTTACCGTTGAACCAAGGATTCAGACAGAATTGTTTTTATGTCTGTGTTCAAAAAGAACCAGTTAAACCACCTCAAATATTTTGAAAGAATATGTTTACATTTACTTTGTTATTAAAAGTCTTCATTTTTTTAAATTACAGCCGAGGAAGAAATTTTCTTATCCTGCATTTAAAGAAGGTAATCTTCAAATATCTGCCTAAATGTACTGTACAGTGAGTCAGGTTCAACAAGAAAAAGGACAGAAATACATTGATATGGAACCTGTTACAACTTCAGAACATCTCAAAACTGACACTGTTGTAATATACCAAACACAACACTAACTTTGTGCAGAGCAAGACCCTAGATGCAGTACTGCAATATAATAATGACCAGAGAATCTGTTTTAGTGTTGTTACTCAAAGGTTAGTTCATACCCATGGCACTGGGAGAACTCAACTACTGTTGTTCACTTAATGCCATAGGCGAACGGTTTTAGTCCCCTACCTAGGGAAAGATTTACTGGTATTGGAAGCAGTCAAGAGGAAGTTCACTAGGTTAATTCTAGTTTGTTAGTTAATTAATTCAATAAGGGATTCAACGGTTATAAGGATGAGACAAAAAATGGAGTTTGAGATTATCAGATCAGCTGTGATCTCATTGAATGTCAGAGCAGGTCTGATGGGTCAAACGGCTCATTCTGGTGCTACATCTTATGGGTGCTGAAACAAGGGAGCATACGTACTCTCAGCTTAACATTTCATCTCGTGCTGTTCACTGGATCGACCATAAATTGTTTATCCAAAAAAGTAGCAAATTTAATCAGACAAGATGTCAAGTTCTTGGTCAATGATAATTTGGGTGATTTCCACAGGCTTCCGCAATTTGCCTTAGCATCTTCTGGGTTTGAGAGGGAGGAGATGGAAGTTAGACTTCCTGCTTCTAATCATTACCCACCAATTCCTGGTGGAAAGTATGTTTGTGTTGATTTCAGTTGAAGACCTTTCAGGTTTGGGTGTAATGGGCTTTAAGGTCAGAGACTCTGGTGCCATTTATTGCACTAACACATTAAGCATATTCGTAAGGGCAGGTACTGGAGGACAACCAGTATCTACAGAATCCATACCTTGTATATTCAAGAGGGTGAGATGAATGTTTTGAAATGTAATAACATGTAATAGTGCTTTTGTTCTTTATCCCCGTGAAGTGTCAGGGCCCTGTGATTCTGAGGATCTTCTTGATGGAATCATATTTGCAGCAAGTTACCTTGGATCAACACAGCTGTTCTCTGACAAAAATCCATCAACTAATGTTCGAATGTCACAAGCACAGGAAGCAGTGGGGAGGATAAAGGTACTTGTGAAAAGTATTCCAATTAATATTTCTTTTGAGCATATTTTTTAATGTCAGCAGTTTGCAATGTGGTAAACTATTCACTTGAAGTTAGAGCAGCATTCTTCTGCTGTGTTCTTTGTGATATCGGTCAGGCAGACCAAGAGGTTGCTGGTGGTTTGCTACTTAAACTGTACTTTTAACTGATCTTGGATGTGATACAATAAGCCCTCCCTTAGCATTGACTGATTTAATGTTGTTCTGCTGTAATATTATTAATACAGTGGTGTCAATACATCATCTTGATGTTACAAGTTTCACTTCCCACCCATCAACCTCCTCATCCAATGTATCATCCTCAAGCACTTCTGCCAACTCCAATTAGACCCCACCACCTGGCACATCTTCCACTCCCCACCCTTCTCTGCTTTCCGCAAGGACCGTTCCCTTCACCACTCTTTAGTTCGCACCACAATCCCCACCAACCACTCCAACCCGTCTGGTACCTTCCCCTGTAACTGTAAAAGATGCAACACCAGCCCACACATCACCTCCCTCACCTCCATCCAGGGCCCTAACCAGCCCTTACAAGTGAGACAGAGCTTCACCTGCATCTGCTGCAATCTAGTCTATTGCATCAAGAGCACCTGATGCAATCTTCTCTACATCGGTGAGACCAAACGTAGGCTAGGTGACAGTTTTGTCAAATATCTTCTCTTAGCCCGTTACAGGCAGTCGCTGCCAATTTCAACCCCCCACTCCCCCGTCCTCGGCCTCCCTCCAGTGTCGCAACGACTCAATGCAAATTTGAAGATCAACACCTTATCTTCTGCCTGGACACTCTACAGCCCGGATGGCTCAACATTGAGTTCTTCAATTTCAAATAACCTTCCCACCCATCCCCCGGCTCCCTTTTCAGCCCCACTTCCTCCCCTCCTTTCCAGCCACCAACCTCCCATTGACCAACCAGGTTGTACCTACTACCAGTGTCCACTTATCACCACCATTCCGCTGCCACCCTCCGCCTCTCTCTTTATCTGCAGCTCCCCCTACCCCCACATCCAGTCCTGAAGAAGGATATTACTCAAAATGTTGACTTCTCCTTTCCTCCAGGTGATGCCTGGCTTGCTGTGCTCTTCCAGCCTCCTGTTTGTTTACCTCACTTCTAATTTTGTTGGGCCCAGAGATCCTCTTCTGTGGGCCACCAACTCAAATGGAACCCCCCCACCACCAACACTCCCACTCCCACTCTTGGAATTCCTCATTTTCCCTGCAATTCACCCCTCCACCCTCAAAAAGAACAAACTCTCATTTCCACCATCCATTCCCACTTTTGAAGTCCCCAGTGCCAATTGTGTCCACTGGGGACTATGGTCCCTCTCTGTGTGGTTCCCTGGCCTTGGTCTGCTCCTGCCCTTTATGCCAGTCTCTCTTCTCAATAACTCCTGTTCCTGCCCTCTTTTCGTACCTTTAAATTTCGCACTGCCTTTGCCACCATCTCCTTAGCTGCTACTTCTCTTCTGGCTCCATGGGGAGAAGTTGGTCCCTGCAGGTAGTTCTGAGAATTCAGCAGCTGCCTGTACCAACCAACTTCTGCCACTTGATGGAGCTCTATCATTCTAAAACCACTATAGGTGACTGTAATGTTAATTTATTCAAGCATAAGATGTACAATAAAACTTGATTTATGTATATACATATATTTTATAATTTGACATTCATTTTAATGTAAAGACTCTTGCTTATGGGTGTAGACATTGGGAATGAACAGCATTTAAACCTATGTTTTAGGCTTAGTATGTTTAAACTTATTGTTGTTTTCTAGTGAGAAAGGTCTTATTAGACCTAATTATGCAGTATTTCTTTGAAATTAAGTGTTTTATCTATTATTTCCATTAGGAATGCACAGTACTACATGTATACGGTATGATATTTGAACTTGTACGTTTTTTTTCTGTGCAAGAAATGTTGAAAGTATCCTATCGCCAGTTTTAGCGGTTTTCCTGGGAGCCTGTGTTTCACTTACAAGTCTCTATTTTCAGGAATACACCCACAACATTAAGTGAGGACTCTCTGCACCAGAGCTGCCCTCTGTGTCCCTGGTTAGGGAGATAATGTAAAAGAAATCAGGTTCCCACATTCTTTCTGCTGTTCACTGCATAAAAAACATGATATGGTCATCAAGGAACCATTTGGTTTTGTTTTGCAATGTCTCTCAGTTGTACACATTGCCAAAATCAACTATGAAATGTAGCTCCTGCTACCTGAAAACTCCAATGGAGCAGAGCAATTTGTAAGAGGAAATATTGGGCATACAGATGAAGTAGCTATCTTTGTTTATTCATCAGGCACCAGAAGGAGAGTCACAGCCAATGACCGCAGTGGATCTGTTCATATCAACACAGCGAATTAAAGTACTAAATGCAGAAACACAGGTAACAGAAGGATTAACTATTTAGCAATATACCTAGGGTATAAGATGTACTTTTCTCAGCTTCTGCTATTTTACTTTTGGTCATCACAATGCTGGTTGATCACTCTACTCCATTTCATCCTATCCAAGTCTATTTCTCATTCAACTCTATCGTTTGTGAAACTCCTACTGCTGCACTTTCCCATTTGGTCTTGGTCAGTTCCTTATTTCTGGCAGTCCCATCTCAATCAGTCAGCTCACTACATTTCCTGTTTTACTCCACCACACATGACTGTATCATTTAACTGGCTACTTAACTACAGTTAACTATTTTCTTTAATACTTCCACAATCTTCAATGATTACTTAATACGCTGGTTCCTGATTTTGTGTTTTCTCATTAATCTATCGATCTTAGAATTCACATCTTACTAGTATCCAGTTGTTATCCCTCTCTACTTGATGTTTCCCATGTTAATGCACTATATAACAATGAGTCTCACAGCTTTCTTGTAAATTCTTCCTTTTGGTTTCAACAATAAATTTCTTTATAAAACACTCTACTGCACTTCTTCCAATTACTCCAACCAGAGCTAATTGGTTGTTGGTTTACATTTCCAAACTTCCATTTCCTGCCACCATTGAGCCCAGATACTTGAAACTATATAGTTTTTACAGATCTTCATCCATAATCTATATACCTTTTCCTTGGCCCTCTTTCCTAGCTTCAAACTGATGGTCCATAAGTTGGGTCTTTGGTTTCTGCTCCAGTGGTGAGGTGAGAGGAGTCTGAGTGTCATTGCAAAAAGGCATCATTTGATCAAGTGTAGTATCAAGCAGCCCAAGTAACACCAGAGTCAATGGGAATTGAGGGAAAACTCTCCACTAGTTGGAGCAATGTCTAGCACAAAGAATGACGGTTTTGATTATTGCAAGTTAATCATCGTAATACCCAGATAATGCTGAAGTGGTTCCTCAGGGTAGTGTCCTAAGTTCAACCTACATCAGCTAGTTCAACAGTGAGCTGCCCTTTATCGTTAGAAGTGGGCGCATTCAATATTCAACATAATTCGACACTTCAGTTATTGAAACAGCCAACAGGATCTAGGTATGTTGATAAATGGCAAAACCAAATTCATGCCATGCAAAAACCTTCTCCAACAAGAGAGAATCTAACCATCACCTTCTTGATATCCAATAGCACTGGCATCACAGAATCCTCCACTATCAATGTCGTCTGGGTTACCATTGACCGGAAATTGAACTGGACCAGCCATGTACATACTATGGCTATAGGAACAGCTCAGAGCTGATTTCTGTGGCAAGTAGCTTGCTTCATATCTCCCCAAAGCCTGTCCACTGTCGGCAAGGCACATGTCAGGAATGTGATGGAAAATCCTGAACCTGCCTGGACAACATTCACGAAGGTTGACACGATCCAGAACAAAGCAGCTTGTTTGATTTGCACTCCATCTGCCACCTTCAGTATTCATTCTGTCCACCACTGGTGCACAGTCAGCAGTGTATACCATGTAAGAGGTGCAACAACCCACCTAGGGTCCTTTTGACAGCACCTTCCAAACCTGTGACCCCATCCACCTGGAAGGATGAGGTCAGCAACTGCATGGAAACAACACCACCTTCAAGTTCCTTTATAAGGCACGCAGGATTTTGGCTTGGAAATATATCACTATTCCTTCACTGTTGTGGGTCATAATGGTGGCACTGCCTTCCTGACAGCACAGTGTGTTTGCCCCAAGATTCAGGAAGACAGCTCACCGCAACTAAATTTTCATAAATAGATGCTGGCTCAGCCAATGCTATCCAAATCTCCCAACCAAATAAAACAAAGCAAGTCTTCCAGTGCTTTACATTAGTTCTTCAAATAGAGGATTAAGGGCCAAATGCTGGCAAATGGGACTAAGTCAGATTGGGATGTCTGTTCGGCATGGATGAGTTGGACAGAAGGGTCTGTTTCTGTGCTGTATGACTCTGTGACTGTGTTTACTCATGAGAGAACAGTTGAGGTTATGATTGGCATCCCATCAGAAACATTGTGCTTCTGATTGTGCACAGAAATGTAGGTTGCATTGTGCAGTCCAAAAAATGTCTCTCGTTGCTCCCCCTCAACCCAAGCAATGAAAGAAGTCAATGGTTATTTTACAGGTTTGTTTTTAGAAAGTTTAAGTAGATAATGAAATTTTCAAATGCCTGTAGACTTACTGAAATCCCAGTGGTAGAGCTGAACAGCCCCATCTTTAATTGAAAAATATTTACTCTCTATGACAACTGATTGCAGGCCTGTATCATTGGTTTATTACAAATCAAATCCCTGTTACTGTAGGAAGCCCTGATGGATCACCCTCTACAGACCATTTCGTACATTGCAGATATTGGAACTACAATAGTTTTCATGGCTCGTCGACGAATGCCACGTAAATTGCCAGACCAGGAGACCAGGAACTCACCTGCTGGAAAGCGAGAGTACAAGATGATATGCCATGTCTTTGAATCAGAAGATGTGAGTAGCATAGATCTTTAAACAATGGTCTCAGGACTAGAGGACATTCTTGCAGTTTGACTTGTGGGAGTCTTGTATTTACTGCTTAGCAGTGTTTAATTTACATTGCTTTATATTCGTGCTTTTTTTTAACCATAGCAGTAGTGCTGATTTTATTTGGTTAAAACAAGGTAAGTGTTGATTTTGCAAGTACTTAGCACAAAAAACTGGTGAATTTGTTCCAGAACTCCTGTAAAGCACCTGTATGCAAGTATGCTTGAACACATCCCATTTAATGATCCACCTATATCTGTTGCAGTATTAACTGAACATCCAACGTGTCCTTCTTGAGCAAAAACTTAGTTTTCTGCCTTTGCTTGCAGGCATCACTTATCGCACAAGCGATAGGCCAAGCTTTCACTGTGGCGTACCAGCAGTTTCTGAATGCTAATGGTATCAACCCTGCGGATCTGAGTCCTAATGAATACAATGATTTACTTGACACAGAATTTTACAATGGGGATCTTGTGCATTTTTCCAAGTCAGAGAACTCCAAAGAGGTGAGCATCTGATGTGAAAGTGAAGTGAATAAAAATGTGGTTCTGAGGAAGGGTTACCGGACCCGAAACGTTAACTCTATTTTTTCCTTCACAGATGCTGCCAGACCTGCTGAGCTTTTCCAGCAACTTTGTTTTTGTTCCTGATTTACAGCATCCGCAGTTCTTTCAGTTTTTAAAAATGTGGTTATACCTGTTTCAATGTTAAGAGGCTGTTTGAGAATACCTGGGGAGGGAAATTTTGGTTTGTAAAAAATAACTGGTGGAAGGAGTCTTGGTAATGTTTTATTACTATTATGTGTTACCAAAATCATCTTAAAAATTTGGGTTACCAGTTTTTCTCTGCGTCTGTCCTGGAGGCGCTGGCTTTTGATTATTTATTCATCCACGATGTAGGTGACTTCCACTCCCTGCTGAAATGTTTGTTCATTGTTTGTGAGCATACAGTCTTCTAGTGAGTGGTGTGTTCCAGCCAAAACTGACGATTCCTTTCTTGCATTAACCTACTACCAAGGGCCACTATGTAGTAATCAGGAATAAATTCGTAGGTCGACCTCTTTCCCTCAATCCAAGTCTATAATTTCCAGGATGCTTAGGCTAGTTATAGTGATTTTACTACTGAAATTGACTGTTAGCACAGACTAGAATTGTGTCTGAAGACCACTTAGTCTTTGACTTTTAGTATGGGCGGTATTGAATTGATGTTGTTTTTAGCTTAGTTTTAAGCAAACATTGTATTCATTAATTTGTGCCCTGATAGAGGGAGAGGCAACAAAGTAAGTAAGGAAGAGAAGTAATTACACATGAATTTTAGACAATAGTGCCCAAAAATTAACTTTAAAAAGTTATTTCACTCGGGGATCCTCACAATCGTGCTCCAGTGTAATTCAATATCATTTTGGATTCATGAACCATAAGAGTGGTGGAGCGGTAGTCGATTTTAGAATAAACTTGAGATAAAAGCAGAAAAATTTCTAACAAGACCACAGTCAAACTGTGCAATCGTCATGAGAGCTGCTAGTGCCTGTGGAACAGCAATTGAATGCCCTCAAGAAATGAGGGGAGAAATTTGGGAAGATGGAGAGACTGCTGCTTGAAAATTGTTTCCCATCATGTTTTTTTCCCCCCCACCCAGTTCTTCTCACTTGAGAATTCATGCCAGTTAAACTGTGTGATGTTTTTACTGAGCAAATTTCCATTGTGAATGTGAGTGAATTAATGCAGTTCTGGTTTCAACATAGGTCCGTATAGAGAAAGCGAAGGGAGAGATCCTTGGCCTTGTAATTGTGGAGTCAGGCTGGGGCTCCATCCTACCCACAGTGGTGATAGCCAACCTCATGCATGGTGGGCCAACAGAGCGATCAGGAGAGCTGAATATCGGTGACCAAATCATTTCTGTAAATGGCACTAGTTTAGTTGGACTACCACTTACCACCTGTCAGGGAATAATCAAGGTACTGTATTCCTGCAGCGCTGCAGTTTCTGAGCATCACTTCCTTTATTTATCTTGTTGCCTTAAGGTACAGTTTCATAAGCATAAATGACTTTAGTTGTAAATTGTAGTCAGTTTCTCCAATATAACTTTATGCATTGATACAAGCATTTGAGTACAACTTTCTTAGCAGTATCAGTTGGATTTCCTGCTGGCTTTGATATTGAGCCGCTCAGACCAAGTAGGTCTTGGATTCAGTCTAAGCTATACGGTGATAGTGAATTGCAATTGATTTTAACATTCTTGGACTATGAATGGGTAGTGATCCAAGGACTCATCAAATGATCATTACCAGGAAATGCAAGTCTATGTATGTCAAGCAAAGACACAGTTGTGTTTGAACAGACAGATGACATTCTGTTTTCTAGGCTTGCAGATAAAAACTACCCAATTGTGTGTGGTACTGGAAGTGCATTGACATGCTGGGATTGCATTGCAAAAATCGATGTCCTCAGCAGGGAGGAGAAAGTATCAGATTTTTATTAAATGCTTTGGTGTTAGGGACAAGGTACTGACATGGATAGAGGATTGACTGACTGGCAGAAGGTAGAGAGTGGGGATAAAGGGATCTTTTTCAGGATGGTAGCCGGTGACTACTGGCATTCCAGAGAGGTCAGTGTTGTGGCCACAGCTGTTCAAATTATACACTAACCATCAGGATGAAGGATTTGAGGGTATTGTTGCCAAGTTTGCAGATGACACAAATATAGGTGGAGGAACAGGTAGAGTTGAGGAAGTGGGAGGCTGCAGAATGACATGGACAGGCTGGAAGAGTGGACAAAGAAATGGACACTGTTTAGACGATTGAACAATGGAAAGGAGAGAGGTGGAACTGGGTATTGTCAGTGTATCTGTGGCAGCTAACTCCATGTCTTCAGATAGTATTACCAAGGAGCAACATGACATCTCCAAACTATTTGAGAAACATGCTCACCGATTTTACTGGTTTGTTTACTCCTCAGCTACCTGGAAGGCACTTTTAGACACTAAACCATACAGATTGGGAAGTCCAATATTTAAGCTTAGCTGCCTATACAGTTGGGCTGCTACAGTAGTCCTGTGTGCTCTGATATTGGGAGAGAAAAATCAAACAGACATCCAGTACAGCATCTAGATAAGTGTGTGTATCTGGCATTCAGACAATGACAGGAAATAAAAACACAAAATGCTGGAAATACTCAGATCATGCAGAATATGGGGAGGAGAAACAATGTTTAAGATTGTCTCTCCATAAATCTTGTTTGACCTTCAGAGTGTTTTCCATTTTTGTTTCAAATTTGAAACCTCTATAGTATTCTGTTTTTGTATTCGTGATTAGATATGGTTCGCTGGTAGTCCTCCCAATGGTGAAAAAGAAGCTGCTGTACAGTTTTCAGCGCAAGGAGAGTGGTTTGCTGCATCCATGAGGTTGCACCTCAGCCAAGCAATGAAAAACAACTAAATGTATAAATTATTAAGCGAATGGATAATAACTGCTGTTTAGTGCAATAGATTGATAAAGTGGTTACAACACAAAAGGCAGCTATTAATTTCGCTTTTCTATGCTTTCCATGTAGTCCTAATTTTCTCTGAGTACTTGGGTAATAGCCTTTCCAAAGCCCCACTTGTGCCTGACCACTCTGTGTATAAAAGGTTTTTCTCTAATATCTTGCCATTGACTCATCTGTCAGTCACCTTTAAGAATGTCCTCTGGTTCTTGACAGCCTGTCATAAGAACAGTAATTACTCTGTCTAGGTCCCTCAATTTTGAACACGATTAACAAATGTCCTCTCAACCTTCTGTATGGACAACACCCACCTCCTCCATTCTATTCACATAACTGAAGTTCTTCATTGCTAGAGCATTTCATGTGAATCTTTTGTGGTCACTTTTAAAAGTCTGATGAGTGCAACATGAAACACTTCAACTTTGTGCCTCTTTTTAAACAATGTTTTACCTCTTTTAAAACCTGACATCCTCCTCAAAAGCAGTGCTTAGCATTAGGCAGAACACAATAGTTAAGGTTGAAGCAGAGTTTTGTGAAGGTTCATCACAACTTGCTTTTTTACTCTGTGTCGATATTTATCACATTTAAAAGATTTTGTATCACCAAGACTGGGCTGCAGTTGCTAGGTTTATCTTTGCATCCTTTTATAAAGTAGAGTGTTTTTTATTCAATGTGACTGTATTAAGATAAGGAATGGTGAATGATGCTGAGCATACTTTGCATGGTTTTTGTAGTGATCTTGCTGCTAGTTTGACACTTTTTTGTTTTACACCAGTTTTTATTTGACATTTAACGTACTGCTTTTAAAGGACTTGAAATACCAGTCTGAAGTGACACTGAACATTGTACGTTGTCCTCCAGTCACCACAGCAATTATCAAACGACCAGATCAAAAGCACCAGCTTGGATTTAGTGTACAGGATGGCATTGTAAGTAAATACTGTGAACCATTTTTACACAAATTACTTGAGCAGGCCCAAAGGAATTTCTAGCTTCTCAGGCTCTGCCATTTTGTAGGAAAAGCTATTAGCACAGTTGAGAGAAATGAACACAAAAATTTCAGCATTTTCCTCATGCCAGGTATCAAGGAAGGAAAGTAATGCAAACTTTTAAACATTTGTTTACCTTGTTTTATTTTCACTGTCGCTTTTAATTGTTGTTTCCTGTTGATAGTGTTGATAGAGATACAATGTTGATAGAGCAGGGAGCAGCAACTAGTGTCCTCCAGCTGATAACTTGGCACCAAACAGATGCACTGGCCATTGTGATGCTGGAAGCTTCATCGTGGTTAGATGAGATAATTTGTATGTAGTACAGAAAGTATTAAGATCGATAGTCAGTTTGAGTCAAATCTAATTTATCCACATGATATTGAGCTTAGAATTCACCTGCATTCCTGAGGGAAGTTAAGTGGCATTATCCTTTCTGTCTCTTGCACTGACAAGAAAGGATATCTAATTATTAATTAAGTTAGGATCTCTGTTAATGTTTAGTTACATCGATAAAGATAACATCTTACTGACTTTTCTGGGACCTTGCTGAATGGAAATTTGCCTATGTTTCCTGTATTACAACAATGACTGAATGTAACAAAAGTAGTCAATTGGCTGTTTTGCAGCATGATCCAATGATGTTTACCACTGTATTTTACTGTGGTGTTCATTGTAGAATACAAGTGGCGATAAACCTTCCTTCCATCCCCCCTCCTCCCTCCCCCTCCCTCCTCTCTCCCTCACCTACCCCCCAGTCTCCTCTCTCCCTTCCCCCCCTTCCTTCCCTCTCCTCTCTCCCTTCCCCTTCCCCCTCCCCCTCTCCTTTCTCTCATTCTCTCTCGCTCCTATGTAAATTGTAATTCTTATGAAGGCCTGGCATTGTGTGGTAGGTTGTACTTGCAGCATGTTCACGTCTCTTTGTCAATCCTAGCAAGTTACCTGTTTTAAAGTGGAGTATGCGTCTCCAATGCAAGAGGTAGGTCACTGCCATTTAAAGTGATCACTGTAATCCAGCTACACATGGGCAGTTACACATTTGATGGCACATCATTAGTCTGGTGTAAAAGCTCTCCACGCACTTTCAAAAAGTTGCAAGCCACGCATTGTCTTTGCTGTATTGTAAGGCTTCTATGCCTGAAAAGCTGATGGCCTTTCATATTAATGTTTCACTATAGAGTACAATCAGATATATTTAAGTAGAATTCAAAGTAGTCTTCTGCCAGAAGATTTCATTTATGTCAGTTATTTTCTAACAGATTGCTAATTGGTCTTGAATCAGGAGCAGTTTTGTGCAGTTAATCTATGCCCATTAGGAGTTACTTGACCCTGTCTAAACTATCTTCATTTTAGACCATTATGTCAAGCATTGTGCGCCATTGTCATTGTATACTACTGGTTTAGACATCCAATGAGAGTTGGGAGTGAGTTACAGGGACTGTAACCTAATCGAGAAATTGAAATCTGCACTGACATCATCTGAACCTGCCAGTCAGTTCAGTCTCAAACTTACTCCTGAGCAACCTGTTTTATAAAATCCTGTTTTATTTTAAATTTCTCCAATCTGCTGAGTTGTTCATCTGTGGTGTGTGCTATGTGTGCTTTTTGAAATACCCATGAGAAATCTGCATTAACCCCTTTTATGTACCCTGTCTAAGTTCATTTGAGCCAAGTGTTCCTTCCCCAAGCTGGCTGCAGCTGAGTGGATCCATTTTCATTCTGTTGCTTCAGAACGTTCAGAGATTAACTAATGTGATTCAAGACTATCTTGTGGCTTTTTGATTGGACAATTAAAACTTCTTAAAAGCCTCTGAGGTGACCCAGAGGGAGAAGAAACATTACCAAATTATTTTTAAGTTTCTGATTTTAATTTCTCAAAAATAGAATGTTTACAGAACAGTAACAGGCCATGTGGCCCATCATGTCAGTGCTAGTTCTGTGCAAGAGTTTTTGACCTAGTACCACGCCCCTGCCTTTTCCCTGAAGTGCTGCAAATGTTTGCTCATTAGATAATGATTCAATTCTCTGGTAAGATCATAATACAAATTAAAAGAAAAACTCAGAAGATCCTAAAAATGGGGAAAGAAGAAAATAAAGGAAAGGGCAACAAGGTGAGCCGAATTTTTATTTTAAAGGCTATAAGATTGGCCTTGATGTGAAATCAGCAGCAGTTCAATAATCGAACAAGTTAATGTTGCTACGTATTCTGTTGGCTTCTTGATTCAGATCTACAGTCTCATGAGAGGTGGAATTGCAGAGCGAGGTGGAATCCGAGTAGGACACCGCATTATTGAAATAAATGGACAAAGTGTTGTTGCAACCCCACATGATAAGATTGTGCAAAGGCTGTCAAATGCCACTGGTGAGGTAAGTGGCAAAAATACAGTGCAGGTATTAAAAGAATTGTCTTATCTCTGTTTATTGAGTAGTAATGTGACTCCATGCTCAACCCAGTGTGACGTTGAGTCAGTATTAGGGTTGCTACAGTTGTTGTTAATCTGTCCTAGTTAGGCAAGGTCAAAAAATCAGTCGCCTTTCCTGCTTATGATCGTTGTCCAGTGGACTTAATGCAGTATGCACCTAGGTGGTTATTGCATTAGGGTAGAGCTGATTTAGGCTGTGATTTCCCCCTCCACTGTTAAATGACCTGCCACTAGGAAGGAACGCTGAAGTCCATGAAAGTATGCCTTAGAAAGAAACTGCAGTTGAGGAGTGGCGTGGAACCAAAATTCTAAATTAATGGTTAAGTCATCGTTAACTTGCGTCAGTTCCCTAGGACAACAGGTCAAAGAAATTATGCTGTCCTTGCATTTGTTCCCATGTCAAGTGTTACTGTATCAAGCTTCTATGACCGTTGTTTTAGATCTCTCAATTATCCACCAACATTCACTCAAGGAATCCCCATATGGTGGATAATTGTACTTCACTAATTTGGATTCCATGTAAGTAATATTTTGCCATTTAACAATCCATATTTTTAAAACATTGTAGTCTTCCTTTCAAAGCATATACCTGAAGCCAATATGTTAGAAAAGCAAACTTCTGAGAGGGTATGGTTTGGGCAAGTAGTCATTTTCCCTGCTGTTGCCCTCCTGACAACTGGTTTCTTGCTCAAAGTGGTGTGTTGCGTTAATGAGCTTGGCCAGTGAGTGTCAGGAATTAGCTATTTCCAGGGAAGTGCCATTGTCCAATCCAGTTCTAATGAGATGATGCATTTGCATTCTCTGAAAGAAATCAAAAGGAATGTTGGACCTTGAGAAAGGCCCATCTAGCATCCTATTGAAATTTAGAAGAGTCAGAGGTGACTTAATTGAAACATATAAGATCCTGAAGGTACTTGACCAGGTGGATTTTGAAAGGATATTTCCTCTTGTGGGAGAATCTAGAACTAGGGATCATTGTTTAAAAATGGAGATGGGCAAACTTTTTTTCTGAGGATTGAGAGACTTTGGAATTCTCTTCCTCAAAAGGCAGTGGATGCCAAATCTTTAAATATTTTTAAGGCAGAGGGAGATAGATTCTTGATTACGAACAGAATAAAAGATTATTGGGAATGTGCAGAAATGTAGAATTGAGATTAAAATCAGATCAGTCCTGATCTCTTGAATGGCAGAGCATGCTCAAAGGACTGAGGGGCCTACTCTTGTTCGTATGTTTGAATGAGTCACTGATCATACTTACGGGCACTAAACTGGTTTTGCATCCCCTTCCAACCTCATCCCTAACAAGGGCATTAAGGACAATTGAACAATTCTAAAAGCAGAGATCAAACCTGTGCCCTCTAATCTGAGGTTCAATACTGCCTGGAAAACGACTTGTGTTTGCATGAAGACAAGAGATTTAGAAATGGTATGGATACTTATACTGTGATAACTGTTTCTCCATTTCTAGATACACATAAAGACGATGCCAGCAGCAACGTACCGTCTGCTAACAGGACAGGAGCAACCGATATACATATAACAAAAGGGACATCACTCCTAACTAGCTCAAACATTTCAGGATGTACCGCTTCTACATTAACAAGGCTTGGTTTGCTGTGCCGTGATAGTATTAGGCACCATTCTCAATTTACACACTCAAGAGATGACTTAACACAACTGTTCTACTCTGCACTGAATTGAGTGCTATCTAAGAGCTGAGAGCTGCAGCAGCACCACAAGCCAATGTGAAAGAGGAAGAAATAAGTTAACCTCTCGGGCAGGAAGTCTGTGTGCTACGTACCAATGATTCTGTCACTGAGATGCAGTGCAGCAATATGTGTTACAAGGAGTTTGCACCAAAGCTTCTGTCATATCACCAGCACGAACTAGTTATCACATGGCATCTATAAGCACCTCTATCGTTTTATTTATGTGGAAACACATGTTGATTAATTTTATCATTACTAAGGATAAGGGCTCAACTATTTTAACTAACAGATTTATTTAAAAATGCATAAGTTAAGGGATAGCTTGTAATACACAAACCAGTGTACCATATTTTTGTTTAAACACATACGGGACAATATACGTTGGCATGCAGAGACTATGGAGGTATATATGACCTGGTCTTGTGTGATGGTGCCTTTCTAACTGTGTGACTTCCTAAGATGAAGGATCCAGATTCAATTTCCATTCTTGAGTTTTGCTCTGGGTATACACATGGCAGTTACAACCTGTGTATAGACATTTAAAAATTCAAGGCACAACTCTGGGTGCTAAAATTAGCGTCTCTAAACAAGAAAACAAAATATCAGCCTGCTGTCCCTGGTTGCTATCGAGGGATTTATTGCCAGAAATTGCACACATGGTTGATGGATGCATAATTTTTTTGAAGTTATTGAAGGGCTGCTTGCACTTGTGGAATTGCACCCATAACCAGGTTCGGTGCCCATAAACTTGCATCCCAGCAACATCATCCATGCATCCATGGGACCACACCTCGCCAGTATATAGTGCAGTTTACATTTATTCATTTAGGACAGCTCTGTTTGAGTTCACATTTTATTCACATACACCCAGGAGTTTGAAGTGTGACGGAATTCAAAAACAAAGCTGTGTCTAATTCTGAGGAGGAATTTGTCATTCAGAAACTTTATAAAATGAATAAATCTAGTTAGGGTTCAGTCCCTCCCACTGGAACGTTTATGGACATGAGGGTTGGGGTGGATGTGATGCATTACATAGTAGACCACACTACCAGCTCTGACTGTCTAGGTTCACATGAAGAATGATCATGTGATTAATGGCTGGGGGATGTGTGGAATTAATGCCTTTGGAGGTTACCCTTTGGAGTTATTCAGTAGGAGAGTGAAGGAACGTAGTGTTGGTTGGTGAGGGCTTGGAATTAAATGCTTTGAAAAGATTCTGAGAATACCTCAGTTCGGAATATTTACCTTTGGTGCCTTGAAAAGCAATGTGATGCTTGTTCTGGTATTTGACATGCATAGGGTGTTGATTAAGAACTATATTTGACTTGATGCGAATGAATCTAGCAGTGTTGTGATGTTTCATAATTCACGAGCTTACTGTTTTTTGTTAAGTAATGTGGCTTAGCTGGTAACGGCTTGTCATCTGTTACTGATCAATGAGCTGGTAGATCCCCTGTTTAACATTGGTCTGTGCTGAATTAGCTGATCTCAGCTGCGACAGTTGGCAGGGGAGTGGGATTGGTGGAATGCCACAATTCCCCTCAGCTTGCCAGGTTCATGCACCTAGTCAATATAATTTCCCTGCTGGAATATTCATTGGTATGCATTGAGAGTTAGAGATAGTGCCTGTTGACACTCCCTATGTGAGATTCATAGACCTGTGGAATTGTAGTCGGGCAGGAGTCAGGGTTTTCAAGCAAGAGGGAGGAAACTTGAGTTTTGGGAAATACTATAACTGGCAATGCACCAGAGCTATTGAGCTGTAACCTTCTATTATATTAATTACATCAGAACTTGTTGAACAGCAAACTGCTGTAATCAGAGTTGATCCATGTGGTATTTAACATACACCTGTAAGCTGCCTTTTTGTTTGTGGGTCTGCCCAGAATTGTTCCAAAGGAATGTGTGACTAATGTGTGACGTTAAGGTATTTGAAATGAAAATGAGAGAATGAGCAAATTGTTGAGAGTTTCAAGTAATTATATCATAGTGCTTCCTTCATACTTATTTACACTTTTCATTGCAATAAAGAATTATTATGGTATGAGCGCATTCCTTTCTTTAAAAGGCTTCTGTATGATTTTTTCGGTTTAGTTTAATTCTATCAATTGCTATAAAATGGCAAGCATTTCATCAGAAAGAGCTTTCAATAATATAACTCCATTCTTCCAGAACCCTAACCGTACCCTATTGTATCCAAAGCATTACCTATTTTCTAAACTGGGCCAGTATCCTGGCTTCAGCCACACTTCTGGGTAGTCTGCTAATCTTGATGCAAATAATTATTTTCTGGCATCTGTCTTAGTTTAAGCCATCTCTGCTCTGAAGATGTACATGTACGTGAAAGTATTGTTCATAATTTAATTGAAAGCACTTGAATGATGTCTCTGAGAAGGTGCTGAATATTCTCCAAGGGGAGAGTGACAGGCAGGAGGTTGTTGTACATGTTGGTACCAACAACATAGGAAAAGAAAGGGTTGAGGTTTTGAAGAGAGATAACGGGAAATTAGGCAGAACGTTTAAAAAGTAGGTCCTCGAGGGTAGTAATATGTGAATTATTCCTGGTGCCACGAGCTAGTGAGGGTAGGAATAGGAGGATAGAGCAGGTGAATGTGTGGCTGAGGACCTGGTGCAGGAGGCAGGAATTTGCATTTTTGGATCAGTGGAATCTCTTCTGGGGTAGAAATGACCTGTCTCAGAAGGATGGTTTGTACCTGAACTGGAAGGGGACCAATATGCTGACAGGGAGATTTGCTGGTGCTACTCGGGAAGCTTTAAACTAGCTAAAGGGTAGGTGGGACGCAAAGAGATCATGAGAAAAGAGATAAGTCTGAGGCTGTTACTGTTGAGAAAAGAAGCAAATTAAATAATCAGGGCAGGCAAAAGCAAAGCGGAGAACAAAATAAGACTGATAATTAAACTGCATTTACTTCAATGCGTGAGGCCTTGACAGGTAAGGCAGATAAACTCCAGGCACGGTTGGAACATGGGACTGGGATATCATAGCAAAATACAGAAAGGTGACTCAGGGAAGGGCAGGACTGGCATCTTCATGTTCTAGGATATAGATCATATAGGAAGGATAGAAAGGCAGGCAAGAAGGAGAGGAATGGCATTTCTGATTAGGGGTAACATTATTGCTGTACTTAGGGAGGATATTCCTGGGAGTATGTCCAATGAAGTAATTTGGGTGGAACTGAGAAATAAGAAAGGGATGATCACCTTATTGGGATTGTACCATAGGCCCCACAATAGTCAGCGGGAAATTGAGAAGCAAATTTGTAAGGACACCTCGGATATCTGTAAGAATGTAATGGTAGAGGATTTTAACTTTCCAAACATAGGTTGGGACTGCCATAGCGTTAAGGCTTGGATGGAAATGTATTTAAATATGTACAAGAAATTTTCTGATTCAGTATGCAGATAAATCTACAAGAGAAGGAGCAAAACTTAATCTTTTCTTGGAAAATAAGGCAGGGCAGGTGATTGAGGTGTCAGTGGGGGAGCACTTTGGGGCCAGTGACCATAATTCTGTTAGTTTTAAAATAGTGATGGAAAAGGGATAGACATGATCTAAAAGTTGAAGTTCTAAATTGGAGTAAGGCCAATTTTGACAGTATTAGGCAAGAATGTGCAAAAGTTGATTGGGACAGGCTATTCGCAGGTAAAGGGGTGGTTGGAAAGTGGGAGGCCTTCGAAAATGAGATGAGAGTCCAGAGGCAGTATGTTCCAATTAGTATAAAGGGCAAGGCTGGTAGATGCAGGGAATGCTGGATGACTAGAGAAGTTAAGGCCCTGGTCGAGAAAAAGGAGGAGGCACTTGTCAGGTACAGACAGCTGGGATTGAGTGAATCCCTTAAGTAAAAGGGTAGTAGGAGTATACTCGAGGGGAATCAAGAGGGCAAAAAGGGGACATGAGATAGCTTTGGAAAGTAGGGTTACGGAGAATTCAAAGATTCTACAAATACATTAAGGGCAAAAGAGTAACTAGGGAGAGAATAGGGCCCCTTAAAGATCAACAAGACTGAGAAGCTAAATGAATATTTCACATCAGTATTTACTGTTGAGAAGTACATGAAAGCTAGAGAACTTGGAGAAATAAACAGTGATATCTTGAAAAGTCTCCATATTACAGAGGAGGAAGTTCTGGACATCTTTAAATGTGTAAAGGTGGTTACACCCCTCGATCTGATCAGGTGTATCCTAGAACTTGATGGGAAGCTGGGGAAGTGATTGCTGAGCCCTTTGCTGAGATATTTGTATCATTGAGCCACAGGTGAGGTGCCGGAAGACTGGAGTGAGGCTATTGTGGTGCCACTATTTAAGAAAGGTGGTAAGGAAAAGGCAGGGAACTATAGACAGGTGATCCTGATATCAATAGTAGGTAATTTGTTGGAGGGGATTCCGAGGCACGGGATTTACTTGTATTTGGAAAGGCAAGAACTGATTAAAGTTAGCATGACCTTGTGTGTGGAAAATTGTGTCTCTCTAACTTGATTGAATTTGTTGAAGAAGTGACAAAGTAGATTGAAGGCAGAGTGGTGGATGTTGTCTATATGAACTTCAGCAAGGTACTGCATGGTACTCTGGTTAGCAAGGTTGGATTACATGGAACCCAGGGAGACCTATCCATTTGGATACAAAAATGGATGGAAGGTAGGAGACAGAGTGGTGGTGGAAACTTGTTATTTTTTTGGACCAGAGGCCTGTGATCAATGGTGTGCCACAAGGATGAGTGCAGGGCTCACTGCTTTTTGTCATTTATATAAATGATTTGGATGTGAATACAGGAAGAACGGCTAGTAAGTTTGCAGGTGACACTAAAATTGGAGATGTAATGGACAGTGACGAAGGTTATCTAGGAGTACAATGGGACCTTGATCAGATGGGCTGATGGGTCGAGGAGTGGCAGATGGTGTTTAAATAAATGTGAGGTGTTGCACTTTGGTGGCGCAAACTAGGACAGGATTAACAAACTTAATGGTAGGGCCTTGGAGAGTGTTGCTGAACAAACATACCTTGAGGTGCAGGTTCATAATTCTTTGAAGATGGAGTCAGAAGTAATGAAGAAGGCATTTGGTACACTTGCCTTTATTGGTCAGTATATTGAGAATAGGGGTAGAAGGTCATGTTGTGGCTGTACAAGACTTTGGTTAGGCCACTTGTAGAATACTGTGTTCAATTCTGGGCTCCCTGCTATAGAGGAGATGTTGTTAAACTTGAAAGGGTGCAGAAAAGATTTACAACAATGTTGAGCTATAAAGAGAGGCTGAGTAGACTGGGGCTATTTTCCCTAGAACGTCAGAGGATGAGGGGTGATCTTAGAGTCTTATAAAATCATGAGGGGCATGGATTGGGTGAATAGTCAAAGTCTTTTTCCTAGGGTAGGGGAGTCTAAAACTAGAGGGCACAGGTTTAAAGTAGGAGGGCAAGGATATAAAAGGCACTGAAGGGGCAACTTTTTTATGGAGGGTGGTGCATGTATGGAATGAGCTGCCAGAGGAACATTTAAAAGGCCTCTGGATGGAGACATGAATGGGAAGGGCTGAGAGAGATATGGGCCAAATGCTGGCCAATGGGACTAGATTAATTTAGGATATCTGGTCGGCATGGATGAGTTGGAACAAAAGGTGTTTCAATGCTGTGCAGCTCTGAATAAATCTTTCCATTCCTGTTAATGAAATGTTTTGTCAGTCATATGATGTGTTTATGTAATGACTGGGGTTAGAAAGTGTCAAGACATTTTCTCATCAACTGTTCAGCTGTCTCACAAGATCCTTTAAGTGTCAATAATGCACATAGTAACTAGGAACAAGGTGCTACAGTCAATGGTGTTTACTGAAAACTGGCTCCATGTGAATCTGGGTTATTGGTGTACCACAGTTTAAGCTGTTCACCAGTAAAAATTGAGAGAGAGTTGTCCAACCTAAGCATTGTATACAGATACAATAGTATAGATTTGGAAAATTAACTGAATTACAATAGAAGGCTAAAATCTAAATCTTTTATTTAAACGGATTTGGAATGTGATTTGATTTACAAGCAACTGCACATCAGGTGACAATTGCACAGTCAGAATTGAGCCAGGGAGAGAGATCAGATAAAGGCAGTAAGCACATTGGGCAAATTTTTGAAATCAAATGCAGTTCCTTTTGAATGGAAATTTACTCTCTTGATGGGGCAATTGTCTTAGATACAAATACAATCTCCCTATATATTTGTACGGTTTTATTGATTAGTAGCCTGCTGTGCTGATGCCATATTTTGGCATCTCAACATCCACTATAACTTCAAGTAAAAACTACTAACTCTTATCATCCAACATGATGCATTCTCCCACCACCAGCCTGTAAATGAATAGGCCCTTGCAGATGCTCACATCAACATTCAAAATTGATAGCTGACACGTTTTTTCAGTCAGTTAAGCTGTTCACCGCTCATTCGGTTTGGGGCAAAGTTTATTATATCAGCAGATGAGCTTGTGACTTTCTGATCTCTTGTTAACTGTAGAATGCAAGAGCCCTACCACCTCCACAATAGTCAAATAGGTAAAGGCACTTACCCAATTAAGATACTAGTTCTCTCTGGAGAAAATGGATCTTAAAAGGCAGCAGTTAAAGCACTGAATGTACCTGTAACCAAAGTTCCTGCTCCTAATCCCCATCCTTCGGCCCCTCCCCGCTACAGCATGGAATAAAAGGATGGGGAAGAACATGGTGATTCTCTACAGCTGATTCATATTTTTAAAGTGCTATTTATAGCAAACATCCCAATGCATTTCACAGGGATATTATCAAACTAACTGACACTGAATGGCATAAGGAAAAATTGAAACAGGCGATATTAAGGAGCCTTTTAAGGAGGACAGGGTGGAACAGGTTTTGACTGGAGCTCCAGGCCCTGAGTCTACACAAGTTGTATTGTTCTGAAAGAAAATTAAAGTTGCGAATGAGTAAAGTTGAACAGAGTGCAGTTCCTGGTGAATAGGGGAGTTCGATGAGGAGGTGGGAGAAATGTGTTCTTTCTATCGTTTCAGCCTCTAGCCCAGGAGTTGAAAAGCAGCATGACAGGCTGATGTCAGTGTCACATCAGAGGAGAACTATAAGTTCATCGGTTGGTGAGAAACTTCTATTAGGCGGTGTCTACATATAGTTGATAAATGGATATTTTTTTCCCATTTTTAAGAAAATGTAGCTGCTTGGATTCAAGAAAGAAACAAACAATAGAGGAGTCAGGGCAAGCCAAGTAAAATCAATCTATGTAAGTAAACAGAAGTTAACTGCTAACAAGAACCAAAGACCCCTTGCCCACTATGGACAGAACCAATGTAATATACAAGATTCCATGCAAGGACCACGACAAACATTACATTGGACAGACAGGAAGAAAACCGGCTATGAGAATACATGAACACCAATTAGCAACAAAAAGACATGAGCAATACTGACTTGTCTCCATACACACAGATAAGGAGAACCACCAGTTCAACTGGGACAACGTCAGGATTCTAGGACAAGCCAAACAGAGACAAGCATGGGAATTTCTAAAGGCCTGGTTCTCCACTAAGAAGGCCATCAATAAACACACGGAATTAGACCCTATATACACACCACCGCAAAGAAAAACCGGAAATGAGGTAATCAACTCCAACGGACCCCAGAGTTTACGTCACAAGCGAGAAAATACAACAGCACTTCATCAGAGGCTGCACTGATGATGTTGCCCAGCAGGGTAATGATACATCCGCGAACTAACGCACCAGCTCGGTGAACGAACCAACCACAGCAGAAGTTAATGTAAGGGAGTAAAGTTAAGACGTTGCAGGGCAGCTTGCTTGTATGGGATGAGTATCATGTACTATATGGGAAGTTGTGGATGTTAACAGTGCATTTGCAAGAAGTGACACCAGCTGCAGAAACCTGAATTATGTGTTTCAGAATTCAAGCAATAGTTGGAGTCACTGGTAGACCACAGGGCTGAGAGCTGTGTGAATAGCATGTTCAGAGAGGTGGTCACCCCTGGTGCAGCTTGAGAGTTGGGAGGGAATGGTCGACTGCCAGGCAGGTTTCATTTCTATTAATCTGTGGGATGTGGGTTTGGCTGGCTGGCCAGCATTTATTGCCCTACCCTAGTTGCCCTTGAGAAGCTGGTGGTGAGCTGCCTTCTTGAACCGCTGCAGTCCACTTGCTGTAGTTTGACCCACAATGTCACTATGGATGGAATTCCAGGATTTTGACCCTGTGACAGTGAAGGAATGGCGATGTATTTCGAAGTCAGGATGATAAGTGGCTTGGAGGGGAAGTTGCAGATACTGGTGTTCCTGTATATCTGCTGCCCTTATCCTTCTAGATGGAAGTGGTCATGGATTTGGAAGGTGCTGCCTGAGGATCTTTGGTGAATTTCTGCAATGCATCTTGTAGTTAGTACACACTGCTGCTACTGAGCATCGGTGGGGGATGGAGTGGATGCTTGTGGATGTAGTGCCAATCAAGCGGGCTGCTTTGTCTTGGATGGTGTCAAGCTTCTTGAGTTTTGTTGGGGCTGCATCCATCCAGACAAGTGGGGAGTATTCCATCACACTCCTGGCTTGTGCCTTGTGGATCGCGGACAGGCTTTGAGGAGTCAGGAGGTGATTTACTTGCCGCAATATTCCTAGCTTCTGACCTGCTCTTGTCGCCACCGTGTTTATGTGGTGAGTCCAGTTGAGTCTATGGTCAAAGATCGCCCCCAGGATTTTGATAAGGGGAGATTCAGTGATGGTAACTCCGTTGAATGCCAAGGAGCGGTGGTTACATTGTCTCTTATTAGAGGTGGTCCTAGCCTGGCATTTGTGTGGCGTGAATGTTACTTGCCACCAGACAGCCCAAGCCTGGATATTGTCCAGATCTTGTTGCATTTGAACATGGACGGCTTCAGTATCTGAGGAGTTGCGAATGGTGCTGAACATTGCGCAATCATCGGCAAACATTCCCACTTCTGATCTTATGATGCAGTGAAGATCATTAATGAAGTAACTGAAGATGGTTGTGCTGAGGACCCTATCCTGAGGAACTCCTGCAGAGATGTCCTGGAGCTGAGATGATTGACTTCCAACAACTACAACGATCTTCCTATGTGCCATGTATGACTCCAACCACCAGAGAGTTTGCCCCCTGATACCCATCGATTCCAGTTTTGCTTGGGTTCCTTGATGCCACATTCGGGCAAATGCAGCCTTGATATCAAGGGCTGTCGCTGTCACTCTCAGGTCACCTCTGGAATTCAGCTCTTTTGTCCATGTTTGAACCAAGGCTGTAATGAGGTCAGGAGCTGAGTGGGCCTGGCAGAACCCAAACTGGGCGTCGCTGAGCAGGTTATTGCTGAGCAGGTGCTGCTTGATAGCACTGTTGATGACACCTTCCATCACTTTACTAATGGTCGAGAGTAGACTGGTGGGGTGGTAATGGCCGGGTTGGATTTGTCCTGCTTTTTATGTACAGGACGTACTTGGACAATTTTCCACATTGTTGGGTAGATACCAGTGTTGTAACTATACTGGAACAGCTTGGCTAGAGAAGTGACAAGTTATGGGACACAAGTCTTTAGTACTATTGCCAGAATGTTGTCAATGTCCGTAACCTTTGCAGTTTCCAGTGTCTTCAACCATTTCTTGATATCACGTGGAGTGAATCGAATTGGCTGAAGACTGGTATCTGTAATGCTGGGGACCATTGGAGGAGGCCAAGATGGATCATCCACTCGACACTGCTGACTGAAGATTACTGCGAATGCTTCAGCCTTATCTTTTGCACTGATGTGCCGGGCTCTTCCATCATTGAGGATGGGGATATTTATAGACCCTCTTCCTCCAGTGAGTTGTTTAATTGTCCACCACCATTCACCACTGGATGTGGCAGGACTGCAGAGCTTAGATCTCATCCGTTGGTTGTGGGATCGCTTAGCTCTGTCCATGACTTGCAGCTTATGCTGTTTGGTGTGCAAGTAGTCCTGTTTGGTGGCTTCACCAGGTTGCTACCTCATCTTCAGGTATGCCTGGTGCTGCTCCTGGCATGCCCTCCTGCACTCTTCACTGAACCAGGGTTGATGCCCTGGCTTGATAGTAATGTTTGAGTGGGGGATATGCTGAGCCATGAGGTTACAGATTGTGCTGGAGTACAGTTCTGCTGCTGTTGATGGCCCACGGTGCCTCATGGATGCCCAGCCTTGAGTTGCTAGATCTGTGCGAAATCTGTCCCATTTAGAGCGTTGATAATGCCACACAACACGATGGAAGTTATTCGCAATGTGAAGGCGGGACTTCGTCTCCACAAGCACTGTGCAGTGGTCACTCTTACTGATACTGTCATGGACAGATACAACTGCAGCTGGCAGATAGGTAAGGATGAGGTCAAGTATGTTTTTCCCTCTTGTTGGCTCCCTCACCACCTGCTGCAGATCCAGTCTAGCAGCTATGTCCTTTAGGAGCCGACTAACTCGATCAGTATTAGTGCTGCCGAGCCACTCTTGGTGGTGGACATTGAAATTCCCCACCCAGAGTACATTTTGTGCCCTTGCCATCCTCAGTGCTTCCTCTAAGTGTTGTTCAACATGGAGGAGTACCGTTTCATCAGCTGAGGGAGGATGGTATGTGGTAATCAGCAGGAGGTTTCCTTGCCCATGTTTAACCTGAAGCCCTGAGACTTCATGGGGTCCAGGGTCAATGTTGAGGACTCCCAGAGCAACTCCCTCCCACCACCTCTGCTGAATCTGTCCTGCCAGTGAGACAGGACATATCCACGGATGGTGATGTTGATAAAAACTGAAAGAACTGCGGATGCTGTAAATCAGGAACAAAAACAGAAGTTGCTGGAAAAGTTCAGCAGGTCTGGCAGTATCTGTCAAGAAAAAAATCAGAGTTAACATTTCAGGTCCTCTGAGGAAGGGTCACTGGACCCGAAACGTTAACTCTGATTTTTTTTTCTTGACAGATGCTGCCAGACCTGATGGTGATGTTGGTGTTTGGGGCATTGTCTGTAAGGTATGATTCTGTGAGTATGACTATGTCAGGCTGTTGCTTGACTAGTCTGTGAGACATCTCTCCCAATTTTGGCACTAGCTCTCAGGAGTTAGTGAGGAGGATTTTGCAGGGTCGACAGAACTGTCTCTGTCATTGTCTTTTTCGGTGCCTGGGTCGATGCCAGGTGATGCATCCAGTTTCATTTCTTTGAGTGTTTGTAGCAATTGGTACAACTGAATGGCTTGCTAGGCTATTTCAGAGGGCAATTGAGAGTCAACCACATTGCTGTGGGTCTGGAGTCACATGTAGGCCAGACGAGGTGAGGATGGCAGATTTCCTTCCCTGAAGGGCATTAGTGAACCAAATGAATTTTTCCAACAATTAATTCTTAATTCCAGACTTTTTTTTCCCCCCTTATTGAATTCAACTTCCACCATCTGCCATGGCGGGATTCAAACCTGGAATCCCTAGAACATTAGCTGGGTTTCCTGAATTAATAGTCTAGTGATAATACCACTAGGCCACTGCCTACCCATAGTACAGGAGTCCTCTGGAGTCCAGCTTGCAGGTCAGTTTTCTCTTTTGGATATTGGTGAGGATGTAGGGGCAATGGAGGAGTATAGTTCAAGCCAAGCCTGTGGTATCATAAGTGACTGTGCTGTGCAGGAGGGGAGGAAGTAAAGGGAAACAACATCAGTGATAAGATATTGTATTCACTAGTTGGGGAACAAAGAAGCATTTCTGCGTCTGTAGATGTGACTCCAGCATGGTCCGTTGCACTTCTGGTGCTCAGGTCAGGAATGGCTGGTTGACATTTTTCTGGGGAAAGCTGATGCAGCCAGAGCTCGTGGTCCATGTTAGTACCAAAGACTTGGGAAGGGGGATTTCCTCACAGCAGAGTTTAGGGAGCTAGAAAGTAAATTGAAAAACAGAACCTCAAAATTAGTGATCTCAAAATTACTGCAGTCTCCCTAATAGCATTGTGGATGTATCCACCCCAAATAGACTGCAGTGGTTCAAGAAGACAGCTCACCACCACGTTCCCAAGGGTAGCTAGTGATGGATCATGACTGTTGACCCAAACATTGATGCCTGCACCCCACGGATGAATTTCTTTTTCTTAATTTGAAAATTGCAGATATGAGGAGAGATTGGATAAGCTAGGCTTGTTCCCCCTTTGAGCAGGAAGGCTCAGGGGTGACTTAAATGAGGTGTAATAAATTATGAGGGGCCTAGATAAGATAGATGGGAAAGTCTTGTTTCTCGAAGTGGAGAGGTCAGATCACCAGGGAGCATGAGGTAAAACCTCTTCACCCAGAAGGACGTGAGTGACTGGAATTCACTGCTTGGATTGAGGATTGAAGCAGAAACCTTCATCTAATTTAAAAGATGCCTGCATCTGCATCTGAAGCACTATAACCTGCAAGGCTTTGAACCCGGTGCTGGAAGGTGGCACTAAAATAAGCAGCGAGTTGTTTCTTTCTCTTTTGACCAGCATGAACACAATGGGCTGAATGGCCTCTTTCTGTGCAGTAACTTTTCTATGGGTTTTAACTGAAGCTACCTAAGTTCAAACAGATCAGTTATTTGAGAATTCACAGTTACAGACTTCAAGGTAAAGGGATAAATTATAAGAGGCAGTTTGGGCTAAAATTACATTTTTTTAAAAAAAACAGACAACACTCCATAATGAACATTTGCTTGTTGAACTACTGGTTCCAATGTAACCATTTCACATTAAGCATTTGCCACTTATGGAGAGGAGGAGAAAAGGTTAATTTGTTGTTTGCATTCCTCCCAGAGCAATTTATGAAGTGCTTGAACACAATATTGAACAGAAGATAAACAAGACTGTAGAGCCTCTGAACACTGGTAAGGTTACACAGCACTGGTATATACCAGTAAGAAACGAGTTAATATATAGTAAAAACATACATTTTATTGACATATATATATGTAATCTTACAAAAACAGTTGCTTACAAGAGAACCTGTCAAAACAAAAAGCTCCTGATTATACAAAGGCAACAGAAAGGGGCAGCACGTGCCTGTGTTCCAATACAAACCTCTTCCAACGCAATATGGCACAACCAAAGCTGCAATGGAGCTCTACGTTCCTTGCCGTCCATTTATTGCATACAAGATATTGCTGAGACAAAATACCTTACTCTCCTCAGCAGACTATACACGCAGTGGTAATTTTTGCACCCTGAAGATACAGGGTAACTGAACACACGCCCAGTTCAGTCCCAAAATGTGTGAATGCCAGGTTCTTCTGGATCAGAAAGGTCCAACCTCAGGAATGTTTTCCATATTGCCTCAGAGATACTGAAGGCCAATTGTGACTTCCCAACTGCTGAACCCAGATCAATGCTGGGAATTTCCCAGGCTCATTGTATCACCTGTCCATATTGTGGCAGTTACAGTTGACATAATTCATTTATGACTGTAGAATTCTTTTTTTAAATTATGCTTTAAAAGAATTGTCAATATTACTAAATGCAGCAAGGCCGTAAAGTCCCAACTTCAATCCCTTGTCTGTGAAGCTGATGGAGAATAGAAGTGACATTTTGATATCCATGCACTTTTCATTGTTTCCCACATCATGAAAGACTGAAAATAGTCGTTGAATGCCAAATTAGGGACAGTTTCGTGCTAGGGACCTTTGCTCATCAGGAAGTGAGGCTGGCCAAACTTATTCCAAATAAGCAAAACTAAACATCACGGGAAGAACTATGAGTACCTTTTAAAGATTGCCCACTTTTATTCTCAATACAGTGGCATTTGTGAAATAACTTCAGTGAATCTAATCCAACATAACCCTCCCAACAGAAAAATTGTTGGGAACAGAGATGTTGAATCTAGTTACCCACCTAGTGGGAGTTCAGTGGCTTTATTATTTGGATGCTCGATTAAATTGACACTTAGATTACTTCCAACTCACACCGCTCCTTACCTGAATCAACTTTCTCCTGTTCATATTCAGTTCCATGGACACTAGTGTGGTCCGGGATAGTGTTCATGGATGGGTCAGTATTTTAAATCAGAGAATCCTGTAAAATGCTTCTGCTAACAGAAAGGCATTAATGCCTCTTGTACAGTCAAATATGTTAAGAGAACTGGCAGGAATAGTTGACAAAAATAATTGTCTGAGCAGCACTACCTAAATGTAAAAAGAACTGGAAGTGGAGCAAGAGAAGGGAAATGCTGAACAATTGTTCTAAACATACTTCAGTGCTGGTTGAGGAATGTTGGTGTTACCCTGAAGCTGTAAAGCTGTTGGCAAAGTGCTGTTTTTAACAAAATGAAAGGCAACTGTGAGACCAAGTGGATTGGCCTTGAAGTAGCTTGATGTAGACTTGATTGGCTGTAAGATCTCCTGTGCTATGATTCCGATTCTATGAATACTCTGATGGCTGAATAAGATAACCCAACAGACTGAATATTCATACGGTTTAGGATCACTCTCCCTCTTTACCATAGGATAAAGGGTTGCAATGCAGTTGGCATTGTTTGTTATTGGCCGAACTGAGCACAAACCGAGTTCACTGTTTCAGGCTGCGTACAGCCTCAGCATACCTGTTATTCCTTTATTCAAGCATTGTTTATCATGTCAAAATTCAAATTAAATTGACTAGGTGAAAGTTTGGACAAAAAAAATGTTAAACTTGGAAGCAGTAAGATGTTCCAACTCGTGTACTCAACTGAGAATTTTGTGGTGATTAACTCACTTTCTGTCTTCCGAAAGCCTATCTGCCATCCATAAGACATAAGTCAGGAGTGTGATGGAATATTGTTTACTTGCCTGGATGTGTGCAGTTCCAACAACATGCAAGAAGGTTGAAATTATCAAGGACACACTATCCACTACATCAAGGAGAGTGGTAGCTATGTGTACTATACACTGTAGCACATGTTCAAGCTCCTTTAGCATCACCTTCCAAACTTCCAAACTCTACCATCTAGAAGGAAAAGGACAGCAGATGTATTGGAAAACCAACACCTACAAGTCATCTTCCAAGCCACACACCATCCTGACTTCGAAATATATTTGTCATTTCTTCACATTGGATTAACTCATGATTTATTTCCAGAGACAAAAATAGAAGTTGCTAGAAAAGCTCAGCAGATCTGGCAGTATCTGTGGAGAGAAATTAGAGTTAATATTTCAGGTCCAGTGACTCTTCCATTTCTGTTTTTGTCTCTGATTTACAGCATCTGCAGTTCTTTCGATCTTTATTCATGATTTCTTTTCCTTCAGGTTTCTGTGAATATTTGATGTGAAGGTATGATTATTGAATGCAGTCACTTCAGTTGCCAACTAATTCTCACTCAGACCTACATCCTTGACCTTCTATATTTCAATGACACTCAGATTATGAATGAGGAACAGCATTTCATCTTTCGATTAGGCATTTTCCAGCCTTCTGGACTCAACATTGAGTTCAACAATTTCAACTTATAACCTCTTTTCATATTTTCACACAGTAGCTAAATTTAAACCTCCTTTAGATCCATTTTAGTTTCCTGTTCCATCATCCTGCCCTTGTCTTGCTTCAGCATCCCTTTTGTTGTTTGGTCTTTTTAGGCATCCTGCCTGCGACCTCCCTTTTCTGTACTTGCTTAAAGCCTGTACCATCAACTTGACATGTTAACTTTGTTGCTTTTCAAACATAATGCTGCCTAACCACTGATTATTTCCAGCATTTTTCTGTTTATATTTCACTGCAGCCGCTTAATGTGCCCTTTCCTGCTGAGATTGTTGAATAGTGAGAGGCTATGTAGAATAGAGAAATTGAGTACTATTTGAGTATCCTTCTTTGGAACACCAACACCTGCAAATTCACCTCCAAGCCATGCACTATCCTGACTTGGAAATATATCACCATTCTTCATTGTCACTGGGAAAATATCTTGGAATTTCTTCCCCAGGTGTATCTGTGCCAGATGGACTGAGGTGAAGGTAGCTCACTATCGCTTTTCCCAAGGACAGTCAGGGAAGGCTGATGATTGTTAGCCTTGCCAGCAGCACTGAGGCTGCGAGTGAATCAAAAGAAACATTGCACCATGATTGAATCTGAAATATTCATCAGTCTCTGCCATCAATTATGCTGGTGGGGTATTCACAATTGTTGGTATGGTGGGGTGTTTCATAATAAAAAAAATCCTAAAATAATTTTTATTTGCATCATCTAGCAAATAACTCAGTGCATTACTCTAAACATATCACCGAAACAAACCAGAAACTTCCCGTTCAGTGAAAGTACAATCATAAACCCTCTGTAAGAAAACTTTGGGCAGCAGTTCCTTTGATGAAAAGACATCAAACTGAAAGGAGTATTCTATTTTACTCCAAGATAGTAAGAACTGCAGATGCTGGAGTCAGAGTCAACACAGTGTGAAGCTGGAGGAATACAGCAGGTCAGGCACCATTAGAGGAGCAGGAAAGTCAACGTTTCGGGTCAGGACTCTTCTTCAGAACATGTTGGGTCCCGACCTGAAACGTCAACTTTCCTACTTCTATTTTACTCCATGCCTCCTGAACTGCTGATATTTCCCATGTTTTTGTTCTTATTTGTGATCGCACAGTTTGATTGTTTTCAATAAAAATGTGGATGGAAAGTCTTATGAAGATGATTCTATTAAGAAGCACAAGATTCAGAGAGTCTCAGGTTTAATTCTTGGTCTGTGAAATCAACAAAGAGTGCAAGTGACATTGACACAAGTACCTTCCATCAGGAGCTGCTGAATAACTACCAGAACAGAAGCCTTGACAGCTTTGTCCTTCTGGACTTAGGGAAAGGTAGCGCATGAATCCAAGTGTAACCCTAAAATCACTTCACAGTACTCGGTTAACTATACACAGACCAAGGATTGAATGGAAACATCCTGTCACGTACCATACTGAATGATACATTAATCCACCTAGTGTTTCAGAAACTGAGATATGATATATGTCAAAGCACTTGCCTCTTTTCTAATTACTGAGAAGTGGGAATTATCGTAACAATGTCATGTTTGTTTAAAATAAATCATTTATGAAGGAGTTAAAAACAAATTTAGTTACTGCTTAGAGCAGTAGAACTGTCCTTTGATTGTTTAAACATTGTTCCAGTGCAAGAAGAGTTGTTTGATGGGCCTTGGTTTATAACTCAGTGGCCGGTCCATTCCATTCGTCATCATCATCTTCATCCGAACTGTAGATTAGATCTCGTCTGGATGTGATTGCATTGAGATCCTGTTTATGTAGCCTTTGAAAGAGATTAATAAAGAGATATTCACTACTTATCTAAATTAATAACCTGCATTCACATACAATAGTACAAGATCCACTGAATTACTTTGAAATATGGGTGACTTCAAGCAGCCAATTTGTAAGTAGCAAAATCCAACAAACAAAATTAGACAATGTTTTTGCTCTTTCCCATCAGCCACACTCTGGAGATTTTGGCAAGTTACCCAAAGAAGTGAACTGGAAAACATATTGCTTTCTATGTTGCATTTTAAAAGCCACGCACACTTTTAAAAAAATAAGCACCCAGATAAAATACGGTTAATGCTAAATTGAAGCTGCTGCTTCCAGAGACTGAAATTAGCAATTTATTAGTTTGGCTATTCAACAGTTCTTTGTAGTGGAAAGCTCAGTTGACACATGAAGGGGACATGTTCTTTGAATTTTGAGACTAGAACAAAGGGAGACACCCTTTAAGGAGAAGAGGCTCTATAGACAGGTAAAGAAGGATACAGCGGGAAGATAGTTCTTATCTAGGCTGTAAAACAGGATGCATAGGGATTATTCAGTTTACAGTTAGTAGGACAACCCAATGAGATTGTTGTAGACTTGCCTGTTTCATATTTTACATTACTCTGTGAATTGAGTAGTAACAATTGAACTAAACTATTGTTTCTATCTGTTGCTCTTTATGTTTTATCAAGCTTCATCTCATCCAGTCTACTTCGAGACAAAGATAATCTGATCTAGATCACAAGTGGATCCTGCCAAAGATATTCCTGTTGTCTAACTGTTACAATTAGGAAGAAGGCCCTGAAACCAAGAAACTATTAATGCCAAACATGAATGCATAACAATCACCAAACTAGTTAATGAACTTTTTAGTGCTTGGTTGAGAGCAAACGCACCCTCTGCTGTGTTTCAAATGGCACCATGGGAGTCTAGATGGACGAGCTCACTTTAGCACCTTAGCTGAAGGAGATGGCATCTCTGCTGATACAGTACTCATTCGGTGTTGTCCTGACGTTAGCCGAGATTATGTGGGCATGTAAGAGACTTGAATGCAGTCTTTTGACCTCAAATGAATGGAGCTCCAATCTGACAGACTTGGAACTGTAGAACAGATCTTCAAGGCCGTCTCCAAATGACTACCTCCAACTTCCTTCTCATCAAAGGCGATAAACCTACCATGGCTGGATTTGGAGTTGGGAGGGGGTTGCTCTCCAGTCCCTTGCCAATTCTTCATTTGTAAACTGGGGACTTACACACCACAAACATTAACACTGACCAATGGGTAACAAGCAGGTTGGTTAGGCTGAAGAAATCAATAAGAGGCTTGTCTGAAGTGTTGTACTCGGGTTATTAAAAGCTGTAACTGTGTTTAAACATGTGAACTGGGAAATCTTCAGCAGCTTTGTTCATGGGTAGTCAGGAGTTCAGCTGTAATGTTCAACTCCTGATATGGCATCGTATTTCTCTAACATGAACCATGCACTAACAAATTGTCAAAGATGTAGACTCAGAATGAACAGTAAATCCCACATTTCAAAGTTTCACATTCCAAGAATTTTATGAGCTGTCATCTCCATCAAAATTCCAATATTCCTCCCTCATTTGTTATGATTTGAATTCCAGATGTTTCTCATTTCAGAAATCTGGTGAGAGTTGTGCTTTCATACTAGCCTAATGGAGAATTTCAGTTTCATGATGCAAAAATGGTGCAGTCTGTTGGAATGTGTGCATGGAAAATTCCTGTAAGGAAGTGGCTGTGGGAGAGACACCCAATCAACACTCACCTTGCGAAATGAGGATCCCTGTACTGACCCTGAGGCTGGATCTGTGGAACAAACAAATAAATTCAAGTGCATCAATACAGCAACTTTCACATAGGTTTGTAATGAGTATTTCTATTGTTTGAGTAGTGGAAAAGTGAAATTCTGAAGTCAAATTCGCACGTCTAATGTTAAAACTAAGCTTGTGGCTATAAGTACTTCACTTTTTTTAAAATGAAAACTCAAGACCAGTTGCCCAATAATGATGGCAGTTAGAATACAGGGTTGTGCACTGTCATAATGTTGTAAATTCAATGATACACTATAATAGCTTCCAGTCTCTTTGCACTCACGTCTGATTTTTCTAAATACTGTTAATGGATAATATTACTCTGGCACTACTTTTATGTCACAATTCAGGAAGTTGTTCCCACTGAGGCTACTTGCAGACTGTAATACTTCTATTAATAGATCCAGGGAGGGTTGTTATAATCCTGCGCTTTTATTCCCTATCTGTTGAGCAAAACAGTAAGTTGAAGATTTTCTATTTGACTTCTCAAATGAAAAAAAATGATTGGAATCATATGGTGATCAAGCCAGTTATTGTTCTAAGTTGTAAGGTCATAAGAAATAAAAAGGTAAACTCACCACAGACTTATCAGACCATAGGACTGCTGTCTCATTAAAGAGAGACAAATGGTGATGGTTTACCCTGAGGGTCACCATGTCTCAGGTGAGGGGTAAAGTTGAGAAGGAGCTGATGTGGGAATTGAACCCATGCTGTTGGTATCACTCTGCATTGCAAACCAGCCATTCAGCAGACTAAGCTATCAGACCCCATCGTAAGACAAAAAGTAGCAGGGATCCATCATTCAGCCCATCAAGCCTGCTCCACCATTCAATAAGATCGAGTGAGTGGCCTCAACTCCGCTTTCCTGCCTGCCTCCATAAATCTCGCCTCACTTGTACATCAAAAGTTTGTCTAAGTCAGCCTTGAAAAATTTAATGACCCAGCCTTCACTGCTCCCTTTGGAAGAAAACTTCGAAGGCTAGCAACCCTCTCAGAGATAAAATTCCTCCTCACCTTGGTCTTAAATTGGCAATCTTTTTGTAAGTGAGGAGATGAAAATTGTATACAGTACGCTAAGTGTGTCTCACCAATGCCCTGTGCAGCTGTAGCAACTCTAACTCCCTTGTGTAAGAAGCCAACATTCCATTTGCCTTTGTAATTCTCTCTGTACCTGCTTGCCAACTTTCCAGATCCCTCTGTACTGTTGCATTGAGTAGTCTCTCTCTGTTTAAATATTCTGCTTTTCTATTCTTCCTGGCAAAGTGTATAACCTCATGTTTAAAGCAATAAGACCTAGGAGCAGAAGTAGGCCACTCAACCCATCAAGTCTTCTCCACCATTCAATGAGAATGTGGCTGATCTAGTAACTCTCAATTCCACTTTCCTGTCTTTTCCCCATAACCCTTCATTTCCTTACTGATTAAAAATTTATGTTTCCTAACATTGTACTCCACCTGCCAAAGTTTTCCTCAATTGCATAACCTTTCCATGTATTCCTGCAGGCAATTGTTCCTCCTCATAATTTGTTTTCCTTCCTTTGATTACAACAGTCTGCCCTTTGTCTAAGTTATTATTAAATTGTAAATAGTTGAATCTTTAGCACTGATCGCTGTGATACTCCACTCATTACAGTTTGCCAATGCTGTTAATTTTTTATTTATCCTGAGTCTGTTTCTTGTTAATTATCCAGTCTTCTCTGCATGTTAATATGTCACTCCCGACATGACAATGTCGTACCTGTGTAGTCCACAGCTTCTACTGATTCCCCTTTATCCACCCTCCTTGTTGCTTTAACAAATTTATGAAACATGATTTCCCTTTCACAAAATTATGTTGACTCCAATTGATGGTATTATGATCTTCTAAATGTTCTGCTACAATTTTCTATAAATAGATTCCAGTATTTTCCCACAACAGATGTTAGGTTGACTGGCCTACAGTTTCCTGCTTCCCGTCTCTCTCCTTTCCTGAATAGAGAAGTTACAATTGCGATTTTTCAATCCACTGGGAACTTCACAGAGCCTAAGGAATTTTGGAAGATTATAACCAATGCATCCATTATCTCTGCAATCACTTCTTTTACAACCCTTGGATGCAGGCCATCAGATCTAGAATTTGTGAGAAGTTCCATCGGACCCACAATTTCCCTTTTCTGATTCAAGCATTTTTTAAGCATGATTTGAGACTGCATCCCTCAATTCATTTACCTGTGAGTGGGCCATTGGTGCTTCATGGGCTGCTTCCATGGAGATGTGGGATGCTTCAGTCCTAACTGGTTCAGAAGATCTAATGATTGCAGGCTCATCTAGTGTGTCATCCAGTTCATTATCTGTGTAAGCTCCGCCTTCTGCGTCTGTGTCCTCGTAATCACTGTTTGCTCTGCTCTCATCACAGCTCAGGTAATCCATGCTCATGCTGGTCGATCGGTTCAGCAGTTCCAGGTTCTCAGCCCCTGTTTCTTCAGACTGAAAGAAAGTACAGAATAAGGAAAGGCTGCTTGGTTCTTTAATCCTGATTATACTCCTTATGGTGTCAGCTAAGGCTCAGTTGGTAGTACTCTCACATGTGTATCTGGGTTCAAATTATACTCCAGAGTCTCAGAAACAAATCTAGGTTTATGCTCCACAGCTGTACCTGTACTGGAGGTCTGCTGCATTGTCAGAGGAGCTCTCTTTTGTATGAAACATTAAACTAGGGCCCCACCTATCTGTTCCGATGGATGTAAAATACCCTGTGGCATTACTGTGAGAAAGAACAGGATGGATGTTTATTTCCACTCACCTAGCCAATATTTACCCCTCAATTAACATGACAAAATAAAACAGATTATGTAATCTTTATTCCACTGCTGTTTGTGGGAGTTTGCAGTGCACAGATTGGTTGCCGTGTATCTTACATTACAACAATACTTCATTGGCTATAAATTGCTATGAGATGATTAATTTAATACTAAAATCTAAATAAATCTTCAGATTTGCTTTAGCAATGCGGCAACATTTCTTCACCATAGCTCCATTATCCTTTATTACATGCTGCTCCTGCAAGCAATATTTAATCACCAACCCCAACCATTCTAAGGCTAACTGCATTGGAGGCTTTATGTCATAAAATGGGATGGATTAAAAATGATACAACAAAATTTATTTGACAGATTTATGACAAAATTGTTTGAAAAAGAATCCCTACAAACTATTTCCAATATGACAATGTTGTTTGAGAGAGGAATTTTCACCAGGACACCAGGTTAACTTACTCAGAACAAAATCTCAGACCGTTCTAATCTTTTTGGCTCAGTACGGCTTCGGGGGTAGTGTACTTATTACGTGACTCATTGAGAAGCTAAAGATAAGCCATTTTCAATGATACCCTCCACATGAGGTGGAACATACTGTAAGCTGATGACATTTGAGTTTGTTGCATGGAATAACTTGACTGGAATATTCAAAGAGAAAAAAAAATTACCTTTTCTTCAGGAAACCACACAGCCTGAGTCTGCTGCTCCTTAATTGTTGCTTTCAAAGCTTCATACCAGGCACTAGAACCAGAATTCAGATTTATTGTACCTGTGGATAAAATCCATAAAATTAAAGAATGTAATTATCCAAACAGCCCTCAGAATAGACCACAGTTCTGCTTGGATTTGTACTTGAACCAGAATAGGAAAAAACTGGGAATTTGCATGAATGTTGAATGGCACTATAGATGCCACTTGGTAAAGGAGAGAGGTTACCATATGCCAAGTAATGGTTTTAGCACTGTAACCTAGACTGAGTCTTACCCACAATTGTTGCTAAGGAGGCTGTCAACAGAATGTCATAAAACAATTCTTTGTATTTTAGTTGAGAAACCCATAACGAGGGATGTAGCTGTGACTAGTCATTGCCTAATAATTATAGGAACAAAGGAAGACAGCAAAGTAAATTCACTGCAGTGTGTTAGTGCAGTTCTACTGCGGAGAGTGTTATGTAGATTGGAAGCTGGTCAATAGAAGGACTGACAACATTGTCTGCATTGAGTTGGACCTTCATGTAATTGAGGCCTATCCGAGAGAATGTGCAAAACTGCAGGTAAAGAAATTCTTCCATAAAAGCAACCGTTTCTCAAACAGCCTAAAACCAGGCCTGCCAACCAGTTACAATTGTTACTAGGAACATAGAGAAAGACAGAAGAATATACGAGCAGTGGTAGCCTATTCAGCCCATTGAGCCTGAAAATCACTCTTTATATGAAGAAAAATATTAGTTCAAAAACTGCCATTCCCAGCGTTGAACATGTGCCCTCATCTCCTCCATGGCCTAACATATCTCTATCCGGTTACATATCTTTTAATATCTCTGTAAATTCTTCTGTGAGAGCTGGCTTCAAGGAGGCACCCCCAGTTAATCCATTATTAGTGTTCATAGCTGATATCTCTACAGTTGTCATAGATGAATAAATGTAGTTCCCTGAAATATAATGGGGCTGAACTATATGAGGCACCAAAATTGCTATGCCCCAGCTAAAAAGACGGGAAGGAAAATTAAGGGGAGCACCTAAAAGCTCACAGCCATTACTGATGAACTGGAGGCAGGGTTTCCACCCATCAGGATAGTATGTCCAAACTCAGAGAGCTACCAACCAAATGTCAATAATACACCTGTACTTCAGGACAGATATGCAGTGTTAAATCAAGATTTGGAGGCCTCACTGGCCGCTGAGAGACAGTGCCCAGGAAGGGAGGTGGGGGCGCTAGAGTTTGCCGTTTGCCGAATGTCAATCTGAGGTAAAACCTTGTGAAGCTCCTCCGGTGAGCCCAGGAATGGATAACCGTGTCCATTACCAGCCCAGGTAGACTGTGTTAGGCCTCTCCAACCTCTTGGTAAATTCTGGTAGCTGTGGGATCAGGCCCTTAAGAAGGAATTAATTTACTATTTAAGGTTCTCAGTTAATGAGAGGTGGGTGCTGCCCAAACTTGGTAAATGCAGTGTGAAAGATTTTAACAAAGCTCCTCACTCCTCAGACCCATCAGCAGGTGAGATACAATCCAGCCCCTGATGTTAACAAGAGTGTTGGAATAAATTCTCTCTTTTCACATGTAAGAGACTAAGGGCAGAGCTGTTTTATCTCTTCAATCTGCAACTTGTCAGAAAAAGGAAAAGAATGCTGTCATCAGCATTTTCAACATAGCTGAAATCAGCTAAATAGGAAACAGAATCATAAACATATCAACTCTGGGGGAACCAGGGGGCCTGAGTTCAAGCCCCACTTGCTCCAGAGGTGTGTAAGAATATTTCTGAACAGGGTGGTTGGAAAGTATGTAAAGTCTACGTGGGTGGGCAGGGTGTGCTGAGTTTAACTAACCATTCCCAGATGGAAGTTGCTTGCCTCCCCTCATCTCCTGTAAATGCTCAGTTCAATTCCTCAAGGCAGTTGGAAAACCCTTGGTACATAATCCAAAAATCTAACTTACACTGAATTACAAAGAATGTCCAACAAAGAAACAGGCCATTCGACCCAGCTGCTCTGTGTGCCATGTAAGTCTCCTCCCTGCCTTAATCCAACCGTATCAGCACATCCACTCTTCCTCATGTTATAATCTGACTTCCCGTAAGTGCACTGAATTCAATGTAATTACTGTAGACAGCAATAACAGGGCATTTGACTGCAGTGTTTTGTTAATTCGGATAAATCAATTCTCAAGATGGTATTCCCATTAACCATGGACTGGATTAATTCAGTCACCACATTCTGTAAAACATGTTCAGTAGGTTTAAGACATTCTATTCAAGCCATTCCAGGTATTTCAAAGCTGAGGTAACAAAATGTAATAATGAATCAGTTATTGTTAGGAAGTTGTTGAAAAATGATGCCACCAAATTATCTTGTGTACTGGAAGCTGAAGCGTTTACCTGTAAAGAGGTGAGACCAGTATTTCCTCAGCTTTACAGCTTGATTGTAGAGACTCTTGGAGCTTTTCCTTGACTGAGGGTAGAGGTGCTGCCTCATGGCTTTCACTTCCTGTTTGTTCTCTGGATTAAAGAATACCACAATCGGGTACCACTTGACGTAATTTAGTCGCTCTATGGCAGAAGGTGTGATATCAAGTAGGCCATGTTTGTTCTGTGAATTGAATTGAAATTAGATTTCTCACTGAGTGTCACTCCAACCCTTTCCCCTATTTTCACAATAGATTGATCTATTTAATTAATGATTATTCTCCTGCCCCTTCTCTCTCCTAAAGGTAATGATCCTTGCCAGGTTCCACTTCCATGTACATTAATGACCCTCCAGTATCCATGGCTCTAATGTAGATGTCAGCATAAAGAGTCAGCATAACAAAGTATTCAACTGTAGGCAAGATTGTTGCCCCTTGACTCTGGTCCACCATTCAACAAGACATGACTGAACTGTATACACCCCCCAAACACCTGACTTTCTTCTGAAACCTTTAATACGCCTGCCGAGCAAAAAGCTAAGAATTAGAGTTTTGAAATTTCCAAATGCCTCCCATCCTTCAGTCTTAACAGTGATTTTGAGGGACAGTACCAGATTTCCAATGATGCATTGTGTGAAGAACTCATCACTGGTTAACAGCTTCGTTGTAATGTGGCGTTATGTTCCCTTGTTATGGGTCCCTTCACAAAAGTAAATATTTCTGTCTGTGCTTCTTAATGCCCACATTTGTGCATATTGGACTAACTACTATCATGGATTTGCTCCCTTTTTAATTCTGGAGCATTGAGGCCAATTGCAGTATCCCAACCGCTGCCAGGATGTGGATCAATGAACCCAGGTCAGATACCAAACCTGAGACTTTCCAGGTCGGTATTAGTCCAAAGGTGCCACATTAACCTAAAGAGCTGTCATTTGGGTTACTTGTTAATAATTTGAACAAACAACAATTAACTGTTACATAATCAACCGAGCTCATCTCACCTTTTGAGCTATTAGCCGTACAGTTTCAAGTTTGATGACAGAGGATGATCCTGCTTCTTCGGAATTCCTCTGTACCATTTCTAGAACGGACACATTGTCAGATTAGTGAGAATTCAGAATATCCATGTCAATCATAATGCAACAATGAATACGGACAGATAACCTGGTCATTTATCTTAAATGCTGTTGTTGGATCCTTTTATGTACAGTTTAGCTGCCACATCCGCCTCCTCGAAAACCTGACTACATTCGAAATGTAACTAAGTGGACCTGACGTGCTTCAGGACATCCTGAGGATGTGATGAGGGTATATGTAAATGCAAGAAAGCATTTTACTTTGTTATTCCGCAGCTGTTTAGTTAGGGGGAATGTTTGAAGGTGGATTGGAAGTAATCAATACACCAAACTTTGGCCAAGGTGATTTCCCCTGGGGAGAGGGTATTCCTTTTTTCCAAATTGAAGTAAGTTTGCCAAGCACAAATTGAAAATGTTCACACTGAGGAATATCTTAATTTTTAGGTCTGTAAAGTCAGCAAATTATTGTAAAAGCAATAGTTTCCTGCAAAAATATTTGCATGCACTGGAGGAATGGGCCTAAAAGTGGTAAATGTCATTTAATGGATACAAATGCAGTGAGGTATAAGTAGGCAAGATGAACATTAAATATGTTTATTAGCATTTATGAGGAATACCATAAGTGGTCAGGGAAGAAAATAATTTATCTAAAGGACAAGGTAATGATATGAAGTGTGAACTATTTTTCGCTCATCACAGATGCTGCCAGACTCGCTGATATTTCCAGCATTATCCATTTTTATTTAAAAGTTGTGGCATTCACAATATGTTGCACTTCTTTTAGAAAAAGAAATGGATATAGTCCACAGCTCACTCTGTGTTCATGATGAATACAGAGAAGCCACAGCCAAATAAAGCAGGGTACTGGGCTACAACAGAACCATTCAATACCCATTGAAGATTACCATTCTTTCCTTGTACAGGTCATTGGTTACATGATATTGAGGGCACTGAGTTCAGTTCTGTTTCCCTTGCATGGTGAGTGGCACAACAGTTTTGATAAAAATTCTGAGACGCATATGAATAAATCCCATCTGAAAAGTCATAAATTAATTTTATGGGAGATTTATAGATTAGTTGACTTACAAGTGACCTGATAAAAGTGTATAAAATAACAAAGGGCAGCATTGTATATCTGCTGATTGATTCTTTCTGTTTTAAAGATTGGGGAAAATCAGAGATTGTGCATTTAAATTTTGCAAGGCTGAGAATAAGGTCAATGTTAAGTAGTTCTTCCTTTCCCAGAGAGCAGTAAATCTATATTGTCAATTTGTTAGATGTCTGCTGACTCTCTGTATGGATACAGAAGAAGGTTGATTTATGTTATAACAGACGTCACATTTTATAAACGGTGTGCAATTTACCAATTCCCATAAACATGGCTAAGTGATGCCACAGGCTTATTTTGATTACCTAAGGGGATTGAAGAGGAATTTCCCAGATTTTTTTCCCCTTTGTGGCCCTCTACTATTTTCTCTCTGTTTATTTCCTTATTCAGGTAGTTACATGGTTACAGGAAGAAAAGAAGCATTTAATCATCCTGCTCCAGGATCAGGAATTGAGAGAGGGTTAATGGATGTGTTTATCTTTTCCTATCTGCCATTTTCTATGTTTGCCAAGTGAGAGAGAGAGTGAGAAAGAGAGAGAGAGAGATGACTAGCAAAAAGTCTCTCTTGGGTAGGGAATGCCTTTTCGATTGCACAATCCTTATTGTTGGTTTATTTTCAAACAGCTAACACTTGACTCTCATTTCATGGTTCAGGGATTGGTGAACACCTGAATGAACATGAAAGTATAAATGCAAGATCGCACCTGTCCAACTGAGCTTATGCCCTAAAACCATCCACCCCGCCACTGACCAAGGATACCTCTTTTCCCATATGAATGAAGTCAGAGAGCCATGCATACTCACGGGCAAGTTCAAACTGGTCAGGAAGATCGCTGGCCAGTTTCAGAGTAGCAATATCAGAAATTGGTCCAAGAATCACAACAGGCCTTTTATAAGGGGCTGTAACAAAAACATTAGTTTATTAAAGCAGAAGCAATATTGATTAATAAATATTGTAATTTTTGCACTTCAGAAAAAAGCACATTTTTGTTTAGTGAATATAATAGCCATTTAGAATTGGAGTTCACAGCTTAGTTTTGTCCCCGCCAAACTGAAGTAACCCAGAGTCTTGTTAGTTTTAACTTCTCTGTCCTAGAGATGGAATATTGAACCTAAGCTCTGGCTGACTGCTCCAGTGCCACAGGTGGATGTTTAAGATCTCATGATGCTATTCAAAGAAAAGCATAGAGTTCTCTAGACTCGAGGTATCCTCATCCAATACCACCTGTAGTTGTTTGTACAAAATAGAGGTAGCATTTGCCTACAGTAACATTAGAGACTGCATTGTAATAAATTTGATATTTACAAAGGGTTGTGAGAAATTTCAAAGGGATGTGATTAGAAAAAAAATTGTATTTTTTATAGAGTTTTCCACAACTTCAAAATATCCCAAAAGACTTCATAATCAATTAAACACTTTTAAAACTGGTATTTGTATGGCAGCTAGCTTATGCACAGCAAGACCTCTGCAGAAATGAGAAAAAAATCACTGATGATCTGTTTTAGTAATGTTTTATAGATGAGTATTGGTCAGAAGATCTGGAGAACTCCTTTTATCTTCTTTGAATAGGGCCAAAGGATGTTTTGCATCGACTAAAGTCCAGATGTGATCAGTTAAACCTTCCAAATAAATCGTCCAACAGTGTAGTACTCCCTCAGTACTGTACAAGAGTCTGAGTCAAGTCACTAGAATGTTCCAAGATGGATAAAGACAAATAAATCTTCAAGAAAAACGTAATTGGTGAATCAGACAATTCACAAACTGATATTATCATTATAGGTTCAATAAATAATAATCATATGTGATTTCCACACCAGCACTTTCCATTTCCAGACTTCTGCCCCAGCACCAACCAAATTTCAAACTGTGAAAGAAAATACATTTTGAGGATAGCACGGAACTATATACATTTGCAGCAGAATGGATTGTGAGAGCTAAAGTTGTGACAAATCTGAGACTGTAGAAGACTTGATGCTGTCAAATACCTGATCTATTGGGTATTTAAAACTGCCAGAGAACTGATACTATAAGGATTTAATATCGTCAGGGGTTTCATCTGGTATTGTATTCATAAATGTATTCATAAATACAGACAGCAGAGAAAGAGGCCATTTGGATGATTATGCTTATGGCAGAGATAAAGTGATAGAACCCCTACTGTGCAGGAACAGGCCATTCAGCCCATCAAATCCTCACTGACCCTCTGAACAGCATCCCACCCAGACTCCCGCCCCTCCTTTATCTTTGTAATCCTGCATTTTCCCATAGTTAACCCACCTAACCTGCACATCTCTGGACACTATGAACAATTTCACATGGCCAATCCACCTAACCTGCACATCTTTGGGCGGTGGGAGGAAACCATGCAGACAAGGGAAGAATGTACAAACTCCACACAGACAGTGCCCAAAGGTGGAATGGAACCCGGATCCCTAGTACTGTGAGGCAAAAGTGCTAACCACTGAGCCACCATGCTGCCCCCCCCATTGAGATATCCAATTTCTTCCATGGCCCTGCTTTTGCTCCACAGATATACAGATTTTTTTTCATTTTCAAGTATTGATTCAACTCTTATTACAAAGTTCTAAGCTTACAAAATTCTAATTGGACAGATAGAGTAGGTGAAAGAAGAATGTTTACGATAGCATGGAAATCTGGAATTGACATAGATGATCTATAGTGATCTAGAATGGGCAAGTCATTTTGAGGAGCTGAATAGTCTCCTCCTGCTTCAATGTTCTATTGAATTTGCTTCCATCACCCTTAGAGGGGACTCTATTACAGATCAGCATAATTTACTTTGGAAAAACAATGTTCATCTCCCCTCTGCTTTTGTTGTCAATTATATAAAATCTGTGTTGTCAGGTTAGCAACCCTTCAAGTAATTCTAGTAAATTACTTTACTAATAAATACTTCATGATTTTGAAAATCTCGACCAAACCTTCCCCTAAACTTTCTCAAGTAAGAATAATCCTAGCTTCTTTAGACTTGCCACATAGTTTAAGTCCCTCCTCTCTTATTGTAGTAAATCTCCCCTGAATTCCTTCTAAGATCTTTTTCTTTAAAGTGTAGTGCCCAGAATTGAATAGCTGAGACCTGACCATGGATTTTAAAAAGATTTAGCATACTTTCCTTGCTTGTGTGTATCAACATATATCTAGTTATAAAGCTAGGGATCCCATATGCTTTATCAGGAAAGGAAACAATATGCTGGCCTTTAGCATACGAGGATTTGAGTACAAAAGTGAAAATGTCTTGCTTCAGTTGCGTAGAAACTTGTTGAGAGTGCACCTGGAGTACTATTTATGATTTTTGTTCCTCTACCAAAGAAAGGATAGACTTGCCATAGAAACAATGCAGTGGAGGTTCACCAAACTAATTCCTGGGAAGGTGTGTTCTCTACAGATTAGATGAATGAGATGTGACCTTATTAAAACCTGCAAAATTCTGAACAAGATAGATATGGTAGATGTAAAAAGAAAGTTTCCACTGGCTGGGTGTCTACAACCAAGGAACACAGTCTCAGAATGAGGGGCTGATCATTTCGGACTGAGCAGAGGAGGATTTCTCCACTCAGAGCCAGAAGGTGGTGAAACTTCAGAATTTTGAACTCCAGAGGGCTGAGGAAGTGCAGTAACTGAGCATGCTCAAGACACAGATTGATCAATTTCTAGTTACTAATGACATCCAGAGATCAGAATATGGTATCATGTGGGAAGATGGTGTTGAGGTAGTTGATCAGCCATGATCTGGAATAATGGAGCAAGTTTTAAGGGCTGAATAGCCTACTCCTACATTAAATAACCTTGTTACAACTTGTCCTGTTGTCTCCAAAGATTTAAGTATGTTGGTAGTAATAGATTTACAAATCCCTTCTCACTGCAAAATTCATAATTTACAAACTTCAGAACTCTCAATAGCCCTTTCTTTCTTTTCGCTATCTTTCTCTGCATGTCTCTCTTGTACTGTCTTTTCCATTTCTATTCTCTGCTATCTATTGCTATTCCTTTCCATTTGTCTTTGTATTTCTCTCCTGCTCGTGAATTTAATCTCTCCTCTTTTTGCTCTCAATGTGTCTGTGTGAATCTCTCAGAAGCACACACTCTCTCTTTTCTCTCTCCCTCCATATCTCCACATTTTTTGCAGCACAAGTTCTCTGAAGCTCATGGATCACTGGGGTTTTTGGTTCCTTTTGAACTTGTCATTTAAATGATTGAATCCTCCTTGTTTACTCTTGATACTTGCCAAATTATGTTAAAAAAAACCTTAAATCTTGTTCCAGCAACACTCTGTATGTTTGTACCTTCTCTCAGAACAACCCTTTCATAGGGGGGATATTTGCCCTGAATAGTCAATGCTGAAAGGTCATCTCTGCTCTTCCTTATGTTTTTCTTTGCACCTCTCAGGCCACGCATTCTCCAGAATTCTGCCCGTGCTCCACTTGATGAACTGGATGAAGCTTTCTGAGTAATTTCAGCTTTGGCAATTTGTTCAGCCCTATCAGGAAAGGAAGAACAGAAAATGTGACGTAAAATTGTTGTGACACTGCAAAGTTGCCATAGTCCCAGAGGACCATGGGGCTGCTCACTCATTAGAGAGAGATGATTGGTAGTGATTTTAACCTGGGGGTCACCAGAACCTTGGGTGAGGGGCACAGTTGAGAAGGTCAGACTGTCATGATAACCTCGACCAGTGCAGGAATTGAACCCATGGGATCCCTCTTCGTAGTAAACCTGGCTCCAACCTATGAGCTAACCAACCCCTGTCATAACACAGGTAACCATCCCATAAGTAAAAGCAACATGGGCCGACTGCTTTGCATGAGGGTGCAGTACTGTTATGTGTTGTATTGGTAATCCAGCAGCCTGGACTAATCATCCTGGAGGTTACCATTGACCAGAAACTGAACGGGACCAGCCATTCAAACACAGATGAGAGGCTGGGAAATCTTCAATAAGTAATTCATCTTTTGACTCACTAATTCTTGTTCACGTCAAAGCCATGTCAGGAATATAAGCGAATGGTCCCCAGGTACATGGATTTATGCAGCTCTGACAATACGAAAGAAGCATCACCACATCCAAGACAAAGAAGCCTGCTTTGTTGGCATTTCCAACCACCACCTTCAACACTCAATCCTTCCCCCACTGCTGCAATGTGTCAGCAGTATGTGCTATCTACAATACGCACTGCAGCAACTTACCAAAGCTCCCTTGACAGCACCTTCCAAACCCACCTTTACCACCTGGAAGGACAAGGGAAGAAGCTGGACGTGAGCAATACTACCTGAAAGTTCCCCTCCAAGCCACAACATCCTGACTTGGAAATATATCACCATTGCTTAACTGTTACTAGGTCAAAATCCTGGAACTCCCTCCTCAACAATGCTGTAGGTTAATCTACAGCTACTTGGAGTACAGTGGTTCAAGAAGGCAGCTCACCCTCTTCTTCTCCATGGTATTTAGAAATGGGCAGTAGATACTGGCCTAGCTAGTGATGTCCACATCCCATGGAAGAATAGACAAAACAGGATGTCAATTTAAATTCCATCATGGTAGTTTGAGGATTTAAACTTGTTTTTTAAAAATATGCAATGGGTAAAAATGATCATGTTGTCAGGTTTGAATGAAAACCTAACTGGTTCACTAATGTGCTTCCGGGAAGATACTGGCTGTCCTCATCAGGTCTGGCCCATGTGTGACTCCAATTCTACACTAAACTGGTTAATTCACATCAGAGATAGCAGGAACTGCAGATGCTGGAGAATCCGAGACAACAAGGTGTAGAGCTGGATGAACAAGCAGGCCAAGCAGCATCATAGGAGCAGGTAGGTTGATGTTTCGGGCCGAGATCCTTCATCAGAAATGGGGGAGGGGAAGGGGGTTCTGAAATAAATAGGGAGAGAGGGAGAGGCGGATAGAAGATGGATAGAGGAGAGGATAAGTGGAGAGGAAACAAACAGGTCGAAGAGGTGGGGATGGAGCCAGTAAAGGTGAGTGTAGTTGGGGAGTTAGGGAGGAGATAGGTCAGTCCAGGGAGGACGGACAGGTCAAGGGGGCAGGATGAGGTTAGCCGGTAGGAGATGGGGGTGCGGCTTGAGGTGGGAGGAGGGGATAGGTGGGAGGAAGAACAGGTTAGGGAGGCGGGGACGAGCTGGACTGGTTTTGGGATGCAGTAGGGAGAGGGGAGATTTTGAAGCTTGTGAAATCCACATTGATACCATGGGGCTGCAGGGTTCCCAAGCGGAATATGAGTTGCTGTTCCTGCA
>NC_063360.1:12395663-12417833 GCF_021869965.1 Rhincodon typus | reverse complement strand
GGGAACCCTGCAGCCCAATGGTATCAATGCGGATTTCACAAGCTTCAAAATCTCCCCTCCCCCTACCGCATCCCAAAACCAGCCCAGCTTGTCCCCACCTCCCTAACCTGTTCTTCCTCCCACCTATCCCCTCCTCCCACCTCAAGCCACACCCCCATCTCCTACCGACTAACCTCATCCCGCCCCCTTGACCTGTCTGTCCTCCCTGGACTGACCTATCCCCTCCCTAACTCCCCACCTACACTCACCTTTACTGGCTCCATCCCCACCTCTTCGACCTGTTTGTTTCCTCTCCACTTATCCTCTCCTCTATCCATCTTCTATCCGCCTCCCACTCTCTCCCTATTTATTTCAGAACCCCCTTCCCCTCCCCCATTTCTGATGAAGGGTCTAGGCCCGAAACGTCAGCCTTTCTGCTCCTATGATGCTGCTTGGTCTGCTGTGTTCATCCAGCCCTGCACCTTGTTGTCTTGGTTAATTCATAATTGATCTTTTGAGTCACTGAGTTAGCCACTCAGTTATATTAAATGACTATTAGAAAGTTCACCATCACTTTCTCAGGGCAATATATGCTGATTTTGTCACCAATATCCCAAAAATTAATTTGAAACATCTCTTCTATAAGGTCAGAAACGTGACAAAATTTTAAACTAAATACAACGCTATTCAATTTGCTTCTAATGTCCAAATTTTACAGCTTTCTGTCTGAACTAGTTAAGCCAGAAAATATATAAAAGCTGCAGGTCAAGATGATCCTGAATTGGACCTGTAGTTTATATTAGTAGCTTATCTCAACCTATAGCTCCCTGCCGCTGCAAAGATTCCAGGAGAAAATTACTGTGGGAATTAGTTTAATTAAAATTATTTCACAGAGTATTTACAGCATAAACATGCCCTGGTTCAATTTCTGGCTTGTCCTGAGTTTGTTCATCTCAGCCAAGGTCATGGGTAGGATGATATCATTGCAGTTAATGAGTCAGCACATTGAAGAGCCTAAGAGAGCAAGATTCATTAACTTGGTGCAACTGATAACAATTGTGTTAGAAGGAATTACTTGTCAATCCTGAGGCAGATTGAAATAACTCCATCCCCTAGTGGTCTTTCTGTACATAATCCCAGTCACATGACTGACCTGTTCTTGCTGGGGATGGTGCCTTTGTCCTGTTCCTTGAAGTCTTGGCCAATTCTCACGGCATACCACGCTCCCAACTTCCCTTTGTGCATGGTGTCGACAACTCGGAAAACCTCACCTCTCCTGAAGCTTAGTTCCTGTGTTCCTTCTACCTCATGGTCGAAGTGTGTTCGTACGTAGAAGGAGTCTCCAACATTTGAGTTGATCATCTTCTGATAAACTGAAAAGGAGGGGACCTCTATGTAATTTTGTATTTATGAACAATGTTTCAAATTCCTTTATCATCAATATTAATGCTTATATTTAAACTAAATTACATTTAATCTCTAGATTTCAGTTTTCTTCATTCCTGTATCTAAAAGCTTTTGGTCTAATGCTTAATACCCATACTTCAGATGTGTCATACTTCAAAAGTGTCAAAACACTAAAAAAACCAGAAAGCTGAAACATATCCCGTTGTTTTTTTGAACTCGATAATCCAGTCTTTCACAATACCATGATGTGGAGTTTATTCCAGGTACTAAGGAACAGAGCACTTCTCGGTAACTAGCTCCACAGGGCATTTACCTGCACAGCAAATCTGAACAGTAGCATTGAGGAGATTGGCTAAATTTAATACAGCCCTTCCACAGAAACTACACATCCAAACTGCATTCCAATCTGTAAGCAATCAAATGAAAAGAGTAGGACAGTTCTGGTGATAGGATACACCCAAACTCTAAACTGGCAGACACCGATCAACCTGCTGTGTACTTCCAATGTTTTTAAACTTTCTTTTTAGTATCTACCTCCGATCTTTTGTTTGAAGTGAAGGCCGATTTGTGACTGTCTTCCTACAAGACAGGGGTGAGAGTAATAGGCAAGAAGTAGATCAGTTGTTTTTTGGGATCAACATCAAATATGGCAGATCTGGGGAGGCAGGTCTGGAACAAAATCAATTCTTTGTGGCTAATGTGGTAATCTAGACAGGTCCACAGGCACTGATGATAATTGATCGACCTACCCAGCTCACTAAAGCATGGGGTAGGTCTGACACTTGGGCTGGGATTCTTTCCAGCCTGATGATAGAAACATAGAAGATATGAGCACGAGGAGGCCATTCGGCCCTTCAAGTCTGCTCTGCCATTCATCATGATCATGGCTGATCATCCAACTCAATAGCCTAATCCTGCTTTCTCCCCATAACCTTTGATCCCATTCGCCCCAAGTGCCATACCTAGTTGCCTCTTGAATACATTCAATGCTTTGACATCAGCTACTTCCCGTGGCAATGAATTCCACAGGTTCACCACTCTTTGGGTGAAGAAATGTCTCATCTCCGTCCTAAGTAATCTACCCTGAATCCTCATACTGTGACCCCTGGTTCTGGACACACCCACCATTGGGAACATCCTTCCTGTATCTACCTGTCCAGTCCTGTCAGAATTTTATAAGTCTCTATGAGATCCCCCTTCATTCGTCTGAACTCTAGCGAAAACAATCCCGACCTAGTCAATCTCTCCTCATACGTCAGACCCACCATCCCCGGAATTAGCCTGCACTCCCTCAAGAGCAAAAATATCTTTCCTCAGAAAAGGATACCAAAATTGCACATAATATTTCAGGTCTGGTCTCACCAAGGCTTTGTACAATTGTGACATCCTACCATCAATGCCCAAACTAGCCAAAAGCTGCACAGATTTAACTGTTTAAACCCTGAGATATCTCTGTTGACACTTGGGGGTCATACAAACCTTCACCTTAACTTCACTTCTCTGGTGGTTCGGGTATGAGGCCATGGAAAAAGCACGTATGCATTCTCTCTCTAGTACATACAAGATGTAGATGACTTAGTAGTTTGGTTTTGAGACATGGTGATGGATTTTCTCATCTATTAGATATACTGCTGATCAAAGAACCATGGAATTGGGTTTGTAAAAGGTATATGATAGATACTGTACTAACATAGTTAATCTCAGCTGAAGCAATAGTAAGGGAGCACAATGGTTTTGGGATAAGGAAGGAAAGTCAGCAAGTTCTTGTTCCTGATCATTATTCACTATGTTTGGCAATGGAGCTGCTAAAACTGCTGTTAATGCCTTCACTGGTCAAATAGAATTCCTGTACTGAGTACACACATGACAATTACCTACTTTGGTGAGGTATTGGACAGAGTCTGAGAATTTATACTCCTATTTCAGTCAGCCTTCAGGGAAGGATAGATGAATGATTCGCCGAAAAATTTGAACCATATACAAATCAAGTTGTACTTACTGCCCTCCTTCCTCTGAGCTTTAATCTCCACCAGCTCTCCTTTCGGGATATCTAACATGAGCAAAACTGCCTCTTCACGGGTGAGGTTTTGGAAGTTGACATTGTTCACCTACTCAGGGAAAAGAAAAAGAATGGTTGAGCTTTGCAGTGAAAACCTATATTTTCAACTTTTTTCTTTAATTGTCGAGCAGAGAGTTTTTGGGCTATTTCTCACGGGTGAACCACTGATTGTTTACAGGGTACTGGATTGCAAATTAAATCACAGCCAAATCCAGTCTTGTTCTCACTTGACATCAGTTTATGCCTATCCACAGAATTGCTGAATAGTGATGAGGAGTGGTAATACAACAAGACCAGGTGTAGTATTTCCACCGCAAACATCAGCCTACTCATCAAAGATCCAGTCTGTACAGATCAGTGTTATATGGTTATCTATTCACTGATGGGGAAGGTTATTGCCTTTTGCTGAAATTCCACATGTGTTCAGTCCGTTGCTGTCTCTGAATGATGACAAACTAAATTGTACAAAGAGCCACTTTTACAGGCAGGGACACAGGGGTGTAAGCAGGATCATCTCTCTGGTCTTCGACATGTGTTTCATCACATCGAAGTTCAAGCTCATTGCACCAACCTTAGTGAGAACTCCGGACCTCTAGCACAGGCACAGAATAGTAAAATGTTCTGTTCACAATTAGTGCTGAAACTGTGCCAGTGTTTTTTTCCTTCCATGAGAAACAAAGTCCCTTATGGTACTCTTTGGTCTTTTTCTTTTCCAAATAAATATGCTGTTCCCTTTTAAACCGATCTATGCTTCCTGTTTCAGCAACAATTAATTTAGGATTCCACATTCTAACTGATTAATCTATTCTAATCCCATCTACTACCTCTTTCCTGAGTCCTTTTGTATTCTTCCTTTATGGACATTTACATGGTTCTCTTTTAAAACGTATTTTAGTCTGTTCTGTAATAGGTTTTCGAAAAATTACTCCATGTTTTAATATCCCTTTGTGTGAAAAATAAATCTTCCAACTTCCCCCTTCATCCTGTGATCATCCCGATTTTGTGCCTCTTGTGTGGAGTTGCCTTTGTCCTTGCTTGGACATCTTTGGGATGATCCAATTTCAGTGACCACCTATTGTGGGGGTAGATAGTTTCTCAATAACCTGCTCAGACATGTTGCTGTACACCTCTGGAGCAAATGGGACTTGAACCTGGGTTTTGGTGGGTGTGGGTGAATCTTGTTGAAAGTGGACCCTTAAGACCTTTACCCACTTAAATTCTTAACATTAATAAGCCAAATACTCATGTTAAAACAGCCATAAGATCATGGCAAGAGAGGTTTTGGGATGTCAATACTAACAAATTAGAATTGAGCATTCAGTTACCTGCAGAATCTGGTCTCCTTTCTGGATTCCCTGTCTGGCTGCAGGACTATCATCCAGAACTCGAGATACGAATATTCCAACATCATTGCCTCCAGCCAGCTGCAGGCCAACACTGGCATCCTTGACAAACCTCGCCACTTTCATGTCAGGACTGTAGCTAAATATTGAAATACATGGTTATTTGGTTAGTGAGCACTTATTAGGGATTAAACTGAATAGACCCACAAACAAGCATGTGGTGTGTTACATGTGATTACCCAGTGTCCTTTTAATTGGATGCAGGCATCATAGGAATTTCATGCTGTCTGCTCTGTGTTAGTCATTGACTGCACACATCAGCAAGGGGCCAAACTTGTTGCTAGTTAGCATGACTTAAAGCTACCCTGTACTGCCATAAAGTTCACTTTTACATCTTAAGTGAAGATGCATGTTGAATGTGTTAACATCAAGTGGGTGTGCAACAAGGAGTAATGGTTGACTATGGAGGAGAGAATTTCAGGAGACTTTAGTCCGCAGGAGACCAAATTTTATTTAATTCCTGATATAATGTTTACAGTTTTTATTTTCAACACATCAACAGATTTGCTGATGAATTTACACTGAAGAATAACATACTTTTTTCTCCTCTCCTCTAACAGGCCTGGTCATCCTCTGGTATCTTGTGCAAAAGGCCTTTCATCATGCTGTAGGCTACAACTAGCAGCAAGAATGCAGCAGGATACTGAATGGCCTTGAGACTATGTCCCAAGCATCAGTTAACACCTTGAGGAGAGGAGAAGAGGAGCTAACAGGTGAATGAATTAGATTCTGTTGTTTTCATCAAACCTGCATTTCCCTGGGCTAAATTAGTAAGTCAACTTTTCATCAACTTGCAGTCATAGAGGTCTTGCACATCGCCCTCAACTAATTTGGTCTCATAGTCTGTTGGCACTTACCCAACATTATATCCATCCTGTGGGCTTGTGTTTGAAGTCTTTATAGGAGCAGCATATGTTCGCTCATCAACAACTGCATCTGGAAAAGGGATGTCAAAGATTTAGGATGAAAAACAACATTTAAGAAATGAACAAAAGAAAATTCCTACACAATTCAGCTGCACTGTATGACTTCTGACTGTACCATTTGACCCAGCTCCTCACTTCGTGAAGGGAAAATGTTTTATCAGAGTAGCAATTTGTGATTAGCTCTGGAATCTCCTATTTTTTGATAAATGTTGACTTAGGGATGGAGGGTAAGATTAGCCAGGATTCCTGATCTGGATTCTTTTCTGGCTATTCCTACTGCACAGTGCAGTTACCTGGAGGGCCACAGAGACTAGATTAGGTTTGTCTTTGTGTTCTCAGCTCCTGGATTCAGACAGCTTGGATATTCTAACTCTCCAGGCTCACACATGACGCACGATCGCTGAGCTGAGACAGCACAAGAGAGATGTACAACAGCATAATTCATCATAGAAGCAGTACCTTCAGTTGAGAAAGGAAATTAGTGAAATGCATAGTGACTTTACATATATTTGAAGGAAATTGATTCTATAATGAGTGTCACTGGGAGAGCTGATGTATTTGATCTTCCTGCAGCAGGATTCAGGTTCCCTATTTCCCCCTATATGAATGGAGAACTTACAACAAAGAAACAGGATATTGGTCGAACCAGTTCATGTTAATGTTTGCACTCTGCACAAACAAACTATTCAAATAACATTCATACAGCATGTTCCCATATGCATTCAGCCTCTTTTCCAATCTCAACTTGAACGTTAAATCAGTTCCTGCCCCAATCGCTAACTCTGGTAATAAATTCCCTATATCCATAATTCTATGTCCTTTCTCTTATCTTCCATTTTGAAATCTCTTACATTTAATCCTCAATCTTTGCATTTCTTGACAACTAGATCTGATGGATGTAAGTAGTCAAATTAAGTAGTGGCAGAATTATTGCAGGTTGCATTGGAGCTATTATTTGAGTTGCTGATTCTGGAAGTTACTGAATGCAAGGCTAAATTTTCCCTTCCAGGGCATGGAGCAGTTGGAAGCTGTAGGGCCCAAATAAATGGAGCAGAGCTGTGACTTTTTCTTGATGCATTCCCAATAACTGGGCAATTTAGGAATGGCTGCATATTAAATGAAGGCAGAAAGACAATTTGCACGTTTAAGGCTCCAAATAGGAGTGATTTAGGGGCTCAGTAGCACTTATCCAACAGCAGAGTGATAATCCCATCACATGTGGAAGCCTTATGCTTAAAAGCCAGTAAGCAACCGCAGCTGTGGCAGTTCCCATTTGTGTGTGTGTGTGTGTGTGTGTGTGTGTGTGTGTGTGTGTGTGTGTGTGTGTGTGTGTGTGTCTCTGCTTGTGTGTGTGTGTGTGTGTGTGTGTGTCTGTTTGTGTGTGTGTCTGAATGTGCCTGTGTGTGTGTGTTTGTGTGTGTGTGCCTGTGTTTGTGTGTGTGTGTGTGTGTGTGTGCGCCTGTATGTGTGTGTCTGTGAGAGAGTAAGAGAGAGAGAGAGAGACACTATCTTCTTAATGTCCAGTTGTGTTAATCATTTCAGTCATTTATGTGGTGATTGTAACAAAGTTAGACAGGTGGACCTCATAGAATAAGAGTTCCCTGATTGGGGCTGTTAATCTGGTCAAATCAGGGAGCCTTGGCTGACAGTTATAAACTGTAGTGTCAGAGGTTCTGTTCACTCTGAGAGCTGGCTATGAGGAAGCCAGACCAGCGTCAAGTATTATGCATGTGTAAATAAAGGGTGGGTTACTGACGGGATACTGGCCTCTGTGGAGTTATTTGACTTTTATGACCGTCATTTGTGACCAGGAATAGGGATTTCCTCAAGCCTACCTACATACATTAGCAGCACCATTTCTGATTTTTTGACTTTCCATGATGGATGGCTTCCTCTGAACCCTACAAATTTGGGAGTGTCTCATTGTCCTCAATTGGACAGCAAGTGTGGAAGTACAAAATTAGGAGGCCAACTGTGGAAAGTAACTTTGTTAATCAGCATCTCAGCCAGTGCAGCCTAGGGACTCTCATTTATCCCCTAGGCTGGGTCCCACAGTCCTCAGGAAATTCAAGCTGCATTGTCTTCAGGTCATGGAGCGAGCAGCACCATCTAATTTACTGTAGAACACTGGACCCAGTCATGACTATTGTCAGCAGCAGAGCTGTCAGTTAAATGATTATTAAAAGCAATTAGTAATCAACAAATTGCTAACCTAAGTGCATTCATTGCTGTGAAGTATGGCTGTTAAGATCAATCTGTAAGCAGCAAAATAGTTGAAATGAGTTTCACCCTGAGATTTTGCACTAGGAATGAACTGATTGTCACTGGTACTCACCATGACGGGGTTTGGGAGCTGTAGGACTGACATCTATCTCTGACACTGGTTTTGTGTTTGGCTTCAGGCTGGAAAAAGAGTGAGAATCCCTATCAGTATCAACCAAGCCTTGAACATAATGCAAAATAAAAGGATTGGATTGCAGCACCGATTCAATCCAGGGCATCCATCACAAGGAACTTAAACATCAATCATGTGTATACACCATTCTCTTTGTGCATTATTTCAATTTAGGAGTTAATTCATTTCAAATGGGCGAAAGTTTAATGCATAAAAGCAACCAAACTATGTGCAGAGCTGATAAGGATTTTTATATTATTCTTCATGACTTTGTTGTTATCTATCAAACCAATTTGGGTTTTAAAAGCTTAACCTCCAAGGAACAGGCTCTGGGGCACATGCTTAATGGATAACGATATAGTTTTGCTTTCAGCAGGGTATTTTTACCAATTGCAGCAATGTTTGCGTTATCTGCTGTAACATAAGAAATTGGGTGTGGATATCCTGGGTCTGAAGAAGCCAACAGATATTTATTACAGCTAACTATTATAAAAGCCATTTTTATTAGTTGGACTGTGGACTTTAAAATGGGAAGATTCTGCTTTAAATGAGGGAGTGTAGAAAATGTTGCCGTTTTCTTTTAAAACAAAATGAATTATTGGAATTCATTGAGTGTTGTATTCACAAGGTTGCCTTATTCAAGCACTTGGGATGGATGTTTGACATATTGGCTCTGTAGGTACCCAGGTGCAGTTTAGACCAGTGGCAAACTTTTGATTGGACCAAGACCAATTGCATGCATTCAAGAGTACTCAGCATCATAATCCTTCCTGATTAATTCCTGGGCATGTGGCCAGGGTTCAGGAGTGGATGTGGATAATACAGCAGAAACATCCAGCCACTGAAGGAGAAAATATCTTTTTTGCTCCTGTGAGTGGTGAAGTAAAAGAACATTTCAAGCCATATTTTCTCTCCCTCTGCAAATTCAAATGGAAAAAAAAAACCCTTCAAAGACACGAATAGGGCAAATCTTCAATGAGTAATTGTAAAGTTGAGAATCGGTATGTCTACCATCCCACATCCTCCTCAATGTGCTGAAAGGAACCTGAAGGAAAATGTCTCATTGACATCTGTAATCCAGACCAATGCCACAATTGTGCTTTACTGATGACATTTTTTATGCTGCTTCACCCAAAATATTTGCGTCTTGTCTCTTTGTGCGTTGGTATGTGTATAGGGTTTTTTTAAACAAAGAGGTAGAGTCAGCAAATTAATACTTTGTGTTTCTTGTCTGCTATTGATTAAAAACAGTTTGTTTGTGATAAATAGTGGCTTTCTTGTTATGTAGAGAAATCTGATGATGTTTTTTTTTCTCCTGGGTTCATCAGTCAGGTAAATTGGATAGTTAAATTAAGTCTTTTCACTTTTGTGACAACTCCAGGAATAGTAGGGATAACAAGGTGTAGAGCTGGATGAACACAGCAGGCCAAGCAGCATCAGAGGAGCAGGAAAACTGACGTTTCAGGTCTAGACCCTTCTCCAGAAATGGGGGAGGGGAAGGGGATTCTGAAATAAATAGGGAGAGAGGGGGAGGCAAATAGAAGATGGATAAAGGAGAAGATAAGTGGAGAGGAGACAGACAGGTCAAAGAGGTGGGGATGGAGCCAGTAAAGGTGAGTGTAGGTGGGGAGTTGGGGAGGGGATAGATCAGTCCAGGGAGGACAGACAGGTCAAGGGGGCAGGATGAGGTTAGTCGGTAGGAGATGGGGGTGCGGCTTGAGATGGGAGGAGGGGATAGGTGGGAGGAAGGACAGGTTAGGGAGGCGGGGACGAGCTGGGCTGGTTTTGGGTGCAGTAGGGGGAGGGGAGATATTGAAGCTTGTGAAGTCCACATTGATACCCTTGGGCTGCAGGATTCCCAAGAGAAATATGAGGTGCTGTTCCTGCAACCTTCGGGTGGCATCATTGTGGCACTGTAGGAGGCCCAGGATGGACATGTCGTCCAAGGAGTGGGAGGGGGAGTTGAAATGGTTCGCGACTGTGAGGTGCAGTCGTTTGTCGCAAACCGAGCATAGGTGTTCTGCACAGCGGTCTCCAAGCCTCCGCTTGGTTTCCCTGATGTGGAGGAGGCCACATCAGGAACAGCGGATACAGTATACCACATTAGCAGATGTGCAGGTGAACATCTGTTTGATGTGGAAGGTCTTCTTGGGGCCTGGGATGGGGGTGAGGGGGGAGGTGTAGGGGCAGGTGTAGCACTTCCTGCGGTTGCAGGGAAAAGTGCCAGGGGTGGTGGGGCTGGTGGGGAGTGTAGAGCGGACAAGGTAGTCACGGGAGTCACCCCTTTCACCCACTCCAACCTCTCCCCCACAGAACGTGCAGCCCTCCGCTCCCTCCACTTCAAACCCAACCTCATCATAAAACCCGCGGACAAGGGAGGCACAGTTGTAGTATGGCGCACTGACCTCTACGTCGCCGAGGCCAGTCGCCACATCTCTGACACCTCCTCCTACTGCCCCCTTGATCATGATCCCGCCCCCGAGCACCAAACCATCATCTCCCAAACCATCCACAACCTCATCACCTCAGGTGACCTCCCACCCACGGCCTCCAACCTCATCGTTCCCCAACCCCGCACCGCCCGCTTCTATCTCCTTCCCAAAATCCACAAACCTGACTGCCCTGGTCGACCCATTGTCTCCGCCCGCTCCTGCCCCACTGAACGTATCTCCATTTATCTCAACTCCATTTTCTCCCTCTTGGTCCAGGAACTCCCTACCTATGTCCATGACACCACCCACGCCCTCCACCTCCTCCAAAACTTCCAATTCCCTGGTCCCCAGCACCTCATCTTTACCATGGACGTCCAGTCCCTATACACTTGCATTCCCCATGCAGATGGCCTAAAGGCCCTCCACTTCTTTCTGTCCCGCAGGCCTGACCAGTTCGCCTCCACTGACACCCTCATCCACTTAGCTGAACTGGTCCTCACCCTTAACAACTTCTCCTTCAATTCCTCCCACTTCCTACAGACAAATGGGGTGGCCAATGGTACCCACATGGGCTCAAGCTATGCCTGCCTCCGCTCCACACTCCCCACCAGCCCCACCACCCCCGGCCCTTTTTTCTGCAACCATTGGAAGTGCTACACCTGCCCCTACACCTGCCCCCTCACCCCCATCCCAGGCCCCAAGAAGACCTTCCACATCAAACATCACCCTCAGCTCATTTGCTTTGATACAATAATGATATCATGAGCATTTCTCTCAATGGTGTACTGACCATGAATCATGGCACAGCAGACATTGGACCCTTAACCTTTGGTTTCTCAGTTGAAGATATGGTAACCATAGTGTCAGAATTTGAAAGGAATCTAACTAGAAGTTGAAAACACTGGCCTCAGTACTTGACAAAGTGGCTTTCATGTCAGTTTCTGCACTTTGTACATTGGCCTCTCCATTGCTGTGCTCAGTAAAAAGATTACCTTCCATTACTCTTCCTTGTGTTGGGAGGATCCACCAAAATATGTTTTGACCGATTATCACTTGGTGAATCTGTACGTTCAGACTCAATGTCTGAAAATTCTAGACAGAAAAATACAGATAAACAGAATAATTTGAGAAATGAAGATTTATTCCACATTTCTTTTGAAAAATGAATACATTTTTGTCTCTCATGACAAAAGTCATCACCAATGGGATTGGGACAGGTGATGTGGTTTTTAATTGGACCATCCTGAAGTTTCTGAAGAGAAAGTTTGAATTCAAATATCTCTGGAGATCGGAGTTTGTCTAATAAAAATAAACAAACAGTGAAATTCACAGCTAACTTTGGAGAAACCTGTGTGGGGGAGCTCACAGCAGGGAAGCAGCTAAGTGGCTAGTTTTAAAGGGTAACCTTACTGGGTTTTTTTGTAAACCTACAATAGTGAGTGGAGGGAATTCTTTTTGGATTATAAGTTTTTGTTGAGATCTGTCTCTTGATTAAACATTAAAAATTTAAAAACATAAGTACTAAGTTAGCTTGGTGAAGTGTTTTTAGCCCTGGAACAGTAATACTGTACAATTTTCTGGGTCTGTAGATTGTTGAGGTGCAAGGGTGGCCTTTAATAGAGTGATGTGCTCTTCCTGTTGGATGTGGGAGATTAGGAAGAGTTTTCATGTCACTGATGATTATGTCTGCAGGAAGTGTGCTTGGTTGCAAATCTTATTGGATCGCATGGATGGATTGGACCAGCACTTAATGAGGAATTTACAGGAGCTAGCGGGTCTAATGGATGGCATTTGCAGGAAGGGAGATAAACCAAAGTTACAGTCAGGTAGGTGGATAGCCTCCAGGAAAGGTAGGAGAGGGAGGCAGGTTGTGCTGGAGTCTCCTGTGGCTATCCCTTTCTCAAAGAAGTATCCTGTTTTGGAAAATGTAGGGGGTGATGGACCTTCAGGGGAATGTAACACTGACAACCAGGTTTCCGGTACCGAGACTGGCTCTATTGTATCGAAGGGTACATCAGGTTCTAAGTGATAGATTGTGATAGAGTGTCTCTCATCAGAGGCACAGACAGATGTTTCTGCGCCCGACAGCAAGACATCAGAATGGTGTGTTGCTTCCCTGGTGCCAGGATCAAGGATATCTCAGAGATGGTGCAGAATATTCTCAAAGAGGTGAGGGACCAGGAGGAGGTTGTTGTTCACACTGGAACTGATGACTTAGGAAAAAAAAGGACGAGATTCTGAGGAGAGAATGTAGGAAGTTAGGCAGGAATTTAAAAAGGAGTTCCTTGAAGGTAGTAATATCTGGAGTCCACCTGGTGCCATGAGCTAGTGAGAGTAGAAATAGGAGGATACAGCAGATGAATGCGTGGCAGAGGAGCTGGTTCCGGGGGAAAGGGTTTACATTTTTGAATCATTGGATGCTCTTCTGAGGTAGAAGTGACCCATATAAGAAGGACAGATTGCACCTGAATTGGGAGGGGATTAATATATTGGCAGGGAGATTTGCTAGAGCTACTCAGGAAGATTTCAATGAGTAAGTGGGGTGGGACCCAGGAATGTAGTGAGGAAAGAGATTTGTCTGAGACTGGTACAGTTGGGAAAAGGAGCAAGTCAAACAGTCAGGGCAGGCAGGAACAAAGCTTAGTGTGGTTATGGTAGGGTATTTTAACTTTCCAAGTATGGACTGGGACTGCCATAGTGTTAAGGGCTTCGTTGGAGAGGAATTTGTTAAGTATGTACAAGAAAATTTTCTGATTCAGTATATGGATGTACCTACTCGCACAGAACTTGACCTACTCTTGGGAAATAAGGCAGGGCAGGTGACTGAGGTGTCAGTGGGGGGGGCACTTTGGGGCCAGTGACCATAATTCTGTTAGTTTTAAAACAGTGATGGAAAAGGATAGACCGAATCTAAAAGTTAAAGTTCTACATTGGAGGAAGGCCAATTTTGACAGTATTAGGCAAGAACTTTCAAAAGTTAACTGGGGGCAGATGTTCATAGGTAAACGGATGCCTGGAAAATGAGATAACGAGAGTCCAGAGACAGTAAGTTCCTGTTAGTGTGAACGGCAAGGCTGGTAGGTATAGGGATGACTAGAGAAATTGAGGTTTTGGTAAAAATAAGGAAGGAAGCATATGTCAAGTATAGAGAGCAGAGATCGAGTGAATCCCGAGAAGAATATAAAGGCAGTAGGAGCACACGTAAGAGGCAAATTACGAAGGCAAAAAGAGGACATGAGATAGTTTTAGAAAACAGTGTTAAGGAGAATCCAAATGGATTCACAAATACATTAAGAATAAAAGAGTAATTAGGTGAGAATAGGGTCCCTTAAAGATCAGCAAGGCTACCAATGTGTGGAACCGCAAGAGATGGGGAAGATATTAAATGAATATTTTGCATCAGTATGTGCTGTGGAGAAGGATATGGAAGATAGGGAACAGGGGGAAATAAATCGCAACATCTTGAAAAACGTCCATATTACAGAGGAGATGTGGTGCTGGACGTCTTAAAATGCATAAAAGTGGATAAATCCCCAGGACCTGATCAGGTGTGCCCGAGAACTCTGTGGGAAGCTAGGGAAGTGATTACTGGGTCCCTGGCTGAGAAATTTGTATCATTGATAGCCACAGGTCAGGTGCCAGAAGACTGGAGGTTGGCTTACGTGGTGAAAAGCCTGGGAACTTGAGCCTGACATCGGCCGTGAGCAAGTTGTTGGAGGGAATCCTGAGGGACAGGATTTACATGTATTTGAAAAGGCAAGGACTGACTAGGGATAGTCAATATGGCTTTGTGCATGGGAAATCGTATCTCGCTAACTTGATTCAGTTTTTTCGAAGAAGTAACAAAGAGTATTGATGAAGATAGAGCTGTGGACATGATCTGTCTGGACTTCAGTAAGGCATTCAACAAGGTTCCTCATGGCAGACTGATGATCAAGGCTAGATCAAATGGAATACAGGGAGAACTAGCCATTTGGTTACAGAACTGGCTCAAAGGTAGAAGACAGAGGGTGGTGGTGGAGGGTTGCTTTTCGGACTAGAGGGCTGTTACCAGCGGTGTGTCACAAGGATCGGTGCTGGGTCCATTGCTTTTTGTCATTTATATAAATGATTTGGATGTGAACATAGGAGGTATGGTTAGTAAGTTTGCAGATGACACTAAAATTGGAGGTTTAGTGGACAGCGAAGAAGGTTACCTCAGAGTACAATGCGATCTTGATCAGATGGGCCAATGGGCCAAGGAGTGGCAAATGGAGTTTAATTTAGATAAATGTGAGGTACAGCATTTTGGAAAGGCAAATCAGGGCAGGACTTATACACTTAATGGTAAGGTCCTGGGGAGTGTTGCTGAACAAAGAGTCCTTGGTGCGCAGGTTCATAGTTCCTAAGTGGAGTCACAGGTAGACAGAATTGTGAAGAAAGCTTTCGGTATGCTGGCCTTTATTGGCCAATGCATTGAGTGTAGGAGTTGGGAGTTGGGAGGTCATTTTGCAGATGTACAGAGCATTGGTTAGGCCACTATTTCAATACTGCATGCAATTCTGGTCTCCCTGCTATAGGAAGGATGTTGCGAAACTTGAAAGGGTTCAGAAAAGATTTACAAGGATGTTGCCAGGGTTGGAGGGTTTAAGCTGTAGGGAGAGGCTGAATAGGTTGGGGCTATTTTCCCTGGAGTGTCGGAGGCTGAGGGGTGACTTTATAGAGGTTTATAAAATCATGAGGGGCATGGATAGGGTAAATAAATAAGGTATTTTCCCTGGGTTGGGGGAGTCAAAAACTAGACGGCATAGGTTTAAGGTGAGAGGGGAAAGATTTAAAAGGGACCTAAGGGGCAACTTTTTCACACAGAGGGTGGTGTGTGTATAGAATGAGCTGCCAGAGGAAGTGGTGGAGGCTGGTACAATTACAACATTTAAAAGGCATCTGGATGGGCACATGAATAGGAAAGGTTTAGAGGGATATGGGCCAAATCCTGGCAAATGGGACTACATTTATTTAGGATATCTGGTCGGCATGGATGAGTTGGACTGAAGGGTTTGTTTCTGTGCTGTACATCTCTATGACTCTAAAGTTGGACATCAAAAGCCTGTTTTAAAAGTTTTCAGCTTTGTCTTGCAAAGGAGTTAGCTACAACCAAGGGACTATTAGAACTCAAACCCAATTTAAAACCACACACATTATCGTCAATATCTAATTCTGCCCTGGTCTGTTTGCAGATGGTGATACTATGGATTTTCAGCAATGAAAAGAGATTGTACCGAAAATTACTGTCTGCGTCGTTAACCAATAATTGTTGACCTTTCCTCTGCTGGCTGTTTTAGTGGAGATGTTGGTCCATTTATTTCATAGGTTCTACACTTGTATTAATGCACAAGGTATTAACACAGTTTTTAATAGAAACTATTGGACAGAGAAAACGAAAGAAGGCAGAGATAATACAGAAAACGGAGGACAGAATGAGCAGAATGTAAGACGTTCTCCCGAGATGTGTATGAGACTAGATAAATTGCTCCTGCAGGTAGTGGGGGAGGTCTTAATGTGCCAAATTACTTTCTTCTGTGTTGTTAACATTTTGATGCTCTGATACAATAATTTTGGTTGAAAAATCAGCACAAATCCTGGAGCAATGGAGTAAACAGCCATTAACATCGTTTGCAACAGTTTCCACCAATCTTCTGCCAAAGTTACAGTGGAAGATTGAGGAAGTTTCATGGAAATTATATCACACTGTACTTAGCATGCCGTCTATGCAGTAATCTTGTCATTGTAAGGTTAGTGTGTGTTTCAGTGTGTAGGGTGGAATCTTGTTGAAGCAATGTGCACCCTGTGAAACCTCGCCAACCCCACATTACCCTCTGGTGATCCGGGTTACTTCGCAATCCTGGGCACTGCAGCCTGTCCTTCCCGCAGAGGCTGTGGCCTTGCAACTGCCTGTACTGAGCACAAGGGCTGGCGGCCTCTGATTGGCTGGCACCTCTCAGTAAGTGAGACCTGTCCTCCTGGGGAAGTTGCTCTGTTGTCCTTGTCACTGACTGATTGACTTGAGGTTCAGCGGACCTTCCCGCACAGGCCTCTCAGCCAATAGGCAAGAGTCCTGATGCTTCAACAAGATTAATCAGTCCCACCCTGAGAAGGGGCAGGCTGATTTCATAGATTCATCTGTTTGGCACCTTAAAGAGAAGCCACCTGCAGCAGGGTTAATATCAACAGCAGTGGGATGAGGCCCTTAAATGGTCATTAATTGGCTGCCTCAGGACCACAAATGGTAGTGGAATGGAAATATCAGCCAAAGCTGTTCCACCCCAAACTTAATTCTGACAGAGGTAGGGTTCACATCCACACCAATCAAATCCCTTCCCTACCTTCAGGCTTATTACTGACAACATCAGAAAATTCTACCCAGAGTATGAGAAATGGAGATGAATAAAAAGGCAGTAGAATTTCCCTTGAGATGCTGGTAATTGAAGAATTAAAACCAGAATATAATAATATTAGTTTGTAGTTTGGCAACTTACCTTCCAGGCTATCTTCCTCACTGTCCACCAGTTCAGGAACATTGATCAGAAACTGTTCATTATCTCGTAGGATCACCAACCTCAGCTCCCCCTCTGACTTCTCAATTAGTGTCCTCGTATCTTCCAGTGATATATTCTCAGTTACTACACCATTAATCTGATCAAAGAAAATTATCCATCACCATCACTTCTTCTAACACTTGTCCATTAGAAACATGAAGATGGTTAGAACAAGCTAATTGTCCCAACAAGGCTGGCCCTATTTAGATTGATCGCAACTCAACTTAACAACCTCTCACATAATCCTTCATACCTTCTTGATCAAGAGTTTTTTTTTAATATTGCATGGAATGTGTGCAGAAACATAGAAAGTAGGAGCAGTGTATGCCATTTGGTTCTTCAAGCCTACTCTCCCGTTCAACATAATCATGGCTGATCCTCTATCTCAATGCCTTAGTCCCACTTTCTCTCGACACTCCTTATTGCCTTTAAAACTTTATTAATTTCTTTTTGAAAATATCGAGTGAACTGGCCATCACAGCCTTGTGTGGTAGTGAGCTCCACAGGTTGATTATATTGTGAGGGAAAAAAATGTTTCCCCATCTCTGTCCCAAATGGCCTGCACTGTATTCTGAAGCAGTGACCCCCTGGTTATAGACTCCACAACCAGATGACACATCTTCCCTGTAGCCAGGCTATCTAGCCCTGTTAGAATTTAATATGTTTCAATCAGATCCCTCTAATTCTTCTAAACTCTAGTGAATACAGGCCCAGTTAAAGCAATTTCTCTCATATGACAGTCCTGTCATCTCTGGTATCAGCCTAATGAAACTTTGCTGCATTCCCTCTATGACAAATATATCCTCTTTATAGTATGGAGACCAAAACTGCATATAATACTCCAGGTGCAGACTCACCAAGGCTCTGCATAACTGCTCTAAGACATCCCTACTTCAAACCCTTTTGCAATGAAGGGCAACATGCAAATTTACCTTCCTAAGTATTGTTGCACTTCCCCGTTTACTTTCATTGACTGTCATATAAGGATGCTTAGATCTCTTTGGATAACCACATTTCCCAATATATTACCATTTATAAAAATGCTCTTCATTTTCTACTTTCCACACCAAAGTGAAAATAAGCTTTTAAGTGAAACAATTATCCATGTTATACTGCATTCGCCGCGTGTTTTCCCGTACACTCAGTGTTGCTGACAGCATTTGTTGCCCATCCCTAATCCCCCTTGAACTGATGTATTTCTCAGCCATTTCAGAGGGATGTTAAGAATCAACCACATTGCTGTGGATCCAGAATTGCACGTAGACCAGACGAGGTGAGCACGACTGATTTCCTTCCCTAAAGGGCACTAGTGAAGAAGATGGATTTTTGTGACAATCAGTGATAGTTGATACAGTCACCATTAGTTTTCTGTTCCTGATTTATGGATTGAATTTGAATTCCACCAGTTGCTGTAGTGGGATTTGAATGTCTCCCACACCATCCACCTGGACATCTGGATTACTAGCCCTGTGATGTCACCATTACACAACCACCTCCTAATTTCCTCTTCACCCTATTGATACCTTCCGCTTGAAATGCTTTTCCTGCTTATGAATTCCCAAAATGTTTTCAGTTTTCTCTTAAAACTATTTAGTTTTCTATTTTGCATTTCCCATAGTTGAACCCATTGCCTGACTTTTATTTGTCATTGTGCCAGCAAGATGAGAAGAATTCAAGATCAATTCTTTAACCACTACATGGGTTGGATACACTGGGAAATGATTGGTTTGAAATATTAAGGATTTGGACAAACTGATTCTAATTGCCTGTTCTTCTTTTCATCCACCATCTACCAAGAACCTCTTCCCTGACCAATAGCTGCAATCTATAATTCATTCATGGAAAATATGTGGTAGTTTTAAGCTAAACTGGGTGTTCAACATTATCAGCCAATAGCCCTAGAGGGTTGTTCATTCGCTGCTAATGGAGACCCATGCTTTCACGGAGAAAAGGTCACAGAATTCACACTGTACCATCATAGTTCTGCCTTCAACCCTTTCTTTCTGTGATTCTCAGATTCAAGCTCCTACTGGATATTGCATTCCACTGATTAATGTGGCATCCATTAACCACTTCTTTAATGGGCTGCTTACCCAACTGAAGATCTGCGAATGTAATTCATAGAGCCCCTACCGTGTATTAACAGGCCATTCAGCCCAACATGTCTACACCAACTCTCCAAAGAGCATCCCAACCATCCTCAACCCCCTCCCATATCCCTCTAACCCTGCATTTCCCACAGCTATTCCCCCTAATTTATACATCCCTGAACACTATGGGCGATTTAGCATGGCTGATCCACCTAGCCTGCACATCTTTGGACTTGGGAGGAAATCAGAGCACCCGGAGGAAACCCATGCAGACACGGGGAGAATGTGCAAACTCCACACAGACAGTTGCCTGAGGTTAGGATCAAACCTGGGACCCTGGCGCTGTGAGGCAGCAGTGCTAACCACTGAGCCACCGTGCTGCCTCAAATCTATTATCCTCATTAATTAATTTTTCCACGACATTTGAAAATAGATATTTTACCTTTAGTATAATGTCTCCCTCCTTTAAGACCCCTTCCTTTGAAGCAAGGCCATCCGATGACATGTGTTTAATGAAAATTTGACTCCCCAACCTCAAGCCGTATTCTATGAGAAAAAATGGCACACAACGGTAGTCAGAAATTCAGCTGTTAAACTGCTCTGAAATGCTTACAATGCAAGTTGTTAGAACAACTTTACTTTAGAGACAAAGGAGGTAATAGCCTCCTAAAGACACAGTGAAAGGTTAGACTCTTTAATGAGTACTTTATTCAGTCGTTTACTAAGGAAGAAAATGTTGACAAATGGGAAGAAAATGACAGGAAGAAGATGATACAATAGATTTGCTTACAAGGGATAAGTGGTTTAGTCCAGATAATTTGCTTCTCCAGCTTTTAAAGGAGGTGTAAGTGAAGTAGAGTTTACCATAATCTTCCAATCTTCCCTAGATATGTGGGAAGTGCCGGGGGCTTGGAGAGTGAGAAATGTGGCACTCATATTTAAAGAAGGGTCTGAGAACATTCCTGGTAACGACATGCCAGTCAGGTTAACATCAGTGGTGGTAAGATATTAAAGAAAATAGAGAAAGTCTTAACAGGCACTTAAAGGGATTTGAGTTAATTAATTCAATATTTGACATTCCACAAATATAAAATTAGCTTTTCAGAGGCTGTTTAGCAGCAAGTATGTACTCAGTACGCCACTAAAAACCCAGAACACTCAACAAGATGTAACTGTTCTGAACTTTGTTTTACAGTAAGACAAATAGGGTGAGAGTGAAGAGTGCAAAACCAGTGAAAAATCAATATGACTTCATTGAAAACTCCTCAGCTGTCTCTAAAAACACATTCAAATGCACTTCAGCAGTGGACTGGAGAGCAAAGGGTATAAGAGAAACAAAACTTGGCTCACTGCCTGTCATGTCAGTATTGTCATTGTACTTCTATAGAAGATTGATAACGCAAGCATTACCTGTACCCAGCAGGGTAATTCCACAAGCTGGAGATAAATATACAACATTGCAAAAGCAGATCTTCAAGCCCTCTTACAGAGTCATACAGCATGGAAACAGATCCTTGGGTCCAACCAGTTCATGCTGACCATGTTCCCAAACGAAACTGGTCCCACCTGCCTGCACTTGGCCCATATCCCTCCAAACCTTTCCTATTCATGTACTTATCCAAATGTCTTTTAAATGCATAACTGTACATGCTTCCACCACTCTCTCTGGCAGTTCATTCCACACACTAACCACCCTCCATGTAAAAATGTTGTCCCTCACGTCCTTTTTAAATCTTTCTCCTCTCGTCTTAAAATATGTCCCTTAGTTTTGAACTCCTCTACCCAAGGGAAAAGACTCTTGACATTCATCTTATATACACCCCTCATGATTTTACAAAACTCAATAAAGTCACCCCTCAACTTCCTATGCTCCAGTGAAAATGTCCCAGCCTATCCAGTCTATTTTTAACATCTTAAACCCTCGATTCCCTTCTGGAAAATTAAAGGCAGGAGGCACAGATGGGTATGAACTTAAATCATGTTGTCTCGAATGATATGACACCCACCTGAGGCCAATGCCCTCACGCTGGAAATGGAGACAATACTACAAAGGCAAATAAGACAACATACTGGGAATACTCTCCATGGCTTCATCGCACACTCTGAGCACCAATGGATTCCTCACCTTCTTAAAATCAGTGTAAAATTTTGTTTGGTATGCATGTGAATTGCCTTGGGTAGTTTAATTGATTTGTATGTTTTATACAAATGCAAGCTGTAGTGACTGTAAACCAAAGCTTGCACAATAATCCTTCACAAGGCAGACTGGTTAAGGGCAGTTCTAAACTGGAAGAATAAGATTACAAAGAAATGTAGGCCTAGATTTTGCTGTGGTATTAATTGTAAAAATGTCAGTGTTTGTCATCACTACTCCATTGAAATTGGCAGCAATGTTAGACGTCCACACTTGTTCAAAGCAACTTTGAAGTCCAGCAGTTCCTGTCAGGGATTCCATGCTCTTCTAAAGGATCAATGTCAAAGCTTCCCCAGACTGAAATCAGTGAGAACATCAACGAATAAAGGAGAATCTTCATTCTCAATCTGTCTCATTGTAAAAAACATTCAAAAAAAGTTACATCTTGTTGGGTTTTTTATGGCATATGAAGTTCATACTTGCTACTAAATAGCCTCACTGGTCCTGAAAAGCTAATTTTATATTTGGGGAATGTCAAGTTTCTTCGTATGATACAAATGTTTCATATATTGAAAAATATTTTATAAAGCTTTCTGTGATATATTGGTTTCCATCTCAATTCAATCATAATTTGTGTCATAATCTGAAATACTTAAAAGTGAACTGATGCAGTGCTTTTAATTAGAGATAGTGAGAACTGCCGATGCTGGAGTCGAAGATAACACAGTGTGGAGCTGGAGGAACACAGCAGGCCAGGCAGCATCAGAGGA
>NC_063360.1:12385147-12395163 GCF_021869965.1 Rhincodon typus | reverse complement strand
TCCCTGCCTCCCTAACCTGTTCTTCCTCCCACCTATCCCCTCCTCCCACCTCAAGCCGCACCTCCATCTCCTACCGACCAACCTCATCCCGCCCCCTTGACCTGTCCGTCCTCCCTGGACTGACCTATCTCCTCCCTAACTCCCCAACTACACTCACCTTTACTGGCTCCATCCCCGTCTCTTCGACCTGTTTGTTTCCTCTCTACCTATCCTCTCCTCTATCCATCTTCTATCCGCCTCCGACTCTCTCCCTATTTATTTCAGAACCCCCCTCCCCTCCCCCTTTTCTGATGAAGGGTCTAGGCCCGAAACGTCAGCCTCTCTGCTCCTATGATGCTGCTTGGCCTGCTGTGTTCATCCAGCCCTGCACTTTGTTGTCTCATTACTCTCCTTTTCATTTGCATGTAATTTAAATGCTTCAGTCTGTTTTTCTCACCCCCTGGGAGGAGGATCCAGGAAAATTAGCATCAAGCACAAACAAAAAATGTTGTCTTCCAGGGTTCTTGATACAAGATAGAGCAATGGGCCTGATATGCAGTAAAGACAGTCGGTTAAACAGTTTGAGACAGCAAGAACTGCAGATGCTGCAGTCAGAGACAACACAGTGTGGAGCTGGAGGAGCACAGCAGGCCAGGCAGCATCAGAGGAGTGGGCAAGTCTACGTTTCGGGTTGAACCCTTCTTCAGAAATGGGGGAGGAGGAAGGGAGCTGGGAAATAAATAGAGGGAAGAGGGGTGGGGCTGGGGAAGGTAGGTGGGATGGTGATAGGTGAGTGCAGGTAGGAGCAGTGGGGATTGGTCAGTGGGAAGGGTGGGGCGGATAGGTGGGAGAGAAGATGGACAGGTAGTGTCAGGTCATGGAGGCAGGGATGAAAGGGACGTTTGGATGTGGGATGAGGCCGGGTGTGGGGAGATTTTAAAACTGGTGAATTCTATGTTAAGGCCATCGGGCTGTAAGCTGCCGAGGCGGAATATGAGGTGTTGTTCCTCCGGTTTGCCTGTGGCGTCATAAGAACATAAGAACTAGGAGCAGGAGTAGGCCATCTGGCCCCTCGAGCCTGCCCCGCCATTTAATAAGATCATGGCTGATCTTTGAGACTCAGCTCCACTTACCCGCCCACTCACCATAACCCTTAATTCCTTTACTGGTCAAAAATTTATCTAGCTTTGCCTTAAAAACATTCAGCGAGGTAGCTTCAACCGCTTCACTGGGCAGGGAATTCCACAGATTCACAACCCTTTGGGTGAAGAAGTTCCTCCTGACCTCAGTCCTACATCTGCTTCCCTTTGTTTTGAGGCGATGCCCTCTAGTCCTAGTTTCACCTGCTAGCGGAAACAACCTCCCTGCCTCCACTTTATCTATTCCCTTCATAATCTTATATGTTTCTATAAGATCTCCCCTCATTCTTCTGAATTCCAATGAGTATAAGCCCAGTCTACTCAGTCTCTCCTCATAATCTAACCCTCTCAACTCTGGAATCAACCGAGTGAATCTCCTCTGCACCCCCTCCAGTGCTAGTATATCCCTTCTCAAGTAAGGAGACCAAAACTGCACACCGTACTCCAGGTGTGGCCTCACCAGGACTCTATACAGCTGCAGCATAGCCTCCCTGTTTTTAAACTCCATCCCTCGAGCAATGGCAGACAAAATTCCATTTGCCTTTTTAATCACCTGCTGTACCTGCAATCCCACCTTCAGCGATTCATGCACAAGGACACCCAAGTCCCTCTGCACAGCAGTGTGCTGCAATTTTTTACCATTTAAAACATAGTCCATTTTCCTGTTATTCCTACCAAAATGGATGACCTCACACTTATCAACATTGTACTCCATCTGCCAGACCTTTGCCCATTCACTTAGACTATCTATGTCCCTCTGCAGACTTTCAGAGTCTTCTGCACACTTTGCTGTACCACTCACCATAGTGTCATCCGCAAATTTTGACACACCACACTTAGTCACCAACTCCAAATCGTCTGTGTAAATTGTAAACAATTGAGGTCCCAACACTGATCCCTGAGGCACACCACTAGCCACTGACCGCCAGCCAGAAAAACTACCAAAGACGTTTTTCCCTCCCCACCCTTATCTGCTTTCCAGAGGGACCACTCTCTCCGTGACTCCCTTGTCCGCTCCACACTCCCCTCCAGCCCCACCACCCCCGGCACTTTTCCCTGCAACCGAAGCAAGTGCTACACCTGCCCCTACACCTCCCCCCTCACCCCCATCCCAGGCCCTAAGAAGACCTTTCACATCAAACGGATGTTCACCTGCACATCTGCTAATGTGGTATACTATATCTGCTGTTCCCGTTGTGGCCTCCTCTACATTGGGGAAACCAGGCGGAGGCTTGGGGACCACTTTGTGGAACACCTATGCTCAGTTCGCAACAAACAACTACACCTCCCAGTCGCGAACCATTTCAACTCCCCCTCCCGCTCCTTGGACAACATGTCCATCCTGGGCCTCCTGCATTGCCACAATGATGCCACCCGAAAGCTGCAGGAACAGCATCTCATATTTCGCTTGGGAACCCTGCAGCCCAAGGGTATCAATGTGGACTTCACAAGCTTCAAAATCTCCCCCCCACCGACCGCATCCCAAAACCAGTCCAGCTAGTCCCCGCCTCCCTAACCATTCCTCCCACCTTAAGCCCCACCCCCATCTCCTACCCACTAATCTCATCCTGCCTCCTTGACCTGTCCGTCCTCCCTGGACCGACCTATCCCCTCCCTACCTCCCCACCTACATTCACCTTCACTGGCTCCATCCCCTCCCCTTTGACCTGTCTGTTTCCTCTCCACCTATCTTCTCCTTTATCCATCTTCTATCTGCCTCCCCCTCTCTCCCTATTTATTTCAGAATCCCCTTCCCCTCCCCCATTTCTGAAGAAGGGTCTTGACCCAAAACGTCAGCTTTCCTGCTCCTCTGATGCTGCTTGGCCTGCTGTGTTCATCCAGCTCTACACCGTGTTATTTCATTTACCCCTACTCTTTGCTTTCTATTGGTCAACCAATCCTCTATCCATGCCAATACATTACCTGTAATGCTGTGCAACTTTATCTTATGTAGCAGCCTTTGGTGTGGCACCTTGTCAAATGCCTTCTGGAAATCCAGATACACCACATCCACAGGTTCCCCATTGTCCACCATGCAAGTAATGTCCTCAAAGAATTCCATCAAATTAGTTAAACATGACCTACCCTTCAAGAACCCATGCTGGGTGTTCCCAATGGGACAATTTATATCCAAATGTCTTGCTATTTCTTCCTTAATGATAGATTCAAGCATTTTCCCCACTCCCGAAGTTAAACTAACTGGCCTATAGTTATCTGCTTTTTGTCTACTTCCTTTTTTAAACAGTGGCATCACATTGGCTGTTTTCCAATCTGCGGGAACCACCCCAGAGTCCAGTGAATTTTGGTAAATAATTACTAGTGCATTTGCTATTTCCCCCATCACGTCTTTTAGTACCCTGGGATGCATTTCATCAGGGCCAGGAGACTTGTCTACCTTTAGCCCCATTAGCTTGCCCAGCACTGCCTCCTTAGTGATAATGATAGTTTCTAAGTCCTCCCCTGCTATAACCTTTTTGCTATTAGTTTTCGGCATGTTATTTGTGTCTTCCACTGTGAAGACTGACACAAAATAACTGTTTAATGTCTCGGCTATATCCTCATTCCCAGTAATTAAATTGGCCTTCTCATCCTCTAAAGGACCAATGTTTACCTTCGCCACTCTTTTACGATTTACATATTTATAGAAGCTTTTGCTGCCTGTTTTTATATTCTGAGCTAGTTTACTCTCATAATCTATCTTACTTTTCTTTATAACTTTTTTTGTGGCTTTCTGTTGGCCTTAAAGATTTCCCAGTCTACTAGTTTCCCATGGCTCTTTGCTTTTTTGTATGTGTTTTTTTTTCAATCTGATACTTTCCTTTATTTCCTTAGACATCCATGGTTGGCTCTCTGTTTTCCTACAGTCCTTCCTTATCACTGGAATATACTTCTGCTGAGCACTGTGAAAAATTGTTTTGAAAGTCCTCCACTGTTCCTCAATTGACCCACCATAAAGTTTTTGCTTCCATTCTACCTTAGCTAACTCCTTCCTCATTCCTTCATAGTCTCCTTTGTTTAAGCACAGGACATAGGTACTGGATTTAACCTTCTCACGCTCCATCTGTATTTTAAATTTGACCATACTGTGATCGCTCCTTCCGAGAGGATCCCTAACTGTGAAATCATTAATTATTCCTGTCTCATTACACAGGACTAGATCTAGGATAGCTTGCTCCCTCGTAGGTTCCATTACATATTGTTCAAGGAAATTATCGCGGATGCATTCTATGATCCCCTCCTCAAGGCTACCATGACCGACCTGGTTTGACCAATCGATATGTAGATTAAAATCCCCCATGATAATTGCTGTACCATTTTTACATGCATTAGCTATTTCTATGTTTATTTCCCGCCCCACCACGGTGTCATTATTTGGTGGCCTATAGATCACAACTATCAGTGACTTCTTCTCCCTGATATTCCTAATTTCCACCCAAATGGATTCAATGTTTTGTTCAGTAGAACCTATATCATCTCTCACTACCGCCCTGATATCATCCTTAAAAATCAGAGCAACACCACCTCCGTTACCTTCCTGTCAGTCCTTCTGAACAGTTTGATACCCCTGGATATTTAACTCCCAGTCATGACCATCCTGTAACCATGTCTCTGTAATGGCCACTAAATCATACCCATTTGCCATGATTTGCACCGTCAACTTATCCACCTTGTTTCGAATGCTTCGTGCATTCAGATAAAGTGCCCTTATGCCAGTTTTTGCACCTTCTTTTTGGGTCCTATTACCTCCATTACTAACAGCTCTTGAGTTCTCCTTCCCTTTAACTTTTTTCCTAATTTTCAATGGAGTTGAAGCTTCCTTGTTACCTGCTAACCTGCTGCTTTGCCTTACATTAATTGTTATTTTCCCTCTACGCTCACTTCTCCCTTCTCCCCTACTTAGTAGTTTAAAGTCCTGTTAACCACCCTATTTACCCTTTTCACCAGAACACTGGACCCGGCCCTGTTCAGGTGGAGTCCATCCCAGCGGTATCCAGTGGAGTCCATCCCTCCTGTCCCAGAACTGATGCCAGTGCCCCATGAAAAGGAAACCCTCTTTCCCACACCACTCTTTTAGCCACGTGTTTACTTCCCTGATCCTCGCCTCCCTATGCCAATTTACACATAGCTCGGGCAGCAATCCAGAGATTATGACCCTTGAAGACCTGTTTTTTAATTTTGTTCCTGGCTTTTCATAATCCCGAAACAGGTTTTTTTCCTAGTCCTGCCTATGTTGTTGGTACCTACGTGGACCACAACAACTGGATCCTCCCCCTCCCTCTCTAGTATCCTCTCAAGCCGGTCAGAGGTGTCTCGCACCCTGGCACCGGGCAGGCAACACACCATGCGGGATTCTCTATCCTGCTCGCAAAGGATACTGTTAACTCCCAAATTTATTAACTGAAAGGCCGCAGTCACGCGAGGTAAGACTTTTATAATTGAAAAGCTTACCTTCCCAGGCTGCCCTCGCGCTTCTAGTCATTGTGGCACTGGAGGAGGCCCAGGATAGACATATCATCCAGGGAGTGGGAGGGAAGTTAAAATGGTTTGTGACCGGAAGATGTTGTCGATTATCGCGTACAGAGCGCAGATGCTCCACGAAACAGTCCCCGAGTCTGCGCTTGGTCTCACTGATGTAAAGGAGGCCACATCAGGAGCAACGGATACAGTAGACTGAGGTGATGGATGTACATGTGAACCCTGTCTGATATCTGAGGGGAGGCAATGGCGTAGTGGTATTATTGCTGGACTGTTAATCCAGAGACCTGGACAACATTCCACGGACCTGGGTTCGAGTCCCACCACAGCAGATGGTGGCATTTGAATTCAATAAAATATCTGGAATTAAGAGTCTAATGATGACCATGAATCCATTGTCAATTGTCGGAAAAACCGACCTCATTCACTAATGTCCTTTGGAGAGGGGAAACTGCCATCCTTACCTGGTCTGGCCTACACGTGGACCTGGTCTGACCAACATGTGACTCCAGACGCACAGCAATGTGGTTGATTCTGAACTGCCATCAGGGCAATTAGACAATAAATGCTGACCAGCCAGCGACATCTAAATCCAGTTAATGAATAAAGAGGGAAAAAAATGAAAAGTTTGCTTTGGGTCTTAAATGGAGGTGAGGGAGGAGGTGTAGGGGCAGGTGTAGCACTTCCGGCGGTTGCAGGGAAAGGTACTGGATGTGATAGGGTTAGTGGGGAGTGTGGAGCAGATTAGGGAGTTACAGAATAAGCAGTCCCTACCAAAGGCAGATAGAGATGGGCAGGGAAATATCTCTTTGGTCGTGAGGTCAGATTACAGGTGGCGAAAGTAGCGGAGGATGATACGCTGGATGCAGAGGTTGGTGGAATGATATGTGAGGACCAGGGGGATTCTGTCTTTAATTTTGTTGGCAGGAGGGGGTTTGAGGGCAGAAGTGCAGGAAATGAAAGAGATGCGGTTGAGGGCATTTTTGATTACCGGAGGGGGCAAGTTGTGGTCCTTGAAATAGGAGGACATCTGGGATGTTTGATGTTTAAACAGTTTGATGGACTGGGGTACATACTAGCCATTCCCTTAAGGGTTCAGAACAGTCCAGAGTAGGGTGAAATGATTTCGGATGAAGTGATTTCTCGTGAAATGATTTGGAGAAATCTCAACATATGCACTGATGAGCATTGATGCAGAGCATAAAATTGCCTCAGTTCAATAGTTTCATAGGGACCACAGAATGTAAAGCAGATAACATGGAAATTTGTCACACTGGCACAATAAAGGCATCTCTAAGACAGGGGTGCAGCCCACTGCTGTACTCTACATCTTATCTATGCTAAACGTGGCCTGGCATATTTGATGAGGGAGTGGGCACCTGTTTGGGCCATTTCATTCTCCAGCATTGGCATTACTCAATTTGATGATCATGACAAAAAAAGGTGTACATTTTAAAATTCTGGTGTATTTATCAAGTTAGCCACGCCACCAAAAAAAATCATGAACAAAATCAAAGCTATCTGCAATAGATACTAAAAGGTCAGTGGCATTTAAAATTATAAACATAATCAAGATAATTAACAGAATTTACATGTACTTACTTCAGCCATGGCAACGGAAGTGAACACATAATGTACAACACCATCTGTGTAGAGTGACTGTGCAGAGTCATGTGCTTAATAACCATGAACTTACATTAAAGGAACAGGCCAGCTGCACTGCTTGACACTTAAACAGCCTCCTATTTGTACTCTGTTATCACTGGCACATCAACCCCCACTTGAACTCATTCCATTTTTAACCCTTATCCACCCAGGCACTCAAAGGGGCATTGTTGAGCATAACGGAGAGGCCAGAGTCCACTGCTGCTGTGTTATTACTTCAATCTGCCTTTATCACATGGACAGTGTCAATGAGAACACAACCCAAAATATTCTGAACCCAGGTGTAAGACTGAATAAGAGTCATACTGGAATCGAAAAGTTAACCCGTTTCTCTTTCCAAAGTTGCTACCAGACCTGCTGAGTTTCTCCAGCATTCTCTGTGTTTGTTTCAGATTTCCAGCATCCTTGTATTTTGCCTTTACCCTGGTTTATTGACAAAAGGGAGAGGTGAATTAAAATTTTATTATTATTTTCTCCTTGTCTATCTGCAAGCAGAGGTTTTTTTATAAATTTTTTTCTTGTTTTCCTATTTCCTTTCAAAATAATCTGGGACATCCCACCCCCCAACAAATCCCCTATTAGGGAAGTCAAAATTTTAAATGACCCACAACAAACTCTCTCTAAGGTCACGAAAGGCATGGTTCATTAATGCATTGAGAACTGGTCATTGAATATCACAAGGCACATGTGCAATTTACAAGGAAGAATAAAAGGAATGGAAAGAGGTTACAATTAGGAATAATTTAAAGTTCAAAGTTATAAATGTTAATTCACATTAGTTTTGACTGAGTCCAGAAAGTCCATGATGAGCAAAGGTTCTTTTCCTTGGGCTGATCTTGCAAAATCTCCACATTTAATGAATGGATGTGTTGCAGTGTGGTTGGCCCTCTTTTCAAGTGAATGCAGGATTCCTTCTAGAAATAGGTTTCAAAGAGGTTGAGACTAAAGGCAGGCTCAGCTGAGCCTTGAGTCTGGTCTTCTGTACAGAGAATCTTGCAGGCATTGATGTTAACACCAGACTAGAGTAAAACAGACTGAAATTTATAATTAAACTTTTTTTCCAGAATCTAGGATTTTTTGTCATGTGCTAGAGTTCCTAGATGAGTTATTTTAAGAATGAGGTAGTTTCTGTGCTTTTAGCCCTGACCATTGTTTGATGGTGTGAGATAAATGGTGCCAGCAACTTCAGGCATAATGAGTTTCAATAGCCTCCTCCTTTGTCCAGAACTAGCTGTGGAGGCAGAGGGTCTACTGCTCCTTTGTGTGCCTTTTGATTGCAATTCTTACAAAATGGGAGGTGTGAGATTCCAGAAGGTTCCTGTCTGAGCTCTGTTCTCCACTCTGCAGATTGGCACTTCAAGAAGTTGTGGTCAATTTACAACAATGTTTTCGTCCTGCAAAGTTAATTTTAAAATTTTGAAGAAGAAAGTGCAGATTTTAAAAACAAATTTATGATTTGTCTTCATGCCCTGATGATCTCCAAAGTTCAAATTCAGACAGAACTCCATGAACTGCATCCCATCTCTTACTTTGCCTCATTCATATTGCTGCTGGCACCATCAACTCCATATTTTTTGTCCTGGAACAAATCCTGCCAGAGTTGCATCCCACCTTCACATTAGCAGCCCCTTGTTCCAAGTCGACAGTGCACTCTGCTAATCCTGGCTGACCATAAATTTCATCCCATTCCATCAGTGGTTGTAAAGCAGTCCATATTAGCCCCATTCCCTGCAAATGTTTGCCACTGACACTTCCTTTTCTCCCTCCTCCTTCTCCCCTTTATGCCCTTCCTTACAATCTTTGTCTTTGACTATGTCTTTGGTCATAAGCCTGAATTCTCCTCTTACTGCCATTCAAGGCCATTCTACAATCAATCACCCCTCAACTACCATTATCATGAAGGGGCTCAAAAATGTTTGGTACACTAAGCTTTCTCGTGAAAACACAAATTGTTGTAAATATTTAAAATCTGGGCTGAAAAATCATTCTTCAAGGTGCAGTCTAAATATGTTTTTGGAAAATATTTCCTTCAACAGATGTGTAAGATTCAGGAGGAAGATTTATTTTCCTTCTTCTTGACAATTTTCTCCTTCAAACAACATCATCAAAACCTGTCCACATTTTTGTGGGACCTGGTTGTATGAAGATTAGATTTTGTGTTTGCATCTTCAATTCAAGAATAATTAATTGGTTATAAACAACCTGGCATGCTCTGTATTTTATAGTAAGACAGTACAGAAAGAGTCCAAGTCTTCCAAGGAGTGGCTGACAGTTCTACTTTATTGCATTAGGACTGAGCTCACATTTTCTGCGAGCAATTCTAATCCTGGCTTCTTCAGAAATGAGGGCTATGTTTGAAATCTACCTGTCCCCTTTTTGAGCAGGATTGTCAGGGGAAATCATCCAAGTCCCCTTTTTAAGGCAGTAGACACCATATTCTGAGATAACAAGGTGTAGAGCTGGATGAACACAGCAGGCCAAGCAGCATCAAAGGAGCAGGAAGGCTGACATTTCGGGCCTAGATCCTTCTTCAGAAATGGGGGAGGGGAAGGAGGTTCTGAAATAAATAGGGAGAGAGGGGGAGGCGGATAGAAGATGGATAGAGGAGAAGATAGGTGGAGAGGAGACAGTCAGGTCAAAGAGGCGGTGATGGAGCCAGTAAAGGTGAGTGTAGGTGGGGAGTTAGGGAGGAGGTAGGTCAGTCCAGGGAGGACGGAAAGGTCAATGGGGTGGGATGAGGTTGGTAGGTAGGAGATG
>NC_063360.1:12383336-12384647 GCF_021869965.1 Rhincodon typus | reverse complement strand
TCTGAAGAAGGGTCCAGGCCCGAAATGTCAGCCTTCCTGCTCCTCTGATGCTGCTTGGCCTGCTGTGCTCATCCAGCTCTACACCTTGCTATCTCAGATTCTCCAGCATCTGCAGTTCCTACTATCTCTCCACTGGATTAGCTGCTTACTTGCTGTCATTACTTCTACTGATGCCTTGTGCTCTCTTTAGCTTGGCACAAGATTTATCCTGCAGTTGGGAATGAGGAATTCACATTATAGTGATCACTAGATCTTTGTGGGCAGCTTTCTTCAAATTCATCAGCGAATATCATTGCTTTACAATTGACAGCAAAATCTAGACCATTAACAGATGGAGCAAATGGAACAAAATTGTGGCAAATGAATTTCAATGTAGTCAAAATTGAGGCTGTCCACTTTAGATCTAAAAAAATGGATAAGTAGTAAAAAGTTGGAAACTGTGGAAATCCAAAGAGACTTGCGAGTACAGACATATTGATAAATGTCACAGACAGGTAGAGAAAAAAACAATCAAAAAACTGAATGGAATGCTGGCTTTTAGAGCTAGATGAATATACAAAATGGTAAAAGTTATGCTTCAGTTATACAAAGTCCTCGCTTTGCCACAATTGGAGTACTATGGGCAGGTATATTGACCTTGGAGAAATTACAATTTAGATTTATTAGATTGATACCTAACTCAAAAGAATAAATTACAACAGAAGATTACACAAGAGACGGATGTGTTCCCTGGACTTTAGATAGAAATATATATTTCTGCTAGCTGAGGAATTAAGGGCTAGAGGATATAAATTAAAAATTAAAACTCAGCCTTTCAGGAGTGAAATAGGAAACATTTTTACACGGAAGCAATGGTGGCAATTCAGAATTCTTATTAGCAAACTGCAACTGATGCTCAATCAATTGTTAACTTTAAAGCTAGAATTTAGAGAATATTTTGTCACCCAGAGGTATTTAGGGCACAGGTTGGTCACAATTTGGTGACAGATCTATCATCATCTCATTGAATGGCAGAACAGGCATGAAGAGTTAAATGATATTCTCCTGTTCCCATAAATCATACACCATGGCTATGAGGTCAGTGGCAACTTTACTGAGCTAATACTAGTGAGTGAGTAATTACACCACACCCCCTAAAGTCACATACAATGGCAAAATTTATCAAAAATATTTACCCCAAAGATGATCAGACATAATAGCACTCAGGTGGTTTAGACATACCGGTGATTCAGTGAGAGCAGTACTAATGATGATTGACAGAAAGCAGTACTAATGGTGATTCAGAGAGAATAGTACTAATGGTGATTCAGA
>NC_063360.1:12372086-12383326 GCF_021869965.1 Rhincodon typus | reverse complement strand
ACTAATGGTGATTCAGAGAGAACAGTACTAATGGTGATTCAGAGAGAGTGGTAACTAGTGGTGATTCAGAGAGAGCAGTAGTAATGGTGATTCAGGGAGAGGAATACTATTGGTGATTCAGAGACAGCAGTAGTAATAATGATTCACAGAGAACTGTACTAATGGTGATTCAGAGAGAGCAGCAGTAACAATGATTCAGTGTGTGCAATGCTAAATATGTTACCCAAATTAAAATTCTGGTTTTCCATTGAGAGAAATCTCACCTTCATTAGCATTACTTTTAAAAAGGCAACTCTTGATGGGTTTCCTAGCCCGAACGTAATGCATATCATCATCATCAAACTCATCATGGTAACTTCCACTTGGGTTGTGTTCTCGTCTAACCCTCCTAGCACTGTGATCCCGGTGGTTGTGTTGATAGTTATAACTCCTTGAGGGGTTGGGGCTTCGGTCATAGCTCCTTGAGGGGTTGGGGCTTCGGTCATAGCTCCTTGAGGGGCTGGGACTTCGATCATAGCTCCTTGAGGGGCTGGGACTTCGGTCATAGCTGTAGTTTCTGCTGGAATCCTGGTCATAGTCATTATTGTGATGGGAGTCACCGTGGTACAGATTTTGGTTCTGAATCCTTCTCAATCTCCTGTCAGCTGGATCATAGTCCTCATCTTCATCAGAGGCATCGTCATGTGCATAGTCTGGTCGACTGGAATAATAGCTGGCAGCTGGTGCTGCATTAGTCACAGGAATCTGTATTTTACGGGGCCTCTTCACCGTCTTAAAAAAAAGAGCACAGCCATTAGGTAGCATGAAATCACTCAGTATTGCAGTCAAACAAGTATCTGCATATCAAAACCAGGACTGCCCAAAAAGAACACATTAACCCAACCCAGTTAGTTTAAATTAGGACATTAGGAGTCAGAATGGAGGCCAGCCAAAAACCTATCAACCAAAATGTAATATATTTGTCGAATATGTTATTGGGAAGGTGCTGAAGTGACCAGTCTGAATAGGATGAATGCATAAAAGTGTTTCTAGAGAAAGATATGAGATATATCCCACAACCCGACATTTCTAGTGTGGATCAGCACTTGTAGCAAGTGTGGGTTGGAGAAATTGGTGTTACAATGTTGTAGCCCCATCTGTAGCTCATGCTTCAATTGGGGAATATGTACACCAAGGGATTAATAGAATTACTCAGTGGTAAGAAGGGCAGTAGGTAAGGTTAATCTCTAAAAAGAGTTGGCTCTGCTGGGACTGAAGCCTTTTCCTGATTCTATAAAATATTTTAACTTCTCCTTCTTAAATTAAGCCCAAGAAAGCCTTCCACATTTAAATATTCAATTTTTGTTGACACTATTCCCTTCTGTAAAGATATTCTTTCATCACCATTCATACAATCTGACCTCATTCCATTAAAGTCACAGAAAGATTTGGCTTTCCTTTTTATTGTTAAATGCTAAAAAAAATTAGTGGAAACTTGGCAGGAGCTGGCTGTGCCCTTGCTCTTTCCTGTACTTTACATTGCATTCATCTTGTGATTTTTTTTCCCTTCCTCCTGCCTCTGATTGTTAAATGTCACTATTATTAAAATGATTCTAATCAGAAAATCTAGAGTTTAGTGCTGTCAAGCTGACTGACCGTGGTAGAGCTCACAAGATAAGTTCATATGCACATGTATTTTTCAGTTAATGACTGGATAATGATTCTAACTGTTTGTTCCCTCTCTCACTCGGAACACTGATTAAGTAAATGAGACTCACAACCATTTCATTATTCCCATTTCTATAATATATACAAACACAGTCTTATTTAAGTATCAGACTCAACTCAGTGACAGCTCAATGCTTCATAGGTTCTTCCAAACTTGAGCACAAAATCTCAACTAGCACTTCATTGCAGTACTGCTACATTTTCAGAGGTACCTTCTTTGGATGTGTTAAATTGAGAACCTTCAAGCTGACATAAGAATTCCCACAATATTATTCAAAGAAGAGTTAATTAGGCCACTTTTGGAATTTTACTTTCAATTCTGGTCTCTTTGCTATAGGAAAGATGTTGTGAAACTTGAAAAGGGTTCAGAAAATATTTACAAGGATGTAGCCAGGACTGGAGGGTTTAAGCTATAGGGAGAGGCTGAATAGGCTGGGGCTATTTTCTCTGGAGCATCGGAGACTGAGGGATGACCTTATAGAGGTTTATAAAGTCATGAGGGGCAAGGATAGGGTGAATAGCCATGATCTTTTCCTCAGGATAGGTGAGTCCAAAACTAGAGGGCATGAGTTTACGGTGAGAGGGGAAAGATTTAAAAGGGACCTGAGCGGCAACGGTTTCATGCAGAGGGTGGTGCGTGTATGCAATAAGGTGCCAGAGGAGGTGGTTACAATTACAACATTTAAAAGGCATCTGGATGGATACATGAATTGCAAGGGTTTAGAGGGATATGGGCCAAATGCTGGCAAATGGGACTGGATTGATTTGGGATATCTGGTTGGCATGGACTAGTTAGACCACAGGGTCTTTTTTTGTGCTGTACATCTCTATGACTCTATTTATCCCTCAGACAAGCACTAAACAGTTTAATTGATCTCCCTGTAACCAAACTGCCTGCTGCTTTTCCTTATATTACAAAAATGATTTTCAGTTAAAAAGAACTTCATTGACTGATAAATGTTTTACTTTATGTTAGGTCATCACAAATTAATTGTATTTCTTCAGTTTAATCTTTTTACAATACGTTCTTACACTGCAGTTAGAACTGACAAGCCAGGGTTTTTTATCCATGCCTGTTTAACCTGAGGCTATTAAGGGCAAAAAGTGCTGGAATGACATTACAAACAGTCCATGCTAGTTTAGAAGGAGCATTCCAAAGGAACAAATTAAACTGGTTGTATTCAGCTGATGGGGAGGCAACTTGCAGATGTTTTTTCTTCTGCTGCTGGTCCAAAAATGAGCAACAGCATTTAATTCAATTCACAAGCTGTCTGGCGGAATTTAAACGCTTAATTTTTGGGTTGCCACTCCCATACTGGTGTGACTCAGAGCAAAGAGATAATAATAGATATTTCAGACTAAAAGGATTCTTTGCCTAAGGTCGACACAGAATCCTTTGATACTCACTATGTTCACAGATTTGCCAGAACGCTTTAGATTCTGAATGGCGAAAGAAGAGGTCACATTGTCCATGGAAACACCATTCACCATAACAATCCTGTCCTTTATCCTGAAGAGAAAGAAGCATTTAAATTAAAGTTGGAAATACACCCTTTCACAAGGATAGCTTTATGTTATTTTCTGTTAGCACCGCTCCTGTCTGAAAGTTTGGAAGGGGTGCTCCAGCAAGTTGATACGCGAATCCAATTTACTGAGGCTTAAATATTTGAAACAACAGACATCCTCTCTCTAAACAGGCTCCAAGGGCCAAAATCCAGCATCCTGCCCCCAAACATGGCACTGACCATTTTAAAAGGGGGTTTAAAGGTAGAGGGGGGTGGTTTCACATTGCAATTCTGTGCTTCAGGAAGGCAGCTGCCCATGTGAAACAGCAGTTGCCTCCAATAATTGGTTTTCATTGCCATGAGTGGGAAACATGACAAGTGCACCTTAGAGCTGGTAGGAGTATTGTGGTTTACCCCCCTGCAGGTGGGCATATCACCATCCAGCATTCATGATGGTTGCTAATCTGTGGATGGCTTGTCACTTCTTTGGGGGCACACTTGATAAAAACAATCAGTTAAGCCTGCTTGAGCAGCTGGACATCATGCAGAGATTACTAGCTGGGAGCCACCACCCCTTAGCACTTTCTACCCTCTCTCATTCTTCTACTGAGAAAACCCCAACCTCCACATCATTTACCTCTGTTCTGTGTTCTCTGTTGCTATTGAACGCAAGAGCTACCAGGGTCCTGATTGACAGGCAGGCCTTGCACCTACAGGGTCTTAATTCCAGGGGAAGGCCTGGATGGGGCTAGTGATCCTGCCTGATTGGCACATGTTTTGGTGGGGCTTTCCTGAACAGGATGGCACATGTCTCTCTGCAGCTCTCCAACCAGGACAGAAGATCCACAACACGTCAAGTAGATTCCTTAAAGATGTATTTAATCTCACCATGAATCTTAAGGCCTGCCCATTGTGGATACTGAGTGAGTTGGCATGGGAGGTATAAGGGCAAAAGTAGTGAGCGGGTCATAGGTTGGCATGAATTGGTACTGTGAGCATAGAGACAATAAAGGGTCACAGAAGAGGCATGGGCTGGTATGGAGGGCCATTGGGAGGCAGTGTGGAGGGCATGAGGTACCTTGAGTTACTATGGATGGAGCATAGAGAAAAGGAGGGGCAATAAGTGGATCTGAGGCATGTTTTTTACTTCATCCCTTTTCCTAAATCATCAACAAAGCATTGGTACAAAGAGGCAAGCCTTACGCACAACCTGCCTCCACCCCTGGTAGCCTCTGTGCTGTTTCCAGGGTCACCTGCCATGACTCCCTGAAAATCTACCCCTTCCTTTGAATGAAAATTCAAAGTTCAAATCCAATCCTGAGTTGGATTTGCAGTATTGGAAATTGTCCCAAATCTGCACTTGCAACTCCAGAGAGAAATTTCAGGCAGGATTGTTGTCAGGATATTCAAATGTAGCCAGGTTTCCATCCAACCCTAATCTCATTGTCAATCACTGGGGTTGAAATAGGACATGGACAGGACCTCCGAAGACTTGAATCACAATTGCTGTCAATTATACAGTGCAACGGGTAATTGAAATTGGGACAAGTGGGTATTGGCCAGAGTGTGTAAGATGTGACTGATAGGATATTGCCTGATTTCAGTCCATTCACATTTGGATCCCAGCTTCTACATGAAACCTGGAAGGAGCAGATACCCATATGTTTTATCTGCTCTTAATAGTGACAGAGCTGAGGTAAATTCTGCTCCACAGCTTTTGCTCTTACTGAGATCAGATAGACAGAAAATAAGTCTGGTATCATCTGAGGTTTGGTGTCCTATTTCATTACTGAATAAGGTCACTGAGCTAATGATGTTATTCAACATTATTCTATGTGCGGTTTTGAGTTTGATGTTCCTTGTTACAGTGTTTCAGTTCACCTACATCAACACTCTCCAATTCTTCTATGAGTGAAATCTGTTTCAGATTTGCCTCTTGAGTTGGTTGATTTCAACTGGGATGGACACAAGGTGTCTTGTGACTGGCCTTTGGGCTAGCACAGAAAATATTCACCATGTTTCCTGCTTGTGATCACTAGTCAGTTACCCCTGTTGGAACATGCTTATGCATGGATCTTAAATCAGGCAGCCTTCACATGGTGAATGGTAGAAAGACATCCTATTGCCATAGCAGAGGCATTTGTGTGGAGTTGGGCATTGTAATTTGTCAGGGCAGTACAGAGGGGTCTTCACTCTGTAGCAAACCCCTGACATGGATGACAGGGATGTGTGTGATGGGACAGCATTGAGGATTTAGTTTGCATCCTACCAGTGTGCATCTGACTTGGCTTTATGTGAGCAAACAGCGTTGGGAGAACAGTAGGAAAAGTGATTTGATTTTTCACCACTGACATGATACTTCAATCAGCACAAAAATGATCAAGCTACCATTGTAGTTCTTAATGACTATGCAAGGAAATGAGACAGATGATTTGTACCATGTTGACCTTACATCAAAGTCAGTTTTACACTGAAAGTAAGAATTTAAAATGGCCGAATTTTGACAGAGTATTTTGGAGTCAGCGAGTGTGATTAGGTTGTAATTCTCAGAGTTCTCTGGAATTTGAGTTCACTATCTCAACCACGTGGTGGAACAATTATTCTTAGCCACCAGCCTTTCTCTTAACAGCTTATCAAGAGACCTAAGACTAGATTGCCTGGCTGTCCTCTTGATTCAAGGCGGTCAATGCATCAGCACAGCAGACCAACAAAGGGAAGAAAGAGCTTTTTCAAGATTTATTTTTTCCAAGAGTCTGGCTATTATTATAATCGTCAATATTCCCTGAGATGAAGTTTGAATCATATCTCCTCCTCTTCATTTCTTTCAGCCACTGTTGTAATGTTCTGTCGTTATAATCTAGGATGCACTTGGGACCTGGTGATTGTTCCATATACAAGTGTAGTTCCAATGAATTGCAAGCAAATGAAGGATTGTGATGATCTGGGGTATAATGTTACAAGCTACTAATAAAATATAATAAGCCATTTTTTATGTTGCATTACTCCAGAATTAAATCACCATTTTTGCCGACTGGAAGAGACCGTAACTGTTATATTTGAAGCACTGAAGTTGGTGTGACAATGCAATGGATGTTTTTCAATCAAACATTTTGGAATATCTAATTGAAACATCAGAAAATAAATAATTCTAAGAGCAATTGCTATAATATACTAACTCCTATTTGGGGGCCCTCTAGTGTGCAAATAAAGATAGACAGGTACACATATTTCAAGACTTGTGTTATATATCTTTGCCTCTTTGAATTATGGATAAAATAAGTCTGATCTTTTTACACACATAATCTTCCCTTCAGCTGGTCCAGATCGAACAACATCTGAAACAAGAATGGCAGTTTCCCCAGTGGTACTGTTGGGTTTGTCTGTTCCTCCAGATATTGCAATACCAAATCCGATCTTCGAATCCTGCAACAAAATTATAAAAGACAAAGAATTACTACAGGCACCAAGATGAAATGATTGCCAAATGGGTGCATCAGGAGATTCTTTTATGATTTTGGGTCTAAGGTATAATAGAAAGAGCTTATTATACTCCACAAATGATCATAGGCATCTCTCTCCATTAGACTATTGGCCTTATAGCTTGAAAGGCAGCACACTGCGAGTATGAGGTAAGGTGAGGAACAGGTCTCCAGGAACTATCCAAGCCAGTACAAGGACTGACCCCATGCCCATTGATGCCATTCTGCATCACATCGTAAGATATGTAAACTAACTGACACCCTCCCCCCCCAATCTGTGCTTAATTGTTTAATTCTTACCATAGTAAAAGTTGACTGAAATTGACTGACCAGGAACACAAATGGTGATTATGCATTATGAGCTAATTTTACACTATGCCAATGGGAACTAAAATCATGCAGAATGCATAACAGGTTGTAGTACACTAACGTTGGTTTTGAGTTACTGCTAAAGGAAAAGTTTACCCTGATTTCTCATACCTAGAGCTAGCAGGGAGCCTCCGGTCAGATGGAAAAAGATGGAAGTTGGAGAACTGCCTGCCTGTTCGAGCAGCTTGGAGATCGAAGAGGGGTGAGAAATCCTAGCTATTGTATGAAAAGTTTGGCATGATGGGGATAGGGTTATTAGCAATCTGGGCATTGAGAAATAGAGGGCATTTATTTTAGGGCTTTAATGTTGCTGCTGGATCTGCATAAATCATTGACAAACTTCTTAAACTAAGTCTGGCAACAATCATGTACAATCTATATTTTAAAACTTTTTTTGAGCGATCTGCAGCAGTCCTTTAAGTTCACTGGCTATGTTGCTCACAGCCAGGGAATGATGTTCAGAGCATGCAGGACCTATGTTCTACCCACTGGTATTTCAACACAGCAGTGTGGGCCTATTGGCAGGACCCAGACTTGTATGGATTAATCAGGCTTCTTCCTGTTCCTGTTAGTTGCCTGAGCTCATAAACTCAAGGTTCTCATCAAAATGTCAAGGGTTGGGAGAGCTCGTTAAGGCCTGTGCTTCGATTTTGCATTGAAATTCTGGTTCATTTATTCCATTATCAGGTTCAATTCTTTATGGTTCATGAGTCAGTTCCTGGATAAAATAATCTGGTTTGGCAGTGTAAATACAGGGAACAGGTTCACAGTCTTCTGGAATTTGAATTAAAACAACAACCAGGGTAAAAGTAGCTTAAGATACTTTTGTTTACTGACACTGCATCCTTTCCCTTTTCTAAGAGGAGTTGTTTTATTCTTTGAACTCAATCTGTTACAATGAATCAACAGAGAGAAGCAACAATCCTTCACTGATTTATCCCATTGTGAACCAGGAAGTATTAAGGAATTAAATAATTTAGGAAGGATCCATGGTAAATGGATCATATTTGGACACTGGAGAGAGATTCAGTGGATGAGGTGAAATTCATATCAGGGTAGATTGCGAAGTGATGTGTGGAATAGGTAGGATGGATCAGCTGACCAGTTCCAACATCATAGGTTCTGAAGTAAAACTGGGGATCAATGAGATGGGCACGGCGGGTTAACCCAACAATATTACAATTACACAATTCTCCCTTGAGGCTTTTCCATGGCTGGTTGATGCTCTGTAACTACAAATTTAAAAATAGATAAACTTTTTTTATTAAGGGCTTCCATCTTACTGATGAAGCATCAGGCTAATCCACATCCAACTACGGTCTCTTAAAACACTGCTCAAATTTTGACAGCTGTGACAAATTTCACCACTATAGCTAAGACAATTTAAAACATTCTTAAATAATCAACAAAATTCTGACAGAAACAACCCACAATATTCTAAAAAGAAAGCAATTTGCCTTATCTCCCAGTGTTAACAGACTTTTAAAAATTCCAGAATCTTGATCTGCATTTCTGCATTCTTCCTTGGGCCACACCCTACCAACGTTCTGAATTTTGTTACTAATCAGTTTATTAGTTTCTTGAGGTATATTATTTACATCCAGACAGATGAAAAATGGCACATTGTTCTCTGCCATTTTTACTTTTACTGAAAGTAATGCAGAGAGAAAAAAACATAAATTTACCCGATTTATCAACACTGTGTGCTGCTCCCATATCAGAGTTTCTTCCATTTCTACAAACTGCAAAGAATAAATCAGATTATTATAAAATTACATTTTCAGTAAAAACAACTACTGTTTAAAGCTTTATTACACCCCTTTCTGTTAATAATGTTAACCTTCCTCAGATACACTTTTCAAGGTATTGACTCTTCTGTAGCTGCAATTACCGAGTCATTGACCTTATTTGGCTCTTGTTCTCAGGCACTGATTTATCTTGGAGCTCTGTCCCCATGGGCAGTAAGTAATATGATACAGTTCCCTGCCTGTTGAATTTTGTTGGGCAACAGTTCACTAGGCACTGTCTTTTGATAGTGTAGCTTATGATGGGATCAAGTTGCCTCTCTTTGTGTTGCTCAGATGTCCATTCTTAAATTTTCAGTCTATCCTGGGGGTTGGAGTGAAGAATGTTGGTAGTTGGTTCAACTTTGAAAAATATTATAGCTAACATTCGAATAAGTGCACTTGCCAATAGATATCAGTAGATAATAATTAGCAATGTGCATTTTGACATATCCTTGCCCTGATTCAGAGATACCTCAGTTGTCATTCCAGTTGTGCAAATCAACTTGACAGCAGACAATGGATAGATGCTGGGGTGGTCATTTGTCTGGTCCTATATCAGACCCTCACTGGTCTTTCCCTTTTCCTATACCAGATGTCTTTACGTCTAGTATTTTTATTTTGGGTCACTGACAGCCACACTTGTGAATACTTAGCTTCACACTCGTTATTGGCCACATATATTGATGGGTTCACCTCACCCGCTGTCTCGGTCCTGGTGCTGACCCTAGCCCTGTGCCTGACTTGTTAATGGGCTCATGAACACAGACACTATCCACAGTGATGAACTATTGGGAGTTTGTAATAAACTGGTAGAGTCCCCAACAAGAATATCTGGGGTCAAGTCGGATTTGCCCTGGAGGTCTATCATAACTTGATCTAACAGGTTTGTTAAGAATATTATTTGTTCCCTGTGCTAATGAACTGTGTGTTTCTTCAACAAAGAAAGCCAGGCGGTAACTCAGCACTGCAAGGATGGCCAGTATGAAAAAGTAACCTGAGACAATCAGACTTGGGCCGATGGGTGCAAACCATTTCTCAACCAAGAGAATCTAACCTGGGACAGCACATTACATCAATCCACTCCCTGCATAGCTAAACCAATCTGAACTGCGCGACCATGCAGCAGCCCTGTAAGAATGTACAGCCCTCTCAAGCCTGAAGCCTCCTCAGAACACCCACCTCAAACAATGAAAATCAAAATACTCAAAAAACCGATCCACATCTCAACACTGCAATCTTCCAAATCTTTAAAGGGAGCATTCGTTTTTGATTAGTTGGTGGTTGAATTCATATTTGAAAATTTAATTTTGAACCCAGTCTGGTATTGGTCATGTGACCAGCCTGTTTCCAGCCCTTTTTCAAAACTGGGAGAGACTGCTGAGCTGGTCTGGTGTGTCTGCTATTCTTCAGCTCCATCTGTAGCCATTCTAATGGAAATTGAATTCTAATGGAAATGGTCATTTAATGTAGGTAAAAGGACTCTTACCCACCAGCTGGAGAACCAGTCAGAGCTCCACAATGTCTAGTTTTGGGAATTAGGCAATTAAATCAAACACTTAACTGGGCAGTGGTGGTCATTCTGTAGATCAATGACCTTGGGTGGAAATCCCACTTCCCAGGAGCTGCTGGCCAAGTAGAGAGCAGCAGCAGTGCCCTATTCAACACTGTCACTGAGGAGGTGGCTCAGGGTTGAGGCGGGAGGGAATTTGACAGCTCAATTAAATGTGCCCACCTCCCTACTCCCTTCAGAGGGTGCATTAAGTATTGCCCTGGGTTCTGCTGGCGTTGCTCATTTGAAATTTGAACCCTGGTAGCTCATTGGATAGCACTGCTGTCTCAAAGCACGAGGGACCCGGGTTTGATTCTACCCTTGAGAGACTGTCTGTGCGGAGTTTGCATATTCTTTCCAAGTCTGCACGGGTTTCCTTCGGGTGCTCTGGTTTCCTTCCAAAGATGTGCAGGTTAGGTGAATTGGCCATGCTACATTGCCCATTGTGTCCAGGGATTTGCAGGCTAGATGAATTACCCATGGGAAAGGCAAGGTTACTGGGATAGGGTAGCGTAGGGAATTAGGTCTGGGTGGGATGCTCTTCGGAGGGTCAGTTTGCTCTAAAGGGTCTGCTTCCACACTGATCCTACAAAATTCTATGAAACTGAACCTCAGTGGCTGAACTCTTTTGGTACAGTAAATGATCTGCATTTCTCAGTTATTGGTTGAACATTTTTCATATAATTTTCTTCAGAATCTAGTTTGTGGATTCAAATTCCACATTTAGACTTGAACAAATAATGCAGGCAGAGAATTGTAGGAACTGCAGATGCTGGAGAATCTGAGATAACAAGGTATAGAGCTGGATGAACACGCAGGCCAGGCAGCATCAGAGGAGCAGGAA
>NC_063360.1:12353010-12371986 GCF_021869965.1 Rhincodon typus | reverse complement strand
TCCCACATCTCCCGCACCTCATCCCTCACACCCCGTCCACGCAATAAGAACCAAAAAAGAATCCCCCTCGTCCTCACGTACCACCCCACCAACCTCCGGATCCAATGCATCATCCTCCGACACTTCCGCCATCTGCAATCCGACCCCACCACCAAAGACATCTTTCCCTCCCCACCCTTATCTGCTTTCCGGAGGGACCACTCTCTCCGTGACTCCCTTGTCCGCTCCACACTCCCCTCAAGCCCCACCACACCCGGCACTTTTCCCTGCAACCGCAGGAAGTGCTACACCTGCCCCCATACCTCCTCCCTCACCCCCATCCCAGGCCCCAAGAAGACTTTCCACATCAAGCAGATGTTCACCTGCACATCTGCCAATGTGGTATACTGCATCCGCTGTACCCAGTGTGGCTTCCTCTACATCGGGGAAACCAAGCCGAGGCTCGGGGACTGCTTTGCAGAACACCTACGCTCGGTTCGCAATAAACAACTGCACCTCCCAGTCGCGAACCATTTCAACTCCCCCTCCCATTCCTCAGACGACATGTCCATCCTGGGCCTCCTGCAGTGCCACAACGATGCCACCCGAAGGTTGCAGGAACCTTCCGCTTACTCATATTCCGCTTGGGAACCCTGCAGCCCAATGGTATCAATGTGGATTTCACAAGTTTCAAAATCTCCCCTCCCCCTACCGCATCCCAAAACCAGTCCAGCTCATCCCTGCCTCCCTAACCTGTTCTTCCTCCCACCTATCCCCTCCTCCCACCTCAAGCCGCACCTCCATCTCCTACCGACCAACCTCATCCCGCCCCCTTGACCTGTCCGTCCTCCCTGGACTGACCTATCTCCTCCCTAACTCCCCAACTACACTCACCTTTACTGGCTCCATCCCCGTCTCTTCGACCTGTTTGTTTCCTCTCTACCTATCCTCTCCTCTATCCATCTTCTATCCGCCTCCGACTCTCTCCCTATTTATTTCAGAACCCCCCTCCCCTCCCCCTTTTCTGATGAAGGGTCTAGGCCCGAAACGTCAGCCTCTCTGCTCCTATGATGCTGCTTGGCCTGCTGTGTTCATCCAGCCCTGCACCTTGTTTTCTCGGATTCTCCAGCATCTGCAGTTCCTACCATCTCTGATTCAAAAGGAGAGCAATGTTTTGTTTCATTTGGTCTCAGAAAGTAGTAATTTTGCTGAAGCTGCATTCATTGCTCTTTCTAATTGCTCTAAGAGGGGAACCTTGAGGCGAAGGTTTAACTCTGATGTTGCTGTTCTTGTCCTTCCTGATGGCAGTCCTCATGAATCTGGGACGTTTTCATTAAATAGGTTCACTGAAATGCTGCTTTACGTCCTTAGATGGTACACCTCAGATATGAGAGTATTTAATTAGAACTTTACTCAGGCGGCAATTTTCTAATTGAAAAATGTTGAGCCAATCAAGGCGAATTTTGCCCAAACAATTTCGTCCCATCAAGCTTGGGCCCCAAGACTTTTACTACAATCAGTGGTAACTGAATCAGTTGCTTCTTGTAAGAGACCAGAACCGAAGTTGTACCCTTAATCTGTCAAGGCTCCCTGTACAGTTCTCAGCCTAGCCAAGGTCTTGTGCAAACTTAAGATTTAGGACCTCTCTTACAGTCAAAAGGGAGCGGTGAATTAAAATATTGTCATTTTTATCCTCAAACCAGTCCAGTTTACGGAATGGGCAAAGGTAGTAGGGGGCTGTCCTTCACAAGGCTGGACATGAGCCATGTGTACTTGCAATTACAGCTAGATCAGGATTCCCAGAATTATGCTACAATTAATATCTATAAGGGTTTGTACCAACAAACGAGACTGACATTTGGGGTATCATCAACCTCTGCAATTTTTCAGCAGATGATGGAGAACATTTTACAGGGTCTATCCCACGTTGTCATTTATCCAGATAACGTGCTAATAATAAGGAAGTCCAATAAGTAACACTCAGAACTTGGACATTGTCCTTAAATGTTTCTCCCAGGTGGGCATATGCCTTAGAAGGGGAAAAGGTGTTCCAGGCACCCAAGTGACCTACTTGGGCTAGAGCCTGCAAGACTCGGTTATACCCATTGGAAATAGTGAGGGCAAACAAAGGTGCCCAATTCCCACATCCATACCAGAGCTTAGGCCTTTCCTTAGGCTGGTGAACTATTATGGTAAGTTCATATATAACCTGGCCTCCATCCTGGCACCTTTGTATCAACTCTTAAAAAAGAGTCAGCCTCGGAAATGATCGCGTTGCCAAGACGCAGCTTCGAGGGAAGTGGAAAAAACAGCTATCATCCTCGAAGGTGTTGGTACACTACGATACCAAGAGACATCTGGTATTGACATGTGATGCCTCTCCATATGGCATTGGGGTAGTATTAGCTTATAGATGGCCCAATGGAGAGGAACGCCCAATAGCCTATGTGTACAGGATTTTGGTTAAGGCAGAGCATAAATACGCTCAGATAGAAAAGGAAAGTTTAGAGCTCACATGTGAAGTCAATATCTTTACAGATGTAAATTTGTAATGATAACAGACCCCAAACCCCTGCCTGGTCTACTTAGAGGACAAGGCATTGGCCGCCCATAACTTCAGGCCGAATTCAGCAATAGGCTCTAATACTAAGTATATAAATTTATAAGTTGGAACACAAGTAACAAATGCGAATGCATTGAGCCACCTCCCTCTGGTGGATAGACCACCGGTGGTACTGCCAGTAGAACAGTCCATTCTGGTTTTAAACTTTCTGGACACACTTCCAGTCACAGCTGACAATATCAGAGGTCGGACAAAGAAAGATCTGGTCCTGGTAAAACTGAAACAGCTGGTGGTGAGGGGGGAAACCAAAGGGCCATCACATCAAGAATCAAAACCTTGTTGGACCTGAAGAGACCAGATCACAGTAGAAAATGGCATATTATGGGGAGAAAGAGTGATTATCCTGAGAAAAGCTTACAGCCAGATACTGGCTGAATTCCACCAGAGTCATCCAGAGGTTTCCAAAATTAAAATGTTGATGAGAAGTTGTGTCTGGTGGTCAAGATTGTATGCAGACACAGCTGTGTTGGTGGGGCCCAGAGTGCGAACAAGGACAAAACTTACCGCCATTAGCTCCCCCACATTCATGGGAATGGCCAGGTAAACTCTGGTCTTGGTTACGCATTGACTATGTAGGTCCTTTCATGGGTTCAGTGTTCTCATTGTGGATGCTCATTCAAAGTGGCTGGACGTGCATAGAGTTCATTAATCAAACATGGGGATAATAGAAAAACTCTGTGCATCTTTTGCAATACAAGGACTCCTGTAAGTGTTGGTCATAGATAATGGGGCATTGTTTACCAGCAGGGAATTTAAGTATTTCCTGAAGTCGAATGGTATTCAACATATAATGACAGCTCCACAGCATCCATCATCGAATGGTCTGGCAGAAACAGCAGTCCAAACTTTGAAGGCAGGCTTAAAGAAACAGCCTACAGCTTCACTAAATACCAAACTGTTCTCATTCCTATTTGATTATCAGACCACCCCTCATGCAACTGCAGGGATAGCTCTGGCAGAGTTACTAATGGGGAGAACACTCCTCACCAGGTTAAATCTGATCTTCCCGGACCTGAGAGGGAGGGTGAAACGGCATCAGGAATGTCAATGCTGGGCACAAGGTTCTGCTAAACGAGAGAGACAGCTTATTTCAGGGGATGAAGTTTGGCACTGGACCCACGGGAATGGCCCTGCAGGGTAAGAGACATGGTTGACGTGAGGTCAGGTCCAGTGACATAGGTGTGATGGTCCTGAACAAGCACATGGACAATACAAAAGCTGCAAACTCTCAAACAATGTGGGAGAAAAACGTGCCTGACACCTGGATAGCCTTTCCGACTGCTACGGAACCCGTGGGTTCTCCCTCTCCATCAAGTGTTGAAGATACTTCAGAATTGGAGATGGACAAAACAGATGTTGCTGCCTCGATGCCTTTGCCACCTGAAGAAGAGATTAATTTCTTCCAAGGTGTTCTGGCCGCTAGAGGCAAGCTACTATGTGTTACACACCACCTGTATCAGAGGCAGAGTCGGAAGAACCTGACCCTGTGCTAAAAAGCCGCAGGAAGAGCTACAAAAAATACTGGCCTCTGCCCTCAGACTTGGAGGGGGAGGGATGTAAAAATTGTAATGAGGTCAGCCAGGTAGACGTCATAGAGTATGAGTTCCCCAAGTGGGGCTGTTAACCTGGTCCAATCAGAGAGCCTTTGCTGACAGATGTAAACAGGAGCGTCAGTCATCTGATTCACTCAGAGCTGACCCTGAAGATGATGGATCAATGTCAAGGGCTTTCTACATGTTAATTAAAGACTGACTTGGTGATATGATACTGGCCTATGTGAAGTTATTTCAGGTGACTCTTAAACTGACAACATGTGCTGCAATTATAATTAAATGTGACATTTGTAAACCTGGCAGTCTCTGACTTTAACCAATCAGATGTATGGGACGATCAATTATAAACCAGTGCTTGTTTGAAAAGTGGGACAGTCACCAAATTCTTCTCAGCTCAAGGCAAGTCTCTCAAGTTTGATGCCGATGCACAATGGCACCGAATGGAGGCCACTCAGCTGCAGTTTCCTTCTGAAGTCATCAGACCACAATTTTGCCCCAGTGTGCATTGCTGTAGGCCTGCCAGCAACACAACCTCCTAATCTTGATCTGATGTGAACTCTGATTCCAATCAGTATTTTACTGATAACCACAAATTTTTAGCAGCTCTCAGTCAACCATTGGGTTCAGCTGAGGAGACCGCCCCTCACACCTTTGAGGAATAGCAACAACAGCCTGCATTTGTGTAGCACTTTTGAAATAAATGTTTCAATGCACTGTTAAGAGTTTAATCAGCTTAATTCCCTCAAAATTTTGATAATTTGAGACTAACTAAAAAAGAAGTTAGGATAGAAGTGGGACTTAAGCAGCACTGCAGAATCATACATACAGGAGAGCCTTTGGTCAACTGTCTGCACTGACAAAAAAACTACTCTAAATTTACATGAGTCCCATTTTCCAGAACTTGACCCATTATTGTGGCATTTCAAGTGTTTATCCAAGTACTTTTTAAGAGGTTTTCCCATTCAACTACCCTCCTAGAAGTGCATTCCAGATTCCCACCATCCGGATGCATCCCAGAACTGCACAGAGTCACGAGCACAGCCCAGTCATAGATCATAGAATCCCTACAGTGTGGAAACAGGCCCTTCGGCCCCACAAGTCCACAATGACTCTCAGAGCATCCCACTCAGACCCATCCCCCTATAGTTTAGCATGGCCAATCCACCTAGCCTGCACATCTTTGGACTGTGGGAGGAAACCGGAGCATCTGGAGGAAACCCATGCAGACACGGGGAGAATGTGCAAACTCCACACAGACAGTTGCCCAAGGGTGGATTTGAACCCAGGTCACAGGCACTGTGAGGCAACAGTGCTAACCACTGAGCCACCGTGCCACCCATCAGGCAAACCAGCCTTCCATCCATTCACTTCATCTATACTTCCCACTGCCTTGGGAAAGAAACCAACATAATCAAAAACCCCTCCCCCCACCCCGGTTATACTCTCTTCCACCTTCTTCTGTTGGGTAGAAGATATAAAAATTAGCATACACATAAGAATACATTTAAGAACAGCTTCTTCCCTGCTGAGTGAAAAATGTTTTCCTCAAATCCCCTCTAAACCTCCTGCCTTTCATTTTAAAAGTGTGCCCCCGTGTTCTTGAAGCCTCAGCTAAAGGGAATAGCTGCTTTCTATCCACCCTGTCCATGTCCCTTAATCTTATACTACTTAATCAGGTTCCCTCTCGGCTTTCTCTGCTCTCAAAACAAAATACTGAGCTTATCCAGCCTCTTTTCACAGCTAAACTACTCAGGCAACATCCTGGTGAATCTCTTTTGCACCCCTCCATTGTGATCACATCCTTCTTATCGTGTGGCGACCAGAATTGCACACAGCACTGTGGCTGTGGTCTAACCAAAATCCTCAACAGCTCCAACAAAACCTTCCTGCCCTTATAATCTATGCCATGGCTGACAAAGGCAGGTGTCCATATGACTTAACTACCCTATAAACCTGTCCTGCCAGCTTCAGGGATTTGTGGACAAACACTCCAAGTTCCCTCTGTTCCTTTCAGCTTCTGGTGTCCTGCCTTTCATTTGACTACTCCTTTGTCTTTTTCCTACTTCCAAAGTACGTTTACCAGTGGTAAATTCTCTTGCCACTGATCTGCCCATGTGACTTGTCTGTCCATATCCTCCTGTAACCCAAGTCCTCCTTCTTCACTGTCAACTACCTATGTGTCATCCTTCCTAGGAACTTATCATGCAGCCACATTTTCTTCTGTATCGTTTATACATATTAGGAACAATAGCACTGATTCCTATGGTAAGTCACTGGACACCAGCCTCTAGTATCACAAACTGTTGTAAGGTGGATTTCAAACAACAACATGACAGAATACAGGAAAGAGATTGAATGCTTAGCAGCACGGTGTAAAGACAACACTCTCTCCAAGGTCAGCAAAATGATGGATGTGGTCATTGACTTCAGGAAGCAGAGTGGAGGGCACGGCCCTGTCTGTATCAATGGTGCTGAGGTGGACATGGTTGAGAGCATCAAGTTCCTACGAGTGATGATCACCAACAATCTAACCTGGTCCACACATGTCAACACAATGGGCAAGAAAGCACAACAATGTCTTTACTTCTTCAGGAGGCTAAAGAAATTCAGCATGTCCACACGGACTCTTACCAATTTTTATAGATGTACCATAGAAAGCATCCTATCTGGATGCAAGCCAGAAACAGCAGAGAGTCATGAACACAGCCCAGTCAATCATGCAAGCCAGCCATCCATCCATCTATACTTTCCACTGCCTTGGGAAAGCAACCAACATAATCAAAGACCCCCTCAGAAGACATAAAAGTTAGCATACACGTATGAAGAGATTCAAGAACAGCTTCTTCCCTGCTGTTATTAGACTTCTGAATGGACTTCTCAAATTTTAAATTTAATCTTGATCTCGTTCGCTGTGCACCTTCTCTGCAGCCACACCATTGTATTATTTGCTCTGTTCTATTATGCTAACTCACTTTGTATGGTATGATCTGCCAGTAATACATACAAAAAACTTTTCACTGTACTGAAGTTCATGTGACAATAATAAATCAAATCAAATCAAACAGCCTTCTCCACCACACTTTGTCTCCTAGCACAAAGCTAATTTTGGATTGAACTTGCCAAGTTACCTTGGATCCCATGTGTTTTTACCTTCTTTAACAGTCTCCCATTTGGGACCTTGTTAAAGGCATTTCTAAAATCCATACAAACTACATCAACTGCATTACCCTAATCCATACACTTGGACAGCTCCTCAAAAAATTAATCAAATTTGTTAGGCATGACCTCCGTCTTAAAAAGCCATGTTGGCAATCCCTGATCAAACCTTGCCCGTAGAATATGTACAGTGTGGAAGCAGGCCATTCAGGCCATCGAGTCCACAATGATCCTCCAAAGAGCATTCCACCCAGATCCATCCCCACTTATCCTATCCCCGTAACCCTGCATTTCCCATGGCTATTCCAAGTAGCCTGCACAACCCTGAACACTATGGGCAATTTAGCATGGCCAGTCCACCTAACCTGCACATCTTTGGCCAGTAGGAGGAAACCCATGCAGTCACGGGGAGAATGTGCAAACTCTGCACAGACAGTCACCAGAGGGAAGAATTGAACCTTGGTCCCTGGTGCTGCGAGACAGCAGCGCGAACCACTGAGCCACTGTGCCCCTCTAAGTGAAGACCAATCCTTTCCTTCAGAATTTTCACCAATAGTTTCCCTAGCATCATGAAGGAGGACGAGAGAGAGAAAGAGAGATGCAAAGGGAGAGGTTTAGGGACAAATCTCTACAGTTGAGAGCCTCAGCCGCTGAAGGAGGGCTGGCACTCAAAGTGTGGAAGAAGTTAGGTTTCCTTAAAATAAAACAGATCGGTAGAACAGAACATTCTTGGAGGGCTATAAGGTTGGAAGGGGTGACAGAGGTAGAGACGATGAGGTCATGGATGGACTTGAACACAAGATTTATCATTTTAAATTTGATTTATTGGTAAAACAAGGGCTAATGTAGGTCAGCAAACATAGGGTGATGGATGAAGGCCTTGGTAGAAAGTGGTGGTACAGACGGCAGAGTTTTGAGTGGAGATTTATGGAGAATGGAAGTTGGGAGAACATTGGAACAGATGAACATGGGAAGGAACAAAGCATGCGTGAGGGTTTCAGTTAAAACGTGGACAAGAGATGATTATTATACAGGTGGAACCAAGTGGTCTTGAAACTGAAACAGTGGTCAGGAGCTCAGATCAACTTCAATTAAGATGTTGAGGTTAGAAACAGTGGATCAGCTTAATCTAGTATGAAAGCCATGAGATCCTGCCCTGAGCAGGGAGATAGAGGCACAGTTAAACATCTCAGTTCAAAGATGGCACCTCTATCAATGCAGCACCCGCTCAATTACCAAGACCCATTTCCTTACTTTTGTTCGTACAGATCCGGTCGTCTCTGAGTTTTTTGACAATGCATTGAAACCCTCCCCACTCTTTTGTCTCTATCTTTTATTTTTATTTCACAAACGATGCCTTATGTGGTCTGTCAGGTTCGCATGTACAGTCACTGAACAGCAGAGATTTGTGTATCTGTCACTGTGAGTTAACAGGTTGTATCATTTTGATTTAAGCCTGCAGTCCCTGCAGTGCTAAGCTTTAACCAGAACAATATATTCACAGTTATGCTTACCGCTTCTTGAAATCTGACAGCCATTTTGCAATTATCTTCTCATATTTCCTGACTCGGTTTCTCTCTGTCCTCCTGATTGTGTTTCCCGATATTTGGGTAACTCATTTGCCACTCCTGTGTTCGAAGAGGGTGGAGATTGTGCTTGAGGTGTATACAATAGTTCCGGGTTAAAGAATGTGCAGCAAATTCCACGCTGGTAAATTACACCTGCACCTTTAACCACAAAGTAGTGAAAACCTGCTGAGCTAACAGCCCACAGCCTACCTCTGCCCCCGCCCAGTGGTGACACAGCAACAGCACAACCTCAGGTAAACACAGCTATTGTTTTGGGTTTCGAAATCTGAGGCCTATTATACATCCTGCACCAGGGCCCTCAATTTAGTCAACATTCCAAAATTACAGACATAAATGCAGAAACACAGTCACACCAATTATCTGAGCATCTGGAAAGTTTCCTAGCCCAGAGGAATTATAACGGCCATCAAACATTAACTGGTTGGTATGAGGGAGGTGCCCCTTGCATACCAAGTTTGATACAGACATGCCATAATTCTCTGTACACACAGACTAAAGTTACTAAACTGTTTCTACTGGCTTCAATTCTCAATGCTGGATTCGCTCGTTTAAAATCTAGGATAGCTTCACGTAACAGGCTAGCAGGTGTATGCATCCATTTAAACACAGATCTACTGCTGAAAAGGGCTCCTACCCAGTCATGGTAGTGTCCATACCTTTGAACCAGGAGGCCCAGGTTTGGGTCCCACTTGTTCCAGAGATGTGTAACAACATCTTTGAACAGGTTGACCAGAAAATATTTCTGTTGCTGAAATTCTCATTGACACCTTTACCTGCAGAAGTACCTATTCTGATGCATTTCAGTTAGCCTCCCTTTCCCACCCAAAGTCATCCAAAACTCTGCTGCGCCCACATTGTGCAACAGCCTTATTCACCCATTACCCCTATGCCTGCCAATTAATGTTGGCTTCTGGTTAAGTCATGCTGTTTTCTTGTTTTCAAATCTTTCTCATTCTTGTTTTCAAACCTTTCCATGATGTAGATCCTCCACATATCCTCCCTCCCACAACCAATGTGTGCCCTAAATTATATGGCAACTGGGTCGATAAGCTTAGTCGGCTGGAAAGCTGGTTTGTGATGTAGAGTAACACCAACAGTGTGGGTTCAGGGTTCAATTCCTGCACTGGCTGAGTTTACCATAAAGGGCCTTCCTTCTAAACCTCTCCCCTTGCGTGAGGTGTCATGACCTTAGGTTAAACCATCACCAGTTGGCTCTCTCTTAATGGACAGCGGCCCTCTGGGACTATAGTGAATTTTGTGTGATACGGCCTAAAGCTGGTGAAAGAAAAAGTGAGGAGCAAGAATCTGCATTTACATAGGAATGCAGGAAGAGGAGAAAACTATTTACCTCCTCCGTACTGAATCTGATCTACCAATCAATGAGATCATGGTTGATCCATGACATAACTCTCTATATACATCTTTGTCCTATAATAGTTTGGATAACAAAAGTCTTCCAAATCTCAGATTTAAAATGAACAATGACCTAATGTTAGTTGCTACTTATGGAAGAACATTTCAAATTTCTACCACTCTTTCTGTGTAGTGATTCCTAATTTCACTCCTAAAATATGTGGCTCTAATTTTAGATCACTGTATGTCCCCAGACCTAGACTTGCAAACCAGTAGAAATAATTTCTCCTAATCTACCCCATCTGTTGCCCTTAACGTATTCATTGAGAACTTTGCACAAATCACCCCATAATCTCCAAGGAATACGAGTCTAATTTATGTAATCATATTTTATTCCTTGGAATCTAGGTATCATTTTGGTAAAGCTATGCTGCACTCTCTCTGAGGTCATGATATCCTTCCTAAAGTGCAATGCGCAGAGTTAAACATTAGGCTCCAGGTGTAGTCTAATACAGCTTTGTAAACTGCAGCATTACTTCTAAATCCTTGAATTCTTGTCCTTCAAATATAAAACCAAGTATTCCATTAGCCATTTTGGCTATTATCGTTGCCTGACCACTTTAATTGCTTGAATGCCCACAGAAACATATGAATTAAGAATAGGAGTAGGGCCATTTGACTCCTCAAGTTTGCTCCACCATTTGATAAAATCGTGGCTGATCTGATTGTTGCTCAACTCCACTTTCTGTCTTCGATGTAACCATTGAATTTCTTGTTTATTAAGAATTTCTCCAACTCGGCCTGAGCATATTCAATAAAAATAATCGATAACCCTACTTTCCCTGCCATGTGGGGAAGAGAGTTCCAAAGATGAACAACCCTTTGAGAAAATATTTCTCCTCATCTCCATCTTAAATGAAGTCTCCCAATGACCTGAATATATACACAAGCAAAATGATCTACAGGACCATAAGATATAGGAGCAGGATTAGGCCATTTGGTCCATCGAGTCTGCTCCACCATTCAATCATGGTTGATATATTTCTTAACCCTATTCTCCTGCCCTCTCCTCACAACCAGTCAGCCAACCCTCTATCCATGCCAGTACCTTGCCCTGAACATCATGGGCTCGTCATTTAGCAGCCTTCTGCGTAGCACTTTGTCAAATGCCTTCTACAAATCCAAATAGATCACATTCATTGGCTCTCCTTTGTCTAACTTGCTCATTACCTCAAAGAATTCTAGCAGATTTGTCAGGCATGACCTCTCCTTGTTGAAGCCATGCTGACTCAGCCCTATTTTGCCATGCACTTCCAAGTAGTCCACAATCTCATTCTTAATAATGGAGTCTTAAAATCTTACCAACGACAGAGGTCAGGTTAAGCAGCCTATAGTTTCCTACCTTCTGCCTCCCTACCTTCTTAAACAGGGGTGTTACATTAACCATTCTTCAGTCATAGAGTCATGGAGTCATACAGCACAGAAGCACACCCTTCTGTCCAACTTGTCTGTGCTGACCACACATCCCAAACTGACCTACTCCCATTTGCCAGTTTTTGGCCCATCTTCCTGTAAACCCGTTCAATTCATATGCCCATCTAGATGCCTTTTAAATATTGTAGCTGTACCTGACACCACCAAATCCTCTGGCAGCTTGTTCCATACATGCACCAAGCTCTGTGTGAAAAGGTTATCCCTCAGGTCCTTTTTAAATATTTCCCCTCTCATCTTAAACCTATGCCATCTAGTTTTGGTCACGCACCCCACCCCCCACACCCCACCCTAGGTAAAAGACCGTGGCTATTCACCCTTTTCATGACCTCTATAAGGTCACCACTCAGCCTCAAGTTCTAGGGATAAAAACCCCAACCTGTTCAGTCTCTCTATAACTCAAATCCTCCAGTCCCGCCAACATCCTTGTAAATCTTTTCTGCACCATCTCAAGTTTAACAACATCCCTCCTAGAGAAGGGTGACCAGAATTATAGCAGTATTCTAAAAGGGGCCTCACCAATGTCCTTTACAGCCACAACATGACGTCCCAACTCCTATACTCAATGTTCTGACCAATGAAGGCAAGCGTGCCAAATGCCTTCTTCACCACCCTTTCGACCTACGACTTCACTTTCAAGGAACTATGCACTTGCACTCCTAGGTCTTATTGTTCGGCAATACTCCCCAGGGCCCTACCATTAACTGTATAAGTCATGTCCTGGTTTGCCTTTCCAAAACGCAGCCTTCCCTGACTCCAGAGATTCCTGAAGGCCTCCAGGTGACTGCCTACTTCTGTTTGGTCTGAGTCTCTTAGAGTAATTTGATTTTTGATGACAGTTTATAAGGAGTCAAATTCCAGAAAGGACCACAAGCATTTCTCTCCATAAGAGTGAGACAACTGGTTATCTATAGCTTGAGGGTAACCATTCTGTAATCGTGGAGTAAGGTGAGGAGGCAGGAACTTGATGCACTCAGGCAGTATAAAACATGTAATAGCTGCTCAGCCACTTGTTAAAACAGTTTTCCTGAATGCTTGATTCCATCTACATTGATAGAAACAGAAATAAGAACAGATATTTCCTGATTTTCTCCGCCATTTAAACTCAGCTCCTTCATATTCTTCTGCTTATAGTAACTCAGCACATCTTGTCATTTTGGACAGTATTATTGAGTTGCCTGTATCAACAACACACAGACTGTAGAGATTCAAGAAGATGCTAACTATCACCTTCTTAGCGGCAATTAGGGATGAACAATAGATGCTGACCTAGCTGCCAATGCCCTCATCCCGTGAAGAAATTGAGAGAAATCTCATGGAACCAAAAGCAAAATACTCCACACATTGTAAATTTGAAATAAGAACAGAAAATGCTGTAAATACTCAGTACGGCTAATGGCATCTGCAGAGAGACAAATGCAACAGTTAGGTTATTCAAAGGGCGACACGGTCAAGATCTGGTGAGGTCAGGACTCAACGTAGGCGAGCTTTGAAAATCATGGTCCCAAAGGTCATTTCAGGATCTGAATGACTCCAGACAGTTTCAAATTAATAATTCTTTAAGCTCCTTCAGGAGAATGCTAAGGACCCTGACTGTTCCTGAATGTAGTTTTCAATTCTTTACCTGACAATCCTGAACCGTCTTGTTTGCGTCAGCACACAGATGTCATGTTCACTGTGGAACTGAAGTATCTCTGCAGCTGTCTCCAAAACAGATATTTGGGCTCAACTACCACTGTTACATGCACTGGGACCTGACTTTGTTCTTTAAAGTTGCTCATTCCACCTCCCATGGCCTTGCTAGGAGCTGTGTGCTCCAATCGGCAAGTCAACAGCAGCTCCTAACTATGACTGACACCTGCCTTTATCACTGGCATCAAGCAGGCAGCTCTTTCCTCCAGAAGACACTCAGTGTCTACTCTACTCCTGGCCAGTTAGGTCACTTACATTTAAAAATCACACCTTTAGAGTAACACAGGCACAGGGTAGTACTGGATTCCAACTGGGTGTTGAGATCAACCTAGCATTGAAAATCCAGCCCACTGTTTCAGGCCAACAACTTTTCACCAGAACTCAGATCTTCAATTGTTGCTATTGCTGTGTCATTAAGCTAGTATAATTGTCCTGTATGAATTTGTTAGTGCTGTGTTTAGTGCTCTGAATTTTGTCTGATAATAATCCTGTGCAGTGCTTAATGCTTTACTATATTAAAGATGCTACATAAGTGCAGGTTGTTGTAATAATAAACTGTATTTATATACCTGTGCTGTAAAAGACTGTGTTACTGTGTTGCAATATCAGTTTTTGAAAGGCTTTCAAGATCTGGGTGTCGTTGGCTGGCAGCGTTTGTTGCCCATCCCCAATTGTCCTTGAAAAGATGGTAGTGAACTGCCACTGGTATTTTGGCACCAGCATGGCAACAAGCACAGAACCTTCACCACTCAATCTGAATTTTTGAGTTTTGTTTAGAGGTGTGGCGTAAAATTTAGGCTGCAGTGTGATTGTGCTGTAACACAGTATATTAGTGCTGTAGTGTAGTGTGTTACAGATGTAATGGAGAGTTAATGACGAAATGGAGCACTAGCGCTGTTACACAGTGTTATTGCTGCAATGCAGTGTATTACTGCTGTAAATCTGTATATGTAATTTACTACCTCACAGTAGGACATTGAGTAAATTTAAGGATACAGATTTTTAATTAGTAATCTAGTAATTAGGTTAAAGCATTAGAGAGAGCGGGCAGGAAAGCAGAGTTGAGGACAAGATGGGATCAATCTTGATCGTATTAAATCGTAGGCCAGGCTCAAGGGGCTGAATTGCCTACTCCTCCTAGTTCTTATGTTCTTAACAGTGTATTTGTGTATTAACACCATGTTCTGCAATATACTGTTAGTGCTGCAATGCATTGTGTACTGCTATAATGTGGTGTAAGTACTTTAATTTTACTGCTATAACACTGAGTATTTGTGTTGTAATACAGTGTAAGAGTACTATAATGCAATATATTAGTGTAACATAATGTGGCAGTGCTACAACTGTTAATGCAACATACTGTGTTGGTGCTGCAATGCAGTATGTTAGTGCTCTTTGCGCTGTGCCAGTAGTTGGGTTGCTGCTTTTTCTATCAATGCCCTTGGGTTAGGGATGAGGAACAGTCACTCACCCATGATCCAATTATCACTGGTAGCAAGAGCTAGTGTGGTTTTTCAATAAGAATAGGTTTTGGCTTGACTAAAATGGACTCCATAGTTGAATTAAAATGAATGAGGGATAAGCCTACACCTTCTTGGTTCATGCAAGATGGTAATCATGCCTTAGTGGTAACACTCTGAGTCAGTAGGTTCTTGGTTAAATTTGCAGTCCAGAGACTTCAACGTAAACTGCAGGTTGGCACTTCAGTGCACAACTGTGGGAGTGCTGCATTGGCTGAGGTCCCATTTTTCAACTGGGACTTCAAGGTCCCCTTACCCGTCTCGGTCCTATTAACCTTCTCATCTTTCAAAGCACACCTTGGCAGTTCTCTCCTGTGCCTTTTCCAGTATTTACCCCACAGCTGATCAGTTAAAAAAGCAAGTCTGTCATAATTGGTCCTCAGCATGATCCAAAAACCAAAAACCATCCAAAAATCTGTCTTGCTTTTACAGTATCATAGTGGCAATATTTCTAAAAATACTTAATCAGCTGCTAAACACTTTGAAATGTCTTGTGTTTGGGAAAGGGTTACACAAATATAACTTTGTTTCTGTGATTTGAGTCCACAATAAGTAGTGCAATTTAGCTTTGAATATTTGTAGAGCTAAGAAAATTAGATGAATCATAATCAAGGTCTATAAAACTTTTAGACTGATTGTTAGATCTTGTGGTGGGGAATTGACAGGTAATCACAGAATCACTACAGTGTGGAGGCAGGCCATTCAGCCTATTGAATGCACATCAACTCTCAGAAGAGCAGGCCACCCAGAGCCACCCCCTACCCTATCCCTGCATTTCCCATCCTAGACACTATGGGCAATTTAGTATAGCCAATCCACCTAACCTGCACATCTCTGGACTGTGGGAGGAAACATCCAGAGGCAACCCATACAGACACAGGGAGTATGTGCAAACTCCACGCAGTCACCTAAGGCTGGAATCAAACATGGGTCCCTGGCACTGTAAGGCAGCAGTGCTAACCACTGAGCCATCGTTTTTTCCCACAGTTTTAAAACATAACTATTTAAAGTGTAAAATAACACAGTTCCCTGCACTAACCAATCCAATTAGTGAAACAACACTCATTAGCAAACAGTGTTTCATTCAGTGCCTGAATTTAAAACAGTAAAATACTTGAATAATGCTAATCTTCTTTTAAAAATTCAGAGTTTTCAAATAGCTGTGACACTGAGTTTCGAGGCAGGGTTGTCAAGTAGAAACCTTTGAGCAGTCAGACTTGTTCAACAGGAACAACAGCATAGCTAAGTGGTTGGTAATTTTGGAGAATGACTCTTATGCCATTAGCCCTCACTTGCTGGTTTTGTTGCCACCATTATGCTTCTGCAGTCTTATAGACCAGAAATTACTATCAGCTGAACCTTCAACCTTGTTCACAGACTTGGACGGCTATTGCAGACAATCAGTTTAGCTATGCACTGCCAGTTCAAACAGCCTCATCCAGCACTACACGTCCTGCTCACATCTGGCAAAACATCTCAGTATTCCAGGATTGTGCCACAATGCAAAGATAATTCGCAGTTTCTTTCCTCTCTACTGCAAAAAGCCTTTTAAAAAATTCTTTTATGTCTCCTCCAGAGCAAGAAATTTGTTCTTTGTCACTAATATTGAGACCATCCACTTAGTTACCACTGCTTTGACCTTCCTTCAACTAGGTCACCAGGCTTAATATCCACTAATGTGTGTCTCTGCCTTAACCTTGAAGTTGCTTATCTTTGCTCATGGCTTCTCCAAGCTCACTTTGTCTTTGACCGTATTCAGATTTAATCCTTGACCACCCGACTTCATTTCCTGGTCCCCATGCTACTTCATTTTGCTCATGGTTTTCTCTCATGTGCTTTCCCCAATCTCTTCAAATTTACTGTCAGCAGTCCACCCCCGCCCCCCACACCCCCCCGCCCCCCGCAAAGGTCTGACCCATGACTGTGTCCTTACAAATTATCAGAAAGAAAAACAGAAGTTGCTGGAAAAACTCAGCTGGTCTGGCAGTGTCGATGAAGAGAAGTCAAGAGTTAACATTTTGGGTACTGTGACCCTTCCTCAGAACTGTTCTAAGGAGGGGTCACCAGACCCGAAACGTTAACCCTTATTTCTCTTCACAGATGCCGCCAGACCTGCTGTGCTTTTGCAGCAACTTCTGTTTTTCTTTCTGATTTACAGCATCCGCAGTTCTTTCGGATTTTGTAAATTATCACCTCATCTCCTCTCCCTCTCTCCTGCCAAGTCCGTGAATGTGCTGCTGTATGCCAAATCTGTGCTCACTTTCTCTGGAACTGTAGTGAAACACTCTAATCACGTTTCCACCCACGTTATCTATAAAAATGACATTTATGAAAGTCTTAACTGACATCCTATGTGATTGTAACATTGGTAAACTATCTCACCTTCAGCATTCTCCTTTTATTTTTCAACTACATACCTTCCCTTAGTGACTTTATCCACAAACAGTGTCAGTTTCAGCATGCATGCTTGTGACACCCATATCTCACTTACCACCATCTCACTCAACCCTCTACTGTCTCTAAATTATCAGACAGCATGTATGGCATTCAGTAATCAACAAGCAGTAGTTTTCTCCACTTTGATATTAGGAAGATTAACCTATTATCCTCAGTCCTGACAAAACTCAACTCAATTTTGTCTCTGTCTCTACCTGGAAAACATCTAAGGCTGAACAAGACAGATGGCAACCTTGGCAATGTGACTCTGAGATGAACTTGGGTGACCGTTCCATCACTTAGCTCACTTACCTCATTGTCCCCTGCAATGCCTGATGCCCCTGCCTCAGCCTATCTACTGCTCAATCCCTCATCTGTGCCTCAGTTCATTGATCTCATGTTCACCTTGAGTTTAAAGTTAGAGGAGACCAGATATCTCACAGGCTTGTACGACCAACGTGAGTGAGGTATTCCTCACTCAAATAAAATTCTTTTCACTCATAGTCCCTATGCTTGCGGACTTACATTTGCTCCCAATTAGATAATGCCTCAAGTTTAATTAAATTCCTTCAAGACCTTGCTTTCCCTGTCATTACAAATGTCTCCGGCCAAGCAAACCCTGAGGGATATCTGTGCTCCTTCTATTTCCATTTCATGTCACCCTCAAACCTAATTGATCCATCACCAGCTATCAAAGCCCTGAACCTTTCAATCTCTTTCCTGTTTTAAAATCTACCCATTTGACTTTTCACTTTCTCTTTAGGTAGTTTGGTATCAAATTTTGTTCAGTAACTCTCTTGTGAAATTCCTTGGGATGTTTTATAATGTTAAAGATTCAATATATATACACAAGTTGTTATATTCCATATGGAATTCTTCTGCTTGTGTTATTTTTATCCACCAATATGATCAATGGGAATTTTTCAGCTGTCAATGACTTGCTCAGTTCAGTCATTGGAAATCATGGGCCGTTGCAAGCAAATTGTATAGTGTGGGTGAAGTATGAGCAGTTTGAAAAACAGTGTCAGTGATTTAATTGACTCACTGACAATTAGGGAATAGCAATTTAGTTCCTAGCCAGGTTAGTGTTTGCCTGGAAAGGAAATTTGCAGGTGGTTGTGATCCCATACGTCTGCTGCCCTTGTCTTTCCAAGTGGTAGAAGTCAGGGGCTTGGAAGATGCTGTCGAAGGAGCCTTGGTGAATTTAGGTGTTTTATTTTTGCCTTGCATTTGAGTCTGCAAGATCACAAACATCGCTACCTGTACAGTGAAATATCAGCAACTGCATGTCACCTTCAAAAGATTTGAAGATCTTCCTTCCTCTACAGTTTAATCAATTATTTTAAGTGCCACTTGATCAATGATACCATCACAATACCAAGAATTGAATCATTGACAGGTTCTAGATTGCTCCAAGGAATAATGAAACCACATAGATTAAGAAGCTTCCTGGGTTCAAATGCTGGTCTATAATGAATTAGATGTTCAGATGCCTGGTGAGGCACACAGTTGCACGGTCCTTGGACATGAGACGTTTGGGGAACTCACTGACTAACTGTTGATGAGATAGTAGGAATTGCAGAT
>NC_063360.1:12285997-12352510 GCF_021869965.1 Rhincodon typus | reverse complement strand
CAACTTTGCTGCTCCTCTGATGCTGCCTGACCCGCTGTCCTCCTCCAGATCCACACTGTGTTATCTATAATGGGGTTGCCTGTTTCATTTGGGGAGCCGTCTTGTGGTAACCGGAGGCCGGCATGCAAATTCCATCTGCTCCAGAGGTGTGTAATAACATTTCTGAACAGGTTGATTTATAAAAAGTAGGTTAAATAAAAGAAAAATGCAATAGTTTTAACCCGCTCTCAAACTGAGCCAAAATGACCAGACTCTTTTTTTGTGAAAGTTCCCCAGACTGCATGACTCCACCTGAGCTCTCCTGCCCTTTGCAAGTGCAATGTTGTTGCTGTTGTGCTCAGTGCCCTTTATTGAGTCATACAGCACAGAAACAGACCCTTCGGTCCAATCTCAAACTAAACTAGTCTGACCTGCCTGCTGCTGGCCCATATCCCTCCAGATCTTTCCTATTTATGTACTTATCCAAATGTCTTTTAAACGTTGTAATTGTACCTGCATCCATCACTTCCTTTGGAAGTTCATTCTGCATACGAACCACCCTCGTGTAAAAAGTTTGCCCCTCATCTCTTTTTTAAATCTCTCTCCTCTTGCCTTAAAAATGTACCCCTTAGACTCGAAATCCCCCATCCTAGGGAAAAGACAGCTACCATTTACCCTATCTGTACCTCTGATTATTTTATAAACTTCTATAAAGTCGCATCTCAACCTCCTATGCTCCAGTGAAATAAGTCCCAGCCTATCTGGCCTTTCTTTATGACTTAAGCCTTCCATACCCAGCAATACCCTGGTAAATCTCTTCTGAACCTTCTCCAACTTAATATTATCCTTCTTGTAACTGGGCGACCAGAACTGAGCATAGTACTCCAGAAGAGACTTCACCATTGTTCTATACAACCTCAATGTGACTTCCCAACTCCTATAATCAAAGGACCGAGTAATGAAGGCAAGCATGCCAAATGCCTTTTTCATCACCCTCTCCATATGTGACCCAAACTTAAAAGAATTATGTACCCGAACCCCTAGGTCCCTCTGTTCTACAACACACAAGGCCCTTCCATTATTTGTATAAGTCCAACCCTTATTTGTTGTACCAAAATGCAATACCTCGCATTTATCCAGATTGAATGCCATCTGCCATTTTTCAGCCCATTCACCCATTTGATCAAGATCCCTTTGTATTCTTCGAAAACCTTCTTCACTGTCTATTATGCCACCAATTTTGGTGTCGTCCACAAACTTACTAACCATGCCTTTTATAATCTCATCCAAATCATTAATATAAATGACAGACAAAAGAGGACCCAGAACCGATCCCGATTTGCACTTTCACTCTTGCAATCTGTGAGCACTGTGCTCATGACACGAATATGGTGAATATGCAGTCTATTGTTGTAGTAAAACTTTTTCACTGCCCTAAAGGTCTGTTCTAATAATCATCATTTATAACTTTTTCGCCGAAGTGCGCTGCAGCACGGCTATCTGAAGTCCCAATATTGGATCAGCCATGGTTGTACCCTGAAATGTCTGGAACAGAAAGTCTACTGAGGTCCATTAATGAAGAATAGGTGATGTATTTTGATAATGGTGCAATTTTACTTTCCATTAGAAGTATTCAATTATCAGTTTTTATTATATAACAACCAAAAGAATCAGTACTTAAAAATAAAAGTGAAATGACTACAGATGTTGAAAACTTGAAACGGAAGAAAATAGTGGAAACACTGGGCAGGCCAAGCAGCATCCGTGAAGAGAACAGAACAGTTAATATTTTAGATGTGGATTTGGTCAGAGCAAATAAATCAAACATACCCCATTCTTTGCTCTAGGCAGGCAATGATTGTAACTTGAATTTGCCTATCTAATCTCAATTATATAATGCTTTGTAATGGCGGAAATTGGGCATGTCACATTTGATTGTACAGGCAGGCAACTGTGCATCTTCTTAAGCAGTCAGAATGAAGGATTGTGAAGGTTGTGAAGTGAACAGCACACAGAGAAAGGTGGATAAAAAATGGAAAAGAAAGATCAGCTGAGAGAAAAAAATGAGAAGAAAGAAAACATTTTATAAACACTTCTAAATTTTCGGTTTCTTCCAAAAAAAAATCAATTAAACTCTGAAGGAGACTCCACGTGTGTAATCAAAGAATATGGGAATGGACAAGAAAGTAGAGCCAAGACCGATGATTGATTAACCACAGTAATGAATGGTGAAGCAGGCTTTAGGGTGCCATATGGTATGTTCTTGCCCCTAATTCCCATGTTCATATGTTTTTAATAGTTCAGTAATAGTGGGAGTGGTTAGTGGGGAATGGCAGGGAGCAGGCCATAACGTTGATGAATTGGGAGTTGGAGCATGGGTTTGGTGCAAGGCCAAAATATTTCTTGGAAGGTCTTTTTGAATAAAAAGGTTGTACGATGCAAAAGGCATTGCACGAATGAAGTCTGTGGAAAGGACTGTATTTAAGACGTGGACAAGTGGAGAATTTGAGTAGCCACTGAATGGCAGTCATGCAGTTGATGCTGGTGCTGGTGAGAAGCAGTCTCATTCTGGAGGCACGCTATGGGGCAACAAGGTGCATAGCTGCAGAGGATAGGTGAGAGAGTTTGGAGGACTGGGGGTTTTGTGGCTAAGCTAGTTTATTATGATGTACTTCTGCACTGAAAGTAAGTTGAGGGTCATTCTGCTGGAATGAACTCAGGACTGGAATGGGCAATTTTTTTTTACTGTTTTCAAATGTATTAGCTTACCTTACTTAATTTATTAATATCAAGCACAGCTGCTGACTATGACAATGAAGCCTTAATAATTTAGGTTATGTAGAATTACAGAGAATGCAAAACCAAAGGTTGTTCAATTGTTGCCTGACCTCCAAGTGCATGCAGAGTAATACTTTGATAATTAGAATACTAATTTTTATGGTACAACTTAACACTTTACTTTGGCAACTATCATTTTATAAAGTATAAAAATGCTGATTCTATTACATTGCTGCTTGCCTGTATGGCATTTGATTGTTGATGCTGCTTTAAAGGTTGTTTTCCACAGATGGAGATACTGATGCATACAAAATGGAATGTGCTATCCTACTAAGTGGTTTGGTATATAATAGTGGTATTAAAATAATCTTTTAAGCAAACTTTCCTATTACATGTGATGTATTGGAATTTACCAAACATTCTCAACAATTGTGCTGTGATCTTAGACGTTTAATTTGAGATTTGTAGGGTATTAAACTATCAGTACTTTTTGGCAAAACATGCAGAACAAAAATACTTTAGATAACACCTCCCAGTGAAAATCTGGATTTCTTTGCAGTTCTTTGTTGTGCTGCTATGTACTTAGTTACTTGCAGTCATAACACTGTTGTTTGTGTCTTGCCTCGTGACAGATAAGCTGGTTTTATGTGATATAAGGAAGAGGTTTATTATATCTAAGAGCTGCTTGGAAATGAGGCTGTGATGTTCTGTGCAGGTCAATTCATAGCAAATCTGCTATGCAATCTGCTCACATTTCATGTAGTGAAAGGAAGAACAAATCTTTTTGTGCTCATGAAAATGATGGGCAGTATTTAACAGTCAGCGCTGGCTGTAGCTTTCAGAAAATTACAAATGTAGCAAGTTTAAGTTGTGATTATTTGTCTTACTATCATTGTTGATACTAATTAAATTTTGGAGCTTCAATCAGTTGACGTCAGAGCTGCGACGGTCTTACCCTTGTTCTTAATATTTAAAAAATACTTAGTTTTTAAGCTTGATAAAATTAGATTAGCGTAAATTCAGGAAACAAAATCTGTTAGATTATATTCTTCAGATTGATACAAAAGGGCTCCATTATTCCTCCCAACTAATTTATGTTTAATGCTCACTATTTCCTCTGCAGGCTTTCTTTGCTTGAAATTGTTGATTCGTTATGATGCAGCTTCATGAAAACGAGTTGCTGTCACTTAATTTGCCAATGTGATCATTATTCATATGAACTTTGACATTGAGCTTTGGCAGGCTTCTTCTTTCTTCTGGGTCATCATAAAATGTTCATATGTGTTTACTCTGCACAGGACTCAATATTTTCTAATAATCCTGTTCAGAGATGTTATTTTATACCTCTGGAGCAGATGGGACCTGAACCAGTGCCTCTTAGCTCTGGGATAGGGGCACTGTTTTGTATGTTAATTAGGAATGGGCATCTTCGTGGACTATGGTCTTCCTAATAGTGGGTGTCTTTATCTCTCTGTCTCGTGTGTGTGTGTGTGTGTGTGTGTGTGTGTGTGTGTGTGTAGGGGGAATATTAATTAAGCTTGTGTGTCGATAGACCAGAGACTGAATATGACATTTTCATAATCCAAATCCATTGAACTGTTTTACTTTGCAGTACATTATTTTTCACCTAAATAAGGAGAACTTGAATTCAAGTGTTGATTGTAAATTGGACTACAGCATTATTTGAAGAATGAATTTTGGATTATTTAATTCATAATCAATAAAGATAAATGTTTATAACTGTTTAGCTAATTAAAATATAGAAGCTGGCAAAGTGACAGTTTAAATTAATAGTAATCTCAAATATCTCCCAATGAAAAAGACCCCAATGGAGTAAAGATGAATAATCAATAACCAGAAGCTTTTCAAGCTTTTAATATAAAGATACTTTGGACATGCATTACCACTATGTCCTTACACTCTATGGAATAAAATTGGACTGGCTTACTCTAGGAGTTGCCAGAACTTACCAAAAAAATTCTGATGTAGATAGAAGTGCGTCATGATGTGCAAGGCCTGTATAACTGGGGTCAGCATGGTTTAAAATTCCTTCAGTGGTCACATTACTGTAACAAACCATATGACCTGGAAATTTGCATTTGACTGTGCAACTCTGTGAAAAGTAGGTTATATTATTTAAGTAAGTCTGGGAATACTATATCAAGCATAGAAATATAATTCATATACTGTGTTTATGCTTAGTAAGAAAACAGTGAGAGGATATGTACGCTTTAATATTAAATTCGTTCTATTGTGTGGCTTCTTTTTTCTTTAAAGATTTCAAATTGTTTAACTTTTCTCTCCACATACATGTACGCGGATTTGGGTCCCACAATGCCTGCCTCTCCCTATTGTTCTTCCAGCACTGGCTGTCAGTTTTGTTGCCTTTCTTGCTGTCTTCAGGGTTTTAAAACTGATGCCCTATGTGATTTAATCATTACTTAGTAATTTATTTGTTTTTCAAAATGGGTCTTGTGTCTCCTGTAATTTTTAAAATCAACACATGGGAATTAAGTGGAAAGTTTGCATGACCATATGCAGACAATATCTGGAACGAAGTCATAAGGGTAACCTATTAGTGTGCTCCCAGAATCTACTTTGTGTCAATCTATGTCAGCTGGGGCTGATCTGGCTGCATCTGGTGTGTGTCTAATGACCAATCTGGAGGACAGCTACAACACTTCAGGAGAAGAAAGGATCAAAAGTTTGATTCTTATATTTATTTCACTTGTTCTAAACCCACCCATTCCATAGTCCATATTGAATATCCTGCCAACCTCACTTTGAGTTTGAATTGTGAGCATGAATCATGTAATTTAAATGTGACATGATATATTGGTAAGACGCAGTGATTTGTATTTCAGCAAGTGTCACAATTGCCTTTAGTAAAAAGAGAACATTTGCAAAGGTAGCACTCATCCATAACCAAAATCATTTGCCTCACTAATTCAACAAAGCTCATCTTTGATATCTAAGGTTTTGGAGTAGATCTGTAGCTCGGGTTGTGGGTGTTGAGGTTGGTTGGCTCGCCAAGCTGTTTTGTTGTTCCGCAGACGTTTCATTACCGTGCTTGGTAACATCCTCAGTGCAGCCTCCGGTGAAGCGTCGGTGTGTTTTCCCGCCTGGTTTATAAACTCTGGGGTCCGTTGCAATGGATTGCCTCACTTCCAGGTTTCCTCCTTAGTGGAATGTATATGGGGTCGGGTTCAATGTGTTTATTAATAGCATGCTTCATGGAGTGCCATGCTTCCAGGAATTCTCGTGCTTGTCTCTACCTAGCCTGGCCCAGGATCTTGGTGTTGTTCCAGTCGAAGTCGTGGTTCTCCTTGTCCATGTGGATTGAGCTGAGTGACTACTGGTCGTGTCTTTTTGTAGCCAGTTGGTGTTCATGTACTCTCGTTGTTAGTTTCCTTCCTGTTTGTCCGATGTAGTGTTTCTCGCAGTCTCTGCAGGGGATCTTGTAGATGACATTGGTCCTGTCCATGGCGGGGAGTGGGTCTTTAGTTCAGGTGAGCAGTTGTCGTAGGGTTGATGTGGGCTTGTGTGCCACTCTGATGCCCAGCGGTCGTAGAAGTCTTGTGAGTTCTGACGTGTTCCTGATGTAGGGTAGTGCTGATGTAGGGTAGCTTTTCGGTGTACTTTCGTTTGCAGTTCCCCATTTGACTTGCGCTCTACCATGACATCCAGGAATAGGAGTTGTTTGTTCTTCTCCTCCTCTCTGGTGAATTTCACATCAGAGGCTGCACTGAGGATATTACCAAGCACGGTAACGAAACATCTGCGGAACAACAAACCAGCTCAGTGAGCCAACCAACCTCATCATCTTTGATATATTAGATGCCAGTTTTTATCTAAATGCATGGGTCGAGAGGCACTATTTGCAGGTGGCAGTGTCATAGTGGTAATGTCACTGAAGTAGAACCCCGAATTAATGATGTGGGGACGTGGATTTGTGTCCTACAAGAGCAGATGGTAAAATTTGAATTCAGTACAATCTTCAATTAAAATCTGGTCCAAGTAAAAACCCATCTGATTCACTAATATCTTTTAGGGAAAGAAATCTTCCATTCTTACCTGGCCCAGCTTATATGTAACTCCAGACCCACAGCAAAGTGACTTACTCTCAACTGCTCTCTGAAATGGCTTAGCAAGCACCAGGTTGTATCATACTGCTGAGAGTCTAAGCAAAGGAAAGAAACCAGACAGACTATCCAATGTCAACCTAGGCACTGGAAAAACCAGCAAACACAGCTGGTTGACCCTGCACGGTCCTCCTTACTAACATCTGGGAGCTTGTGGTAAAATTGGAAGAGCTATTCCACAGACTAATCAGAGCAACAGCCTGACATAGTCATACACATGGAATCATACCTTATACACTGTCAGAGCCAACACCATTACCATTCCTGGGTATGTCCTGTCCCGTTGGCTGGATAGTCTGAACAGAGACGATGGCATGATGTTATGCAATCAGGGAGGAGTTACCCTGAGAGCCCTCAACATTGACTCCATGCCCCATGAAGTGTCATGGCATCATGTGAAACATGGACAAATAAATCTGCTGATTACTATCACCTTCCCCTTAACTGATGAATCAGTACTCCTCCATGGTGCACGCCACCTGGAGAAAGTGGCAGCAGCACAGAAATGGGCTGTTAGCTTCACTACCCATCGCCTAGAGTGAATCACTGTCACTGTGTTTGACCAAGCTGGCCAAATCCTAAAGTACATAACTGCTAGACTGGATCTGTGGCAGGTGGCAAAGGAACCAACAAAAGGGGAAAATCTGCTTGACCTCATTCCCACCAATCTATTTGTTGAAGATATGTTTGTCTATGAAAGTATCATTAGGAGTAACCACTGCATAGTGGAAACCAAATCCTGTCTTCACAATGATACCTTCCATCATGTTGTGTAGCTGTATTATTGTACTAAATGGGATAGATTTCGGACAGATTGAGCAACTCAAACTGGGTGTCTGTTAGGGCCTATTGATTGATTGATTTATTGTCATCTGTACCGAAGTACAGTGAAAAGCTTTGTTTACGAACAGTACAGACAGATCATAGTAAGCAAGGATTTACAGGATAGAAAGACTTAGACAGAGACATACAGGTTTTGTTGTACATGGTATGCGCTAGGTGAGATCAACGTTAGCAAGATCAGCATTATTGAGGCTAGAGAGTCTGTTTAGTCTAGTAATGGCTGGGAAGAAGCTGTTCCTGAGCCTGCTCATTTGTGTGTTCAGGCTTCTGTATCTTCTGCTTGATGGAAGAGGTTGGAGGAGGTTATTACTGGGCTGCGATCGGTCTTTGATGATGTTGGCAGCCTTTCCGTGGCAGTGAGCCATGTAAATTGAGTCCACGGATGGAAGGTTGGCTTCTGTGATGGTCTGGGCTGTGCATACCACCTTCTGTAGTTTCTTACGGTCCTGGGCAGAGCAGTTGCCACACCAGGCTGTGATGCATCTGGACAGTATGCTTTCAATGGTGCATCTGCAGACGTTGGTGAGGGTCCTTATGGATGTGCCAAATTTCCTGAGCTGCCTGAGGAAGAAGAGGCATTGTTGTGCCTTCTTGACTGCCACATCTATGTGGGAAGTCAAGGACAGGTTCAGTTATCATCATTCCAAGGAACCAGACTCAACCTCAGTTCCATTGATGTAGATGGAGGCGTGTTCTCCTCCTTTCTTTTTGAAGTCAATGATCAATTCTTTAGTTTTGCTGACATTGAGAGAGTGGTTGTTTGCATTGCACCACATCACCAAGCCTTCTATCTCCCTCTGTATTTTGTTCGTTGTTGTTAGATATCCATCCTACTATGGTGGTGTTGTCAGTGAACTTGTAGATGGCATTTGTTCGGAATTTAGTCGTGGGTGTACAGGAAGTACGGTACGGGGCAAGGATGCACCCTTGGGTTGTGGGGTGGGGTGGGGGTCTCCAATGTTGACTGTTATTGTGGAGGAGGTGCAGTTACCTATCTTCACTGATTGCGGCCTGTGGGTCAGAAAGCTGAGGATCCAGTTGCAAAGAGTGGAGCCGAGACCAAGGTCACGGAGTTTTGAGATCAGTCTGGAGGGGACAATGGTGTTGAAGGTTTAGCTGCAGTCAATGAGCAGGAGTCTGAACATCCGAAGCAGCAGAATTGCCTTCAACCTTATGGTCTGGCATGTGCCCCCATTCTATTAATACCACCAAACCAGCAGCTAAACCTGGTTCAATGAAGAGTGGCTAGAGGGCTTGTCAGAAGGAACATCAGGCAAATCAAAAAACGAGATTTCCAGCTGGTGAGGCTATAGAACAGCCAAATAGCAGAAACTGCATGCAGTAGACTGAGCTAAATGATCCATAACAAATAGATCAGATCTTATCTCTGCAGTCCTGTTGCGTCCAGTTGAAAATGATGTTGTATATTAAACATTTTACTAAAGGATGAGGCTCCTTAAATAGCCTAAGAATCTAGGTAAGTCCAGCACATTAAACAAGGCTGAGGCATTTGCATCCATCTTCAGCCAACTCTGCCTCCTCCTCAGGTCTGCAACATCACATTTCGGCAATAGTACTGAAGACTTGTGCTCTGGAACTTGATACACCACTGGACAAATTGTTCCAGTGCAACTGCAACACTGCTTTCCACATGAGTTCACCTCAGCTAATTAACTGCCCTGTCAGTCTACTTTGGGTCACGAGGAAAGTGACCCGGAATGAATCATCAACTGTGTTATATCAAATAACACTTGTAAAGAAATAATCTGCCCACTGATGCTCAGGTTGGGCCTCTCAGGTCCTTGGTTTAAACATGGACAAAAAAGCTAGAGCTGAACTCCAGTGGGAAGCTGAAAGTGACTCCCTTGACACCAAGGTGGCATTCAACCAAATATGGCATCAAGGTTACCGAGAAAGTTGGACTCGGTGAAAATCAACAGGAGACTCTCTGGTTGGAGTCATACCTAACACAAAGGAAGATGGTTGAGGTGTTTGGTGATGAGTCATTTCAGCCCCACGATAGCACTGCAGGAGTTCCTGAATATAGTGCCCTCGGTCTGACCATCTTCAGCTGCTTGATTGATGACATTCTCTTCACCATAAAGTCAGAAGTGGGAATATTTGCTGACAACTGCACAACTTTTAGCAACATTCACGACTCCTCAGGTACTGAACCAGTCCGTGGCCATATGTGGAAGGAGTTGGACAACAACCAGATAAAAGCAAAATATTGCGGATGCTGGAAATCTAAACTAAAAACAGAAAATTCTGGAGTAACTCAGGTCTGGCAGATTCTGTGGAGAGAATCAAAGTTGTTAGCTCTGAAGAGTCATATCGGACTCAATGTTAAATTTATTTCTCTCGGCCGATGCTGCTAGACCTACTGAAGTTCTCTGGACAACATTCAGACTTGGTTTGATAAGAGGCTAATAACACGCGCTACAAGGTGATCACCTCCGACAAGAGAGAATCTAGCCATTGCCCTTGACATTCAGTTGCATTCCCATTGCTGAATTCCCCCCTATTATCAACATCTTAGTTACCATTGATCTTAAGCTGAACTGAACCATCCAAATAAATTCTGTAGCTACAAGAACACGTTCAAGGCTAAGAATTCTGCAATGAGTAACTTGCCTCCTGTTTCTCCATTATCTGTCTACCATGTATGAGGTACAAGTCAGGAAGGAGAATGATGGAATACTCTCCACTTGCTTGGATGAGGCCAGTTCCAACAACATTCAAGAAGCATGAAACCATCCACGATAAAGCGGGCCATTTAGTTGGCACCCCATCTACAACTTCCGACGTTTATTCCTTTCATCACTGGTGCACAATATGTACCATCTACAAGATGCACTGCAATAACTGAATGAGTCTCCTTTGACACCACCTTAAAAAAATGCGATCTGGACCACATGGTAGAACAAGGACGACAGTTGCATGAGAATATCACCTGCAAGTTCTTCTCCAGTCTGCTTACCATCCTGACTTGGAACTATATCATTGTTCCTTCCCTGCCACTAAGTCAAAATTGTGTAACTCCCTTACTAACAACAAATGTTGGTGGCTCTACACCCCAAGGATTGCAGCAGTTCAAGAAAGCAACCTTACATTGTTCAAGGCAAATCGATATAACTGCTGGTCTACCTAACAAAATCCACATCCCATGAATGAATTTAAAAGTTCTTAAGTTTCATGTCACACTGTCCCAAATGCAGCAAGATAATGGAATTGTTTTGCTTCCAGGTTTCCTGGTCAAGAAGTCAAAACAAAAGTTAAATGCATGTTTACCTTTTTGAATTTTACCCACAATACTTCTGAAGTGCTCGATGTTGATATTGAACTTGTTAAATGGCCGAAGTGATTGCATGCAACAACTCAAAAGCTCAAGGACATATATTTGCTCTGGGTCCTTGGATTAGTAAGGTGAATAATCTTCCAGGATTCCTTCGTCTAATTGCTTTCCAATTATGTTTGCACATGTGCATTCATTTGGTGAGGACAGGGTTAAGTTTAATTGTAGACAAAAAAATAGAGATTGCTGGAAAAGCTCAGCAGGTCTGGCAGCATCTGTAGAGAGAAATCAGAGTTAACATTTTGGGTTGAGTGATCCTTAGAACTGGGTGTTCTGAGGAAGGGTCATTCGACCCAAAACGTTAACTCTGATTTGTCTCCACAGATGCTGCCAGACCTGCTGAGCTTTTCCAGCAATTTCCCTTTTGTCTCTGATTTACAGCATCAGTAGTTCTTTCAGTTTTTATTAAGCTGAATTGTGATGGTCTCTTGTTCTAAGTACCTTTTTGCATAGGAAAAGTAACATCTTGGTGAAGCAAAAGAGAGTTGCCAGTGCCGATGAAACTTCCTGTAGTTTGTTACAATTGATCCTGTAAACCAAACTGGGTACGTGGCATTATGATACTTACCAATCATGGCCTAACTTGATGCACAACAGATTTATAAGGATGAATGGCCTACTCTTGTTCCTGTATTCTTAAGTATAATGATCTTAATTTATGTTCGAGTCTAATTATGAATTTTACAAGTGTTTTGCTTTTCTCTTTACTTACAGAATCGTTCAGTAAAAAAACATGCTTGACTGAGGTGAGCATTTACAACTATCCTAAAAATTTCTTGCAGACAATCATAATGTTTGTTACTTTGTACAAAATTTTAATTAATGTATTTAATGTCTTGCATTCTTTTCAAGATGCCCTCTTCTTCTGGAAATATCGATGCACCTACAAGCAGAAAGATTGGACACAGAGGAGTAGATGCTTCTGGGGAAACTACATACAAAAAGGTATTCAATCATTGCATTGTTTTTAAATTTAGTTAAAATAGGGATTCCCAGTCAGTCTTTATGCTTTTGTTTTAATCGTAAAGTCATAGACAAATAGAACTTAATATTTTGAATGCTATCATAGCTGTGAATTGTAAAACAATAATTTGTCATCTTAAAATGAGTTTTGTAAACAGGAAAATGATTAACACCCTAAAAATCTAGATAATTGTTTAATTTGCCAAGATAAAACAAAGATTAAAGGTCAAATCTGAAACAAAAATGCTGGAAATGTGCTAAATCAAACCACATCTGAAAAAAGAATAGTAATTAATATTCTAATGAAGTCCCTTATTAAAACTCATTCTGAATTTTAATCTGAATTAATCTGTTGAACATTTAATAATCTAGAAGTATCTTTTTCTGACCAGCCTTTTTTCCTGACAGAAATTGTCTTAAGTAATTTTAACCATGCAAATTATTCCAAGGTATAACAACTAAGTTCTAGAATTTTTCCTTGTATTAATTTGAGTCATTTTCCGTAGTGACAAGGTCAAAAAGATTTACTGACTACAATTATTTAACAATGCTTTCATGATGTTATGGAAGAAAGGTTGTACTGAGAACCTTGATGTTCAGCAGCCACGCCATTACAAGGGTCGGGATCTTCTGTGTAAGCTAGTCTAAGTTTAATTGGATATTTCTGATTTCAGACATATAGATTCATTTGCAAGCTGATGTAGTTTGTGCAATGAATTAACTGTCTCTCAACAATGCCCCCTCCTGAAAACTCTACAAACCCTGCAAGTGCCATCTTTTGCTGAGGCACAATCCTGCAACATTTGTGTTGTGAAATGCATATATTTATTGTTTTAAGTGGTGTGCTGAGTAATTAATCAAGCCGTGTAAATTTTGACTCCAAATGTCAGTTGTTTCGTTTAAATGTCATAAGATACAGTAATTAAATTGGATTCAACTTTTGATTCAGATACTTGATTTCTACCCTTAAACCATCATTACAATGACAAAAACATGTTTGACATATTGCTGAGAGACTAGTTTGGCGCTGCAGTCTTTATCTGCTTGGTGCATTATTTCCTGCCTGCTAGTCGCATTACACAATCTAAAGAAGTTTCTGGGGCCAAGGCCATCAAATGCATGAGCTAGACCTTGCCTTGAAAGAGAAATATTAATGACTTGAGTAAGATAATTATGGAACACCCTGTTTATAAAACAAAAATCTAGGGAGAGTATGACTTATCAATGGAATTGTTCTTTTGTCAGTACTTCATTTATACTAAAGATGCTGTGTTCAGTTAAGAAATTTGTGAAAACTCATCAACTTTGTCTGAATACTATCTGCATTATTTTTATGTTTGGTAAAGTTCTTATAGCAACAATATCACGTTTCTTTTCAAGCTTTTTTTGTTCTTTTGTTGATGTCGCTCAAAATCTAGACAAGCTTCAGGGCATGAAGTGAACAGAACTTGATTGTTTCTTTATACTGATAAAGGTTAACCTGACACTTAAATATATTTCAGACAACCTCATCCACTCTTAAAGGAGCAATTCAACTGGGTATTGGATACACAGTAGGAAATCTCAGTTCAAAGCCTGAAAGAGATGTACTGATGCAAGATTTCTATGTAGTTGAAAGCATATTCTTCCCTAGGTATGTCACCTTTTACTGCAAATACCATTTTTTGGCACAGATAAATGACTAAAACAAGTTACTCTTCTCATGCTTTTTTACATTGTTTGTTTCTATTGCTATTTTAATTACTAAGCGTTTTGACCACTGACATCTAGCCAGAGGTAAGGTCTAGTCACTGTTGGGAATGTGTGCCATTTTGTGCAAAGCAAAATTCCACAGACATGAAATGAATGATCAGTTTAATCAGTATTAATGGTTGGGAGAACAATGCATCTAGGACAAAAAGAGGAACTCATGTTATTTTTCAAATAGATCTTTAAATTCCACCAAATAGGCAGTGCCTTGGCTGAACGCTTGATCCAGAAGACTGCCTTGATAATACATGGAATCCAGTGTGACCATGTAATGATCTGCTTATTAAGTTTGTAATTGGCTCAAATGTATAATTGCCTGGTTCTGAGGTGACCCTGCTTCTGCTGAACCAGGCTGATACCACAGGCAAAAATGATTCACTTTTCTTACGGTAAAAGGTTAGTTGTTCCTGTGTCTTACCTGTGTGCAAGATGTTGCTTTTAATAATTTGACTATCGCATTTGTTGAAATATTGTCTCCCCTTCAAAGTAATTCATTGGTTTTAAGTGCTTTTGGATTTTGATGGGTTTACCAATTAATCACAGTTGCCTTCTCTGATTAATGCATTTAATTTTGCCAATTAATATTTTAATACATAATTGCTGAAGTTGGGAAAATAATAGTGTCAAAATAGGAGCTCTGTTCAATGCTTTTCTTTCAAATACCATTTGTACTTCCTCTTGTTTCTTCAAATTAAAAATATGAAGTTATTTGTTTACCTGATTGCTCCCAGTTATTTGATACTTGACAGTAAGAAAAATATAAAGGAGACTTGTCCCTCCACGTACAGTTTGGGTGGATGGGCAGGTATCATTTAATATGAGGTGACAAGACAAAGTTGGATTGGATGGAGTAGATAACTTGAAGGTCACTGCATAGAGCAAAGAGCCATCTTTAACAAGAAAATGGTCTAAAAAGAACAGTATAAACAGAACTGTGAAGTGAATTTTTAAAAATTCAAATTGTGGCTCAAATGAATCAATGTTCGACAAAAAGCAGTTGAAGGGAGGAAGGGTAAAGATAAGATGAAACTAGTTTCTTTTTAACTTTCATAGTTTATTGAAGAATAAACTTTACCTGTTATCAAGCTGATTCCAGTATCATAAGAAATATTCTTTATACTTAAGTTCGGTTTGAGACATTCTTCTTTTGGAATACTGTGTACAATTCTGGTTGCCCTTCTATTGGAACATCGTTAAACTTGAGAGGGTGCAGAAAAGATTTACAAGGATGTTGGAGGGTTTGAGTTATAGGGAGAGGCTGAATAGACTGGGGCTCTTTTCCTTGGAGAGTTGAAGGCTGAGGGCTGACCTTATAGAGATTTATAAAATCATGAGGGACATGGATAGAGTGAATAGGCAAGATCCTTTTTGTAGGGTGGGGTGTCCAAAACTAGGTTAAGGTGAGAGGGGAAAGATATGAAATTGACCTAAGGGGTAACTTTTCCACAAAAAGGGTGGGGCAATAAAAGAGGTGGTGCATGTATGGAATGAGCTGCCAGAGGAAGTGGTGGAGGTGGGTGCAATTGCAACATTTAAAAGGCATCTGGATGGATCTATGAATAGGAAAGGTTTAGAAGGATATGGGCCAAATGCTGGCAAATGGGACAAGGTCAGATTTGGGATGTGTGGTCGGCTCAGGCAAGTTGGACCTGAGGGTCTGTTGCTGTGTTGTATGAATCTATCTTTCTTCTTCTCTTGTAAATTTAATCTCTGTGAATATGCTGTTGATGAGGTGGTCATGAAGCAGTCATTGCAAAGACTAGAACGCACCACCCTCCCCCACATTCAACCTAAACTGTGGATTCAGAATGTAGATGACACATTTGTCATTATTAAGTGCAACAAATTAGAAGAGACCCACCACCTCTTCAACAGCATATTCACAGGAGTTTAATTCGCAAGAGAAGAAGAAAACAACACTCAACTTCCATTTCTGGATGTTAAAGTAGAACGATTGATAAACGGGGAGTTCCAAACCTCAGTATACAGAAGAGCAACCCATACAGATCAAATCCTCAATGTCCACAGCAACCACCCCAACGTCCACAAACAAAGCTGCATTAGGCCCAAAAACAAAGTTGCTGGAAAAGCTCAGTAGGTCTGGCAGCATCTGTGAAGGAAAAAGCAGAGTTAAATGTTTTGGGTCCGGTGACCCTTCCTTAGAATGCATTAGGATGCTATTTAAACGAGCCAGGACAACTGTGCCGGGAAGATGAAGACAACTGTGATTAATTGGTAAACCCATCAAAATCCAAAAGCACTTAAAACCAATGAATTACACAAGATCCTCGCTTTAAACGGATATCCCCGCAACTTCATCCATAGATATCTACAAAACAGACACAACAGGAGGACACAGTACGACCTAACACACTGACCACACTGGCCTACATCAAGAACATATTGGAACTGACAACAGGACTCCTAAGACCACTAGGAATCATGGTGGCCCACAAGCCCACAGCCACTCTACGACAAACACTGAGTAGGGTTAAAGACCCCATTCCCACAACATGCAGAACAAACGTGGTTTATGAAATACCATGCAACAACTGCCACAAACATTACATCAGACAGAGAGGAAGGAAACAAACTAGCCATCAGAATACGTGAACATCAGCTAACAGCAAAACGACGCGGTGAACTCTCCCTAATATCTGTACATTCAGACAATGAAGGCCATCAGTTTAACTGGTACAAAGTAACCATAGTAGCCCAAGCCAAACATAGACACACACGGGAATTCCTAGAGGCATGGTTCTCCACCCATACTTCAATCAACAAACATATAGAATTGGACAACATATACAAACCCAGACAGATCAAAACTGGAAATGATAGTATTCACCACAAAGGACCGGACAGTATAAAATCCAAGCGGAATATGATAACATCGCTTCATCGGAGGCTCCACTGATGATGTCTCCTAGCATGGTGATGAAACATTTGAACAAAAACAAGCCAGCTCAGCGAGCAAGTCAACAACCTCATCCACAGCCCGAGCTACAGATCTTTGCCAAAACTTTAAATATTATATATATATTTGTTATTTGTATACACACACTATACAATTACATGTCATAACATCCGTAATGAAACAAGCCTGAATGGAGTGGCTGCAGTAATTTTATCAGAAATTGCTGGAAAAACTCAGCAGGTCTGTCAGCATCTCTGTGGAAAGAAAGCAGAGTTAACATTTTGGGTCCAGTGACCCTTCTTCAGAACTGATTGTAGCTAGGAACTGGTTGGTATAGATGCTGAAGATGTGGTGGGGAAAGGGGGAAGGAATAAATGATAGGTAGTCATGGAGTCGAGAGAGAGACCGAGAGCAAAAAGTTGGGCAGACAAAAGAATGTGTAAAGGTCAGCTAGGAATGTATGGCTGATAATGGAGACCATTAGTGGCTGAAAATGGGTTGTTTGTGGTAGCAGCCCAAATGATGATAAGGTCTGGGATGTGAGGGTTGGGGTAAAGGACATGCGAGAAGGTGCTCAGGCCCTAAAATTATCGAACTTGTCGTTGAAGCCAGAAGGTTGCAGGATTCATGAGCAGAAAATAATTTGGTGTTCTTCCAGCCTGCACTGAGGTTCGCTGGAGCACTGTAGCAAGTCTGAGACAAAGATGTTGGCCACGGTGCATGGTCGTGTGTTGAAATGGCAGGCTCAGGATTCTTTTTTGTGGACAGAACGTAGGTATTCTGCAGAGTGGTTGCCTAGTCTGTGCTTGGACTCCTCAATATAGAGGAAACCACATTGTGAGCAGCGAATACAGTAGAATAGATTGAGTGAAGTGCAGGTAAATTGCTTCTTTACATGGGAGGTCTGTCTGGGCCCTTGGACATTAAGGAGGAAGAAAGTAAATGGGCAGGTGTTGCACCTTGTGATTGCATGGGAAGGTGCCAGGGGGGTGTGGGGAAATGTTGGGTGTAGGGGAGCAGTAGATCAGGGTGTCCTGGAGAGAACAGTCTCTGTGGAAGGCTTACAAGGGAGGGGAGGGGAATATGTGTCTGGTGGTGGCGGCATCCCACTGGAGGTTGGGGAAAAGGTGGGTAATTTCTGATTTTTATTCCTAATTTCCAGCATCTTTGTTTTTTTTATGTTCAGTAATTTTATCAATTAAACTGTTTAACTTGCGATCAATTGAAACGAACATTTTAACTGTTTGTTTTAATCAACAATCAGCCCTAATGTAAACTCAATTGCTTTCTTCATTGAATTTTAAATGTGACAAAGTAGTAAGTAATAAATAGTCCAGCTACTTGCATCAATCTGATCAGTTGATTATGTGGCTCTTAAGCTTCAGAAACATTTTCGCTTTCATAATTGATTTTGTTTTGTTTCTTTAAAATAGAACTAGCACTTGCATCGGATTAAGCCAAAGAGGGATTCTACACTTGCTGTAAAAATTCAATTGCTTTATAATATTGAATTTGACTCATACTGTTGTCTGAAATAGTACATTGAAAACTCCAGAGATAGTGTGATTGAATTTCTGCATTGAAAGAAAAATGAAAGGGAACTCATTATTTTGTGGTCGTATATTTGAATACATTTTTGTGTGCATTATTATCATCTCTGCTGATATTTTTACTGGACATGTCAGATGCCAGATAGAAATCTGGCTTGATAAATCATATTTTTATTTGTTTTGGGTTTAACAAAGTGTCCTTCACTGAAACATGACCATGCATTGCTGAAGGGATTGGTTTAACAACAAAATGGAAGTTTATTGTAATAGGAAAGCAGATAAAGTAGAATAATCCAAAATATCTACTTACAATACAAATTCAAAGATTTTAAAACACAGTAAAAATATAATGCTGTTTACCCCAAATCTCACTTTTTCTGTATTGAAAAGAAACAAAACACTTTTTGTATGGTGCCCAAAACACATCCTGATTCAGTTCCCTGATAAAGACTACTTGTAATATGCTCACGCCAGAATCCCAGTACCTAACACCTTGTGGGTTTAAATCACTTCTGTCTTCAATGTTTAGATTGGAACTAGATAGCTTTTTCACGAAGCTATAACAAACCTGAGCTTCATGTACTGAGCTTGACATAACCTCTTTAGGGCTTTTATGTTAACACTTCTGGTCTGTGACTAACTGTAACTCTTATTTCCAAGGTCATCTAATTTGCTACATCAACCATTTCTTTCTTCGAAGCGCTGTTATATACAGCCAGTCCTGTTCCAATGACAGACTGCTTACTCAAAATCAAAAGTGAAACTTAAAGTCTGTCTTTTTCAGCATTTACTTTAAGCTTAAAAAGTGCCAAACCACTTGAACAAATCTTTGAGGCCTTTTTATTCACCATGTTGAGTTAAAAGCAATCCAAGGTAACCAGAAAGTCCATTAGAGTGAATGAGTTTTGTGCACTATTGCCATGCTTCAAAAACTATTTTTAAAATAAATTGCCCTAGTTACAGAAATGCTTACAAGTTAATTATAAATTTTAGTCAGAAAGAAAATCCTACTAGGGGTTTACTAACCCCAAAACCATAATCCCAGACTCTGACCAAATCGTATTAAAATTTATATATATATTTGGCTTACATCATTGTATCATTGGTGTTTAAACTTAAATTAGGACTGTTCGCATATCAGTACTATATATTAGAATTGTCAGTGCATTGAAATACACTGAGGCAAGTTGATAATTTCATTGGTGCATTGTTGGACTATACTATAAATAGGGATTGTATTTGGCTACATATGGTAAATGTAATACAGTGTAATTCATGTTTGGCACTTAAGTTTTCTTTTAAATTACAGTGAAGGTAGTAATTTGACTCCAGCACATCACTTCCCTGACTTCAGATTTAAGACCTATGCTCCAGTGGCATTTCGTTACTTTAGGGAACTCTTTGGCATTCGACCAGATGATTATTTGGTGAGTGTGGTTATTTTGAATACCGGATTTTGTATACCACAACTCCTTTTCAGTTGAATTGCATTTCAGATGTGGAACAAAATTATTCTTGCTCGCTCGCTCTCTAGCGAATTGCATGGAATGTTGTCATGGGCTTCATTGAGGCAACGATTGTGGATGGGTTTGAGATATTTATTTTAGTATGTATAGTATGCTGCATGACATATAACATCACAATAGTAGAATTATAATTTAAGCTTGGGCCTTTCTGAAGACAGTATTTTGAGTAATGTCGCCCTGTGATAAACAGTCTGTAATTTCAGGCCTGTAACAGATGCAAAATAAAATTTTGTATAACAAACATGAACGTCATATTACTTCAGTTTTTTGGTTTCAGATCTGAATTCTGTTCCCCCCACTCCAATAAAATGCTTCCAACCTCCCATTGGGGAAGGGCATTAAATTCTGCTCACTAAATATGTTATTGGTCATCTGAGCTTCCATTATGGAAACTAAAACTAATTAATCATTCAAGTATGTTACAAGCAAGACATGAGATCTACAGCTTTATTTCTCTTTTTGTAATAAAATTTTAACTGCATTTGTTAGTTAATTGAGTCACAACACTTGACACAAATAAGATCATGTCAAGAACTAACTGAACTTCAGAGGAAGGGGTGCCGGACCAGAAACATTAACTCTGATTTCTCCTCAATGATGCAGCCAGACCTGCTGTGCCTTTCCAGCAACTTTTGTTTCTGATTTACAACATCCATAGTTCTTTCAGTTTTTACTGGCCACTTTGTGCCTGACTAGTGTTTATTGTGTTGCATTTTCCCCAAAGGAAATGTTACAAGCCTCTTGTCACCTCGTCAGCTGATGGGTGAGACCCTCTTTGCCCATTAACTTCCTAACAAAGTTACACAAAACCTCTATTTAGTTTTTGTTCCATTTCTCCCAAAGTGTTGACTAGCTTATACATCCTGAGGCAGGATCTTATTTTTAATATAGCACTTTTTCATGTAGGTATATGTGCTGTAATAAAAATGTAAGTAATTATCAGAGGGTGAGTATAGTTAGCCCAGGAAACTACCTTGTTGATATCACCAGCAATTTTGATTGGCTTTTTTTTTCCCACAGTGGTAGCTTCCTCTGCCTTCTCTGCAGTTGCACCTGGACTTTCACTGTTACACAATATAGTGTTAGGAAATCAAAATTCTAAAACAAAAGCAAAATACTGAGAAGCTGGAAATTTGAAATAAAAGCAAAGCACTAGAGAAACTTGGTAGGTCTGGCAACACCTGTGGAATAGGAAACACATTACATTTCAAGTCCGATAAGACTTCTTTGGAACTGAAGAGAGATCTGGAAAAGTAATGGGTTTTGTACTGTAGAAAAGGATGGGGAGAGCAAATGGTTTAGAAGGTGAGGGAGGCAAGAGATCACAACTGTCACAGAACAAAAGACAAAGGGATCATAATGATTGTAGAAAAGAGAGAGAGATACCCAGAGTAGATATTAATAGTGGAATATATTCAGCTGTGCTCAAAGCAAAATCAAGTAAATCAGACACTGAGGGAGGGATTGAGACAGCAAATTGGAGAACAGAATTAATTGTCTGAGGTTCTTGAACTGGGTGGCACGGTGGTGTAGTGGTTAGCACTGCTGCCTCACAGTGCCAGGGACCCGGGTTCTATTCCATCCTCGTGCGACTGTCTGTGGAGTTTGCACATTCCGTGTCTGCGTGGGTTTCCTCCGGGTGCTCCGGTTTCCTCCCACAGTTCAGAGATGTGCAGGCTAGGTGGATTGGCCATGCTAAATTGCCCATAGTGTTTAGGGATGTGGAGTTATAGGGGGATGGGTCTGGGTGGGAAGCTCTGAGGTTCAGTGTGGACTTATTGGGTGAAGGGCTTTTTTCCATACTATAGGGAATTTAAATGAATAAATTATTGATTTTGAGTTCACAAGGCTGTTAAGTGCCTGAACTAAGCTGCTGTTGCTGCAATTGTGTTGGGCTTCACTGGAGCATTGCAGTATCTCTGAAACAGAAATGTGAGCATGACAGCAAAATGCATTAAATGACAAGTGACTGAAACAGTAGGATTGTACTTGCTGACTAAGTTTGTTCTTACCAATGCAGAGGAAACTGTTTTGAGCAGTTATTACAGTGGACTAGGTTGAAAGAAGTACAAGTTAATCTCTGCTTCACCTGGATAGTGGTTTTGTGCCCTGGACGGTGAGAAGGGAGGGAATAAAAGGGCCCTATGAGTGCATAGTAGGTCATTGGCCGGGAGGCAAGACGTTGGGTGATAGAAAAGTGCGCCAAGTATTAGAGAAAGGATAGTCCCTTCAGAACTGTGACAGGGGAGAGGAAGGAAGATGTATTTGATGATGGCATTATCATGCTTGAAATAGCAGAAATGACGTAGGTTGATCCTTTTGAATATGGATGCTGATGGAGTGTAAAGGCAGCCATGGGGAAACCTATCACAGATCAGGAAGGGAGTAGAAAAGGTCAGATCAGAAATGTGGGCAAATGCATCGGTCATGGCTGAACACAGTGAAGGGTAGGGGAGGGAAAGATTTCCTCTGAAGTAAAAAGAACACGCCAGAACCGCATTGTGAAAGGTAACATCATGGGTACAGATGTAATTTTAAAATACCTACTCGATGAGATTCTCTGGAATGCATATTTGAGCTTTTATAAAGTAAACTTTTCTGAATTTATTTTGTTGATAATGAACAAAGAAATAACTGTGATATATATACAGACCATTAAAAATGGTGGGTAAATTAGTAGTAAATGTATCAACAAAATTTGGATTCTAGATAAAAGCTTGCTTTTTTAATGTGTTTTCTGACAGTATTCATTGTGCAATGAGCCCTTGATTGAACTCTCCAATCCTGGTGCCAGTGGTTCTCTCTTTTATGTGACTAGTGATGATGAGTTCATAATAAAGACCGTTGTAAACAAAGAAGCAGAATTTCTGCAAAAGTTACTTCCAGGTTATTATATGGTGAGTAAATTTTCTCTCCATCCACTCTTCAACCATCCCCCATTTTTACCACCTCCTCTTTTTAAAGGTCTTGACCCTTGCTAGAATATAGTTCCATAGACACCATAACCGTTTGGTACCTCAGCCAACAGCCATCCACATGAGGCCTGAGATGCTGCATGGTAGTAAGTTATTGGAAATATTTGTGCGTGGAATTTGATGCACTTCTCATCAGCCAGCTGTCTAACTGTTATGCAATCTCTGAAATGTATAAATATTTCTATTCCATTTCAATTCACCCATAGGAGAAAAATTGAATGTTAATTTTAAGATGAAATGACATCCAGTGACTCTGGGGATGATTTTGGAAATTTGGCAGAGGCCAGAACAGCCTGATCACCAGGCTTGTAGTTTTGTGCTGCTAGTCATTTTGCTGACATGTTCCTGCCTCAAGATTGTTTTTGATGAGAATGGTTCAAGGGCTGCCTTTTAGCAGCCGATATCCATTTGATTATTAAAAACGTTGGTTATCAGAGAATGACACCAACGTGGGGATTGGGACACTCTAGCCAAAATCTAGGCAAAAGTCTTGGCATGTGGAGCATTATCCTGTGTTCTTGACATATGAAGGATGATATTCATTCATGTATTTCGCTAATATATTGAAAGTAGTTTGTCTATTTTGTTCCAGAATCTGAATCAAAACCCAAGGACTCTCTTGCCAAAGTTTTATGGACTTTATTGTGTCCAGTCTGGTGGCAAAAATATCCGAGTGGCAGTGATGAATAATGTGTTACCACGAGTGGTGAAGATGCATTTGAAGTATGATTTAAAAGGTTCAACCTACAAACGGAGAGCTTCAAGAAAAGAGCGTGAGAAATGCAGGCCAACATTCAAAGACCTGGACTTCATGCAGGATTTCGCAGATGGGTTACTTTTGGACACAGACACAAACAGTGCTCTGATTAAAACTCTACAGAGAGATTGTCTGGTAAGGCTAGCATCTGTGTTATTGAGCTTTTAAGGGAGAAAATAATATGACTTAACAGTATGTTCAAGATTAGAGCAAGGAACTGATTTGGAAAATAGTTTCTAATGATTTGATCAGGTAACACTCGGGAAGAATGAGGAACAAGAATGTCAAAATGTACAAGAGATTGAAAAAAAACAAAATTAGATTAAAGAAGATAACTTTAAGGAAAACCTGGCACCACCATAGAAGATACAACTTGAAGGGCCATGAGTGTTACCTTTTGGAAGGGGAATGATAAGTAAAAATTGGAATAAGTATTCTTCTAACACCTTTTTAAATCCTTGTCTCAATTGACTGGTGAACAGTTTATCTGACCAAAGTGTTTCTTGGGGAGATATGGTGTGTGTATGGTTTAGCCACTGTTTTCCCGACCTAAACCAATGGGTAATATTGTAAATGCTTCCAATTTAACGTAATTTATCTGAGATTAGAAGGAATATTTCAGTTTTGTAGCATGTTTCTTATTTTAGGTTGAATATACTTTAATGAAATTTTAATGTTTATTTTAAAATATTTTTAAAATTGGAATGTTTTGGAATATTTTAATTCCAATTTGATTAATTTTGTGCTGTCAGTCAAATTTTCAATCTGGATTGTTTGACTTCCTCTCATTCTTGTTTGGAGCATCACTAATTATTGTATTTCTGAATTCCTATGATCTTAATAGGTTTTAGAGAGCTTTAAAATCATGGATTACAGTTTATTGTTGGGCATTCACAATTTGGACCAAGCAGAACGTGAAAGACAGGCTGAGGGATTACTAAGTACCTCTGATGAGAAGCGACCTATTGCACAGAAAGCTCTATATTCCACAGCCATGGAATCTATTCAAGGTGGAACTTCACGGGGCGAGTCAATCGACACAGATGATACGTATGTGATGTATTTTTAAAAAGAAATTTTCATTTTAACTTTTAGTTTACAAATGACAGGGCCTGATATGATTAACTTGAACTTTGTTTTTATCAACTGCTCTCAAGTAAATGCAGCATGATTTAAACTTGAACTATATTGCTGAATTGAAGAACTTCCTTCTGAGTCTTTAAAAGATGTTTCCTCCTGCACCAATGAAAATTCTTGTTTGCCTTCCCCAGAGTCTGACTCTACCAATTAAGTGGTTAAATTGTGTGGTTTACCTAAATTCATTTTGAAATCCGCTCTTTACAACTTCAGCATGACTTTCATCCAAAATTACTTGTTGCAATCATAGGCCCCATCCTTGATGAAGTATCATGGTAACACTGCTCGAATTGTATGAATACCGTAACGACAGTAGAGGTATGCAAGATCCATGTGTCAAGAGAAGAGCACGAGCAACACTTTCAGCATTAGACAGTCTTAGAACTGAATGCTTAATAAGGTGATCTGCACTTGCATGTTGAAGAAATTATGGAAACTAATTGACAATTAGGTTCAAGTTGTGTAACTTCAAAAGGAAGTCCCAAAAAAGCAATGATATTTTTTCCCGTGAGAAATTGATCTCATTCGTTGTTTGTTACTGTACAATGTTACATTATTAGGTCATAACATAGTATTTACACTTTCTCCTCTTTGTATTAGGATGGGAGGTATACCTGCCATAAATGGCAAAGGAGAGAGACTTCTCTTGTACATTGGTATAATTGACATTTTGCAGTCCTACAGGTAGGCCATTGTTTCTGCTTAAATGCAGTGAGTAAAATGGAGTTTGAATGGTTTTTCATTTTAACATCTGTGTATTGTGAAAAATATAATGCAGACCACTGGTTTTGTTAATTTTATATTCTTTTGACTCTATCCAATTTTTGAGGACAGATTTGTGTGGCCTGTAGTAGCCTTCATTTAAGTTTAGTGGTTGAAAACTGTAAGGTATTTGGCTTGGAAGTGACATGGCAGCTAAACTTAATTTTGTCCTTATGATACTTCAAGCAGGCGTTGCTGGATAGCAGTAAAGAGCTGGAAATGTTTTGTTTGCTTAGCCCAGAATTCAATGACTACGCTACACCTCAGTTGCTGAACATCAACCTGGGCGAAATTGCCAGATCAGAGGTTCAAAGAACCATCATGAGCTGAGATACAAATAGAGCTATTGAAACATGACAAAGATGCAGTCACAACAGATTTGTTCAACAATACCTAGATGACGAAGACAATCGCCAAGCTGCCAACAAAAGGAATGTTGGCGATTGGAGCAACTGGAGGAGCAGAACACTGCTGTTAGTACCGGGCAAGATCTTCAGCATGGTCTTCCTTCACAGATTGAAAACAGAAGTAGATGTAACCTTTGTGAAGATCAGGTAGATTTCTGGGTTGGGAGATCATGCTGTGTGCAGTTCGTTATGTTCAACCTAGATTACCAAAAGCCGCTTGGTACTAACTATTGATTTTGAGAAGGCTTTTGATTGTATTCATCGGTAGTCTTTCCGCTCCATTTCAAGGCACTACAGCATTCAGGAATGTAAATTTGTATCTTAAAAATCTTGTACCACAACTCCAACTGCAGCATAAAGATCGGCAAGGGCACTACCGTCTCCTTCTTCATTAGAGAACTATGCTAAGGTTACATAGTCTCTGTATTCCTTTTCCCCTTGGTTATTGATTTCATCATGAGGAAAGTGATGATAGATGCAGACTTTAGCATCTTGTGACAACGACACCAGTTGATAAACCTGGATTTTGTAGATGACATCATCTTGCTTACTGAAGAATCAATGACGTTCCAAGACATGACGACCAGTCTGTAGAGTAGAGGCATAAAACTCTGGCTGTACGTCAGCTGTGAGAAGACCAAGATGATCATCATTGGCTGGCAACAAACCTCCCATCCTCATTATCATTGGACACATGATATTGAAGACACAGATCACTTTCTTTCCCTAAAAAAGTAACATCTCCAGGGAGGGTGATATAGCAGTTGACGTCCATAAAAGAAGCAGCAAAGCAACTTCAGTTTTCCAATCAATCGCATGGTATGGGCATCCAACACCAACAACACAGATGTGAAGCTACACCTCCACATATCTGATGTACCAAGTTCAATCTGTGCCAGCGGGACGTAGAAGAGAACAACAAACAAGTCATTTAAGTTGGATAATTTCCAACAGTATTGCCTACATAAGTCCCTGGGTATTCATTTGTAGAGATCACTAATTAGAGGGCCATATAGAACTGGTCAGAGGTGCCAACAGGGCATTGTGGCATAGACACAGCTGGTATGCAGTTTTTTTTCCATAGAATCCCTACAGTGTGGAAACAGGCCCTCTGGCCCAACAAGTCCGCACCGACCCTCAGAGCCTCCACCCAGACCCATCCCCGTATAACTTACCTAATCTACACATCCCTGAATACTATAGGCAATTTAGCATAGCCAATCCACCTAGCCTGCGCATCTTTGGACTGTGGGACAAAACCGGAGCACCCGGTGGAAACCCATGCAGACACGAGGAGAATGTGCAAACTCCACACAGACAGTCGCCTGAGGGTGGAATTGAACCTGGGTCCCTGGCACTGTGCAGCAGCAGTGCTAACCACTGAGCCACTGTGCGTGGAGTGACAGTTAAATGGACAGGACCAGATGGCAAAAGACAAGGTTGACAAAGAAGACCTGATGAAGTATATTTAAGAACAATTTTAAGGACATTTTTAAAATTCATTCACGAGATGTGGGAGTCACTGGATGGCCACCATTTACTGTCCGTAAGAAGGTGATGGTGAGGTACCTTCTTGAACTGCTGCAATCCTGTTAGTGTAAGTAGACACGCAATGCTGTTTGGAGGGAGTTCCAGGATTTTGACTCAGTGTCAATGAAGGAACAGCCATATGTTTACAAATTGGGATTAAACGTGGCTTGGAGGGGTACTTGCTGGTGGTGATGTTCCACAGATCTGCTGCCCTTGTCTTCTAGATGCTACTTTTCATGAGTTTGGAAGATGCTATCTAAAGAGTCTTGTTGAATTCAAGAGTGGGACAGCATCAGGACTGGAGTGAAACAAATTGAAATGTGCTGGTGGCAGAGTCCCATACAGGACCACATGGTTTAAAAGATGCACTGAGACCAAGTGAAGGAATCCAGCTGCTACTTGGGCCAAGGATGGCTAAGTCCGGTCATAGAGTCGGGGACTTTTCTCATTTGTGTAAATTAGATCCTCACTGATTTTACCACAAGTCACTAAGGGCTGAAGGCAATTTTCTCTTTTCCCTGTTCGTATTCTTTCTAGACCTGAGCTCGTTCTATTAGTGCTCTTGTTTGAAGTCAGATTTAACATTGAAGTTTTATGTATTGCACTGATTAAATATTAGCAATTGTAGCATATGTGTGCACTGTATGATTTCATTTAAAAAAAAAAAGAGGGTAATGTTCATATCTGTTTAGTAATACTTGTTGAGGTTTAGGAGTGCAGTTGTCTGTTCTTAAAATAATGTTATGGGATCTATGTATTCATTCCAAGGGACTAGATGTCTGGATTTAATATTATCTAAATAATGTCATCTGAAAGATGACTTTTTTCATCAATGCAGCAGTTCCAATACTGCATTGAGGTGTTAGCCTAGATTATATGCTGATGTCTATTTAATGTCACAATCTTTTTATTCTCATGAAAGTGCTAAAGTTTATTGAAGTGTTGAAAGGATGCTTTCCATCTTAACGTAAATAGATTGAGGTTTAATAGAAACTAATGTTAATCTCACTATGTAGATGTTCATTTTCAGATTAATCAAGAAATTGGAACACACTTGGAAAGCACTTGTTCATGATGGTGTAAGTTTTCATCTTAAAATGATACAATTGAAATGTTTCATGTCAACAGTACACTATATGGTAATACTTAAAATCATGGGAAACCAATTGCAACTCTCAGCTGAAGCTCTGGATTTGTGTCCAGGATTTCACTTTTAGTTATCTCATGATTGTCAGGAGAATGTAAAAACAAAACAAAAAAAACTTCTAAAAATCTTTAGCACAGTGCCTAATAATTAACTATTTGATGGTTTGATTCTACAACTCTGCATTAGTTAGTCATAACTGGTCTAAGTTTGTTAAGAATAGCTGCTCCTTTGCAAAATGTAACAGTTGAGTGATCTTATCATTCTTATTTGCTTCTACAGGACACTGTGTCAGTGCACAGGCCAAACTTCTATGCTGAAAGGTTTTATAAATTTATGAGCAACACTGTCTTCAGAAAGACATCACGTAAGTAAGGATTGTACTCTAGTCAGAAACGCAATCTTTCAATCTGGTACTTCTGACTAAGGTTACCATGAATTGAGTTAAAAAGTTTTAAAAAAAAAACGGATAGCTATGGAGTCCACACGTAACACAGTCCAAGAAGGACTATTCATTATGGTTGAGTTTGGACAGAGAGGCAACAGGTAGTTCTACTGTAGGGATATGCCAGCTAAATTTGATCCTATCAAAATATATTTATCTCCAGTAGAGTATGGCTAACAGTTATCTATCCTTGACTATGGGAAACACAGGCTGATCTCATGTTCCTATTCCTGCAGTACAGACATCAGCAGAGGTTTAGAATCAAGCTTGTTAATTGGTATGGTTTAATTCACCACAATGGGGTGCATTTATCCACTAAAAAATAACTGATTTTACTTAAGTAGTTATTATCACATCTTTCAGAAATGTCTGAAGGTGTTTTATGCAGAATTAGTGGCTTTTCTACACTTCAGCAAATACAATGCAGATGATGACGAAACTATTTTGCATGCAGCAAGATCCTGCAACAATCTAAAGAGGATTATTTGTTAATCTTAACTTTCATTGAAACAGGAATCTTGGTTACACCATGTCCCAGGACAGTATAGTGGCATAGAGTCTTTAAACATGATTTATATTAACCTTGATGTCTGATATGTCTCATTCATTGACATTCATTTAGCATTTCAATTTCATAACACGACAGCCTTGAAGTCATCCCCATCCAAGAAAGGACGTGCTTCTCTACCAGTTCCTAAATATATTGGTCCAGGGCAAGCTTTTTCTGCCAGTCAGATTCCTACAGAAGATGAAGATAAACGGTATGACCTGCGGGGAGCCAGGAGCTTCCCAACTCTTGAAGATGAAGGTAATTGTCCCTACAACAGAATCCCTTCAAATTTTTATCTCTCTCCAATAACCCTTTACATAAAAAATATAAAGTTTAAGTGCACTGCTAGTGTTGATTCTCCTCAAATGAGAATACCAGTGCACCGAATGGTACACTGCCATTTACCAGTTTGGCTCAATTTCCATAACATCTAAATCTATTTGCAGAAATTTGTTCTCCACTCCTAAAGCAAATGATCTCATCTGTAAACTTGCAGATCATTATCATAATGCCTATATCCAGGTAATTTATGAAGATAGTTAACAGCAAAGATTCTAACACTGATCCCCCAGAGACATTTCTAGTCAATGGCCTCTAATCAGTTACTTCTGAGTAGATCTACAGCTATGAATAATAGTGTTCTGCCAGTGGGAATACAGTTAAATCTAATTCCTTGTAACCACTTTACACTGATTCCACAAAATTCTTGCTTATTGTGAGGTCTCTGAAAATACCACTGCCACCCACTAATTAGTAAAAGAATTTTAGTAAGTCTGTAGGACACAACCAGTTTTATCAGTATTTTCAGTTTTATCAGTTATTCTAATGGCTAAATTAACTTCCTGATCTAATCTAACTTGAACTTAAAAAGCATCCCCTATGATCTATTTGGCAGTCTTTACTTGCAGGTGACCTTAGACTGAAAGGTCTACACTTCTCCTAAACTGACTTGTCATGCTTTAGTGAAAATTAAAACAATATGAGCATCCTTCCGATTCAAGGAAACAGGCCCTGTTACTACTGATATTTTGGCAAGGAGCTGTTAAAACAAGTGGCCCAGCTCTTTAATCACCTTTTGTGTGCATGTCATCTGAATCCAGCATCCTGATTTATTTTAAGTTTATGTATTTTGCGTGAAATATAAGGAATAACCAGAAGGCAGTTACATAGTCATAACATTGAGCTGAACAGGATCCCTCGTCACTCATTTTTAATTTGGATAATTTAGCTTCATGTTGTGGTAGGGTAGTGGTTTTTTTCTGATGTTGTTGGTAGCTTTTTAACTTGGCAACTTTTTTTAGGACTGTTGGGCCGGCCAGATCTCCTTCCTTGCACTCCCCCTTCATTTGAAGAAGCAACTACAGCTTCAATAGCAACAACCCTGTCATCAACAACATCCTTGTCAATAACAGAACAGTCACCATCAGAAGGCTCAGAGCATCATCATCGCTACAGGTATGTAGCATGAGTTTGAATCCTTTGGGTAGACATACCTTCAGTAACCAATCCATTTGTCTGTATGTCTCATGCTTTAAAAAATATCATTAGTATAATTTTTGGCCATTGCTTCTAATGATTGTAATAGAACTCGGTGCCTATTCCTTCCATCATCTTTGTTAGCAGGTACCCTGTCTGTTCTGTACTGTATAGTCATAACTACCAGACCGGAGATTCATATGGCTGTCCGAATGACTTGAAAAAGTGCATCAGAAAGCACATTATATATGAAATGTATCTCTTCTTTTTTTTAAAAAAAAATGTCCTTTTCCTTTTTAGGCTTCTTACCTGTTTACATAATTGGCCATTAAAGGTTTCCATAATGAGTCTCCTGTTAGATATGTGATGCCAATTCACATTCTTATTGTCATTAATTCATAGAATTATATTTGGGTGGCTGTTGTGAGATGTACCAAATAACGTTAATGCCAAGGTTATAATTCACATAAGTCCTGGAGCCTTCAGACAGAGTTCCTTAGATGATAGTAAAGCTTTTAATATTAATTATTGTTGAAATTTCTTTGAGTTAATTCAAGTTGTGTGATTCTTTTGCAAGTGCTCCCTTTTATTAAAAGCTTTATTTAATCCCCTAATTTATGTTTAGAATCATAAGATCAGAAGTGGCGATGTTTGCCGATGGTTGCATAGTGTCCAAGGGCACTATTCGTGACTACTCAGATACTGAAGCAGTACGTGTTCAAATACACCAAGACCTGGACAATGTCCAGGTTTAAGCTGGCAAATGGCAAGTAACATTTGCACCACACAAATACTAGACAATGACCATCTCCAGAGACAGTCTAACCACTGCCCCATGACATTCAATGGTGTTCCCATCACTGAGTCCCTTACTACCAACATCCTGAGGAATAGTATTGACCGGAAACTTAACTGATTCTGCATATAAATATAGTGACTACCAAAGCAGGCCAGAGGTTAGGCAATTAACTCACTTTCTGACTCCCCGAGTCTATCCAATATCTATAAGGCACAAGTAAGGAGGATGATGGAATACTCCCCATTTGCCTGATGAGTGCAGCTCCAACAACACTCAAGAAGCTTGACACTATCCAGGATAAGACAACCTGCTTGATTGGCACCACATCCACATATGTCCACTCCTTCCACCACTGGTGCTCAGTAGCAACAGTGTGTACCAGCTGCAAGATGCACTGCAGAAATTCACCAAAGATCCTTCGACAGCACCAGTACCATCTAAAAGGTCAAGATTCACAGGAACTCAACTACCTGCAAGATCTCCTCTAAGCCATTCACTATGCTGAGTTGGAAATCTGTTGCTATTCCTTTAGTGTCATTTGGACAAAATCCTGGAATTCCCTCCATACGGGCATTATAAGTTTACCTGCAGCGCACAGAGTCATACAACACGGAAACAGACTCTTCGGTCCAACCAGTCCATGCTGAACATAATCCCAAACTAAACTAGTCCCAACAGCCTGCTCCTGGCCCATATCCCTCCAAATCTTCCCTATTCATGTATCTGTTCAAGTGTCTTTTAAACATTGTAATTGTACCCACACCCACCACTTCCTCAGGAAGTTCATTCCACACCCAAACCACCCTCTGTGTAAAAAATTTGTGTCTTACGTCTTTTTTAAATCTCTCTCCTCTCACCTTAAAAATGTGCCCCCTAGTCTTGAAATCCCCCATCCTAGGGAAAAGACAACTACCATTAACCCTATCTATACCTCTTATGTTATAAACTTCTGTAAGGTCACCTCTGAACTTCCTGTGCTCCAGTGGAAAAAGTCCCAGCCCATCCAGCCTTTCTTATGGATTGCAGCAGTTCAAGAAGACAGCTCACCACCATCTCCTCAAGGGCAATCAGGGATGGGCTATAAATGCAGACCTAGTCAGTGACACTCACATCCTCAGGAGTGAATAAAATATTAAATTATTGTCTAATTTTGGTAATCTACTTGTGTACTGTTTTGATGTTTTGTTTTATTCAAAGGAAAACAGCAACATGCATTCATATTTCATCTTTTACCTACTAAAGCATCTAAAGATGCCTCACAAGAATATCATCAAACAAAATTTAACACCATGTATGGCAATATTGAGAAAAGTAGTTAAAAGCTAGGTCAAAGCGATTTTACTGTAACTCTCCTATTAAAGGAGTAGCGAGGTTGAGGGAAGGAGCTGTAGAACTTGGAGGCCATTTTGTGCTTCACTGCCTATAAATTTCTTATTTTTGCCTTTTGCGTCAACTCAAAATAATCATGTCTGATTTACCAGTAGTGAAGGTCATTTGAAAAATGATAAATCTCATAACAGGACAGTTGGTTTGCCTAATGTTGCATTTTAGCACAATATACTTTATTTAATAAAGAATAAAAGACTTTCATTTGTATAGTGCTTTCACAACCACCATAATCTCAAATAAAGTACCTTTGAAATGTAGTCACTCTTGTAACATAGAAAGCATGGTAACCAAGTTGCACCTTGCAAACTCCCACAAACAGCCATGTGACCAGATGATTAGTTTTTCTTGTGATGTTGATTGAGGGATAATTATTGACCAAGACGCAGGAACTAATTGTCCTGCCCTTCGAAATTGTGTCGTAGAGTCTTTTACATGCACGCAAGTAGACAGAGCCGGCCTTAATGTTTCCTCCCTCGATACTGTGCTGAAGTACGGCCTGTGATTTCTGTGCTCAAGACTGAGAGTGGGACTTAATCTCAGAATCTTGTGATGTAGTGACCAGAGTTCCACTAACTCATCTCCATGGATGATACTTGATCATTTTGCGTATAAACCCGTTTGTGAACTGATCTTCTCAGAAGGTGACAATTCTATGTTTAAGTTGAGGCCTCATCGTTCTACTTAGACAAATGTGTTTTAATATACATGGCGATCTAATCTCCATTATCTTTTACTGTTTATTCTGTTTGTTTATGCCTGCTTAGGAAAACTACACTATCATCAGCACCAGATATTGGGTGAGAATCAGACTTGCTATTTTCTGTGTTGTCTGTTAAGCTCAGAGTTGTACCAATGAGCGGAATATATGTCTGGGTATTATATAGCTAGTTACCACTATGATGAAGATGAGGTTTGTCACATTGAGCACGGCTCATAATTTGGCCGGACTATATACCATTACAAAATATCCAATCTGACCTGGCTTGGGTATTGTTAATAATTCACGTAACACCAAATAAAGTTCTCTTATCTATCCAGCTCTTTCAGTGTTCCCTAATTAGCCTCACTCCATAGCTCTTCCCCATGGTCTTGTAATTGAATTCTTTTAGTAAATTACTATTGAATCTGCTTCCACCACCTTTTCAGTTGTATTCCACATCATAATCGCATCCAAAAAAGGGAAAATTCTTTTGGATGCCACTTATTCTATAGCTAAGCATTGTTTAATTGGAAGTATTTTGATCTCATGACCTTAGATTGTTGCAAACTTCCGAATCACACTGTCATTGATGGCAGTGACATGCTAGAGAAAAATTGCTCATATTATGATTCACTTCTGCAGTAAACCTGTAGCCTCAATGAATTAGATTTTGTCGCTATTTTCTAATCAATCTGTTCAGAGATGTCATTACATATTTCTGGAGCAGGTGGAACTCGAATTCAGGTCTCCTGGTCCACAGGTAGGGACAATATCACAACATTTCTAATTGGATTTTCATAGAATGATGAGAAAGAACAGGTTAAAAAACAAATTGGTTTACTATAAATCCCATCTTAGAATGGTGTTTCCTCTCTTCTACCCTGCCTCCCGCTCCTCCTACCCTGCCGCCGACCCCCAATTCAGCTATGAAATTTCTTAAGATAGCTTGTTAAAAAAACTCCTTGATCAATTGCAGGAAAAAGTACTGAGCATGTTATTTTCTGGCTTCCACTCCTGCCCCAGCCCCAAAGGCAGTCAAACATATAACAAGTGATCACCCATTTACCTCATCCTGTGGATATTTAGCCACTCTTGAGAACTCATCCTGCTCCTTTTGAATTTTTCTTTCACTGAACTTATGCTCACTATGCACCAACAATTATTTGCTAGGCATTTTTGCCAAATTTCATATTGTTTAGTATCTTTCATAACTTGTGCTTAGTTAGCAATAAACCAGACAGCAGTTTTTAGTTGACTTGCCTGTCTAAGGGTTCAGCAACATTTTGAGTAGAGAGCCACACCAGGATATATGAACTGTACGGAGGCCAGCCATAGAGCGTCAAGAGGTGAACAGTTCTAATAAATAAACTGTGTTTGGTAGTACAGAATTTGAGTATTTCTGAGACCTGTGAGGTTGAAGCTTCTCATCTTGTACTCGTCCTGTATTCATCTGAATAGGTATGAATACCAAATTTTAAGCAGAAGTTACAATTTATATTGTGGAAGAGAAAGATACTGATTGCTTGATTGGTCAAGGCATTGCCACAGATAATCATCTGAGGAACAGTAATCTCCAAGCCTTTGGTTTAAATTCAAGAAACACATGCTGACTCTGGTTGAAGCATTGCGATGGGGAATACACCAGGGAACTGCTGTCCCCCAACATTGGTTCGGTTGAAGAAGGCCCAATGCTTGTACATGTTCCTATGTTTGCAGAGGACAGGGTCCTGCGTATATGTAGTTTTTAACAATCATAAGTAAACCATGTTGCAAACCTGACTGATCTTAATTTGGTCATTAATCTAATACTTAGCACGCTTGAAATTTTTCATTCATGTTGTCCAGTTACCAAATTGCATCCAAAGTTAACACTTTAGTCTGAGTTTTTCAAGCATGTATTGATTGGTTGTGGTTGATATTCTGCCTGTTATTAACAGCTGAAAGGATGTGTTCATTGATACAATCCATCAGTGATTAGGATGTGTGGACTACATTCCCAGCGTCACAATGATACTAAAATTCATGTACCCCTCACTTATCGGTGTGGTCGATGAATTTCAGGACCAGTGAGATGCGGAATATGTATCATTTTGACTTGGTGGCAGCATCTGATTAGTGGAGCATACTACTTGTGTCGTTATTGCTTAGTAGTAGCGTGAAATGACTAACATTACCTGTGCTCAAGCTTTTGAAGTTCCTTACCCTGCCAGGATAATTTGAAGTGGACTGTGCCTTTTTCAGGATCAAAGGTGGGAGCCTTTGGTTCATTTGTGAATTTGACACCAATCAACACCTTTTTCTCATGAAGCATGAATTGTTCTTCCCCCTTTAAAATTTGGTGTTCTTATGTACATCCTTCTGAGTGCAAGATGAAAAGCTTCAATGGCATGTTTCCCTTTTTCAGCAATACTCAAGCTTTCATATCTGAGACACGAATACACAGCAACCAACCTAAGACACCAGTTATTCTTTTTGGTTATTCTGAAATTATTTCATTGAGAGAATAGACAATTTCTTTCTGCAATGCAATAATTTAAAGTGCAGAATGCTGATTTGAGGCCGGTAGCTTTTCAAATTAGTTTCTTTTTCTTAGTGTCACAGACATAGAGTCAAAGTATAAAAGGCGGTCATTGGGCTCATCACACCTCAGGGTGTAATATTTTCTTCAAGCTCCAAGTGGAGGGGAAGGAAACAGAAAACAGAAAAACAAAAATCTACGAAGTGTTCATCTTAACAAAATTAACTAGAGATTTTAAACATCAAATAAATCTTTTTATTGCAGTTCAACTTGGCAGCCTGTAATTGTTCAATTGCAAAACAGTTGAGGTGATTACAAGTTTGTTGGTGTCCTGGATTTATTTTTGCCCTTCATCTTTTGAAAAATTTACTGAGGTGCAGTTTTACAATGGCAGCTGCCTATTGCTACCTTTCTCATGTGCTGACATTGACTAACAGGAAGCAAAGAGTGGGGATAAATGAGTGCTATTCTAGCTGGCAGTCAGTGACTAGTGGTGTGCCTCGGGGATTGGTGTTGGGACCGCAATTATTTACAATTTATATAGATGATTTGGAGTTGGGGACCACGTGTAGGGTGTCAACGTTTGCAGATGACACTAAGATGAGTGGCAAAGCAAAGTGTGCAGAGGACTGTGAAACTTTGCAGAGGAACATAGATACACTGAGTGAGTGGGCAAAGGTCTGGCAGATGGAATACAATGTAAATAAATGTGAAATCATACATTTTCGTAGGAGTAATAGTAAAAAGGATTATTACTTGAATGGTAAAAAGTTGCAGCATGCTGCTATGCATGAATCACAGAAGGTAGGTCTGCAGGTACAACAAGTAATTAGGAAGGCAAATGGAATTTTGTCCTTCATTGCTAAAGGGATTGAAATAAAAAGCAGAGAGGTTATGTTGCAGCTGTACAAGGTGTTGGTGAGGCCACACCTGGAGTACTGTGTGCAGTTTTGGTCTCCTTACTTGAGAAAGGATGTACTGGCACTGGAGGGGGTGCAAAGGAGGTTCACTAGGTTGATTCCGGAATTGAGGGGGTTGGCTTATGAGGAGAGACTGAGTAGATTGGGATTATATTCATTGGAATTCAGAAGATTGAAGGGGGATCTTATAGAAACATATAAAATTATGAACGGAATGGATAAGATAGAAGTAGAGAGGACGTTTCCACTGGCAGGTGAAGCTAGGACAAGAGGGCAAAGCCTCAAGATTAGAGGGAGCAGATTTAGGACTGAACTGAGAAGGAATTTCTTCACCCAGAGGGTTGTTAATCTATGGAATTTCTTGGCCAGTGAAGTAGTTGACGCTACTTCAGTAAATGTTTTTAAAAAAAAGGTAGATATTTTTTTGAACAATAAAGGAATTAAGGGATACGGTGAGAATGCGGGTAAGTGGATCTGAGTCCACGAAAGGATCAGCCATGATCTTATTGAATGGCGGAGCAGGCTCGAAGGGCCAGACGGCCTACTCCTGCTCCTAGTTCTTATGTTCTTATGTGCACAGCACATGCTATCCTGAGACGGAAATCATCCAGTATCCAAATGTATGCTTCCAGCATCAGATGCTGGTTAATGACCAAAACTGAGCCCAAGCTGTTTCATCCTGCCGGTCCCTAGATCTCTGGATTTGTATGGCATCGTTCTGCACTGATTGTCCCATTTAAGCTAATAGGGAAATTTGAATTAGAATGCAAGAAGACAGTCTTAATCAAAAGGTATCTTTGTAAAGTTATTTATAATTTCACTAATATAAAATTCAGAAAAATAGTACAAACCTGCCAAAAATTCTTCTGTTAAAATTTTTTTTGTTCCTAGGTCTGATGAGATGGTCACAGAAACTGGCCTACAGCGGGTCACTGTTGAGCTGGAGGCAAAATCCAGTACCGAAACTGAGCATACAGCTGAGGAAGAAGCAACAGAAGAGGAAGAGGATAAAACGTTAGTGTATGTTTTCTGGGGATAGCTCAATATTATGATGTTATGTGTAACAAATTTCACGTTACTCAATATTGGAGATTAGAAATTATATTTCCTTGGGATAGATAATGCAGAACTATTTCACCATCCATGAACATCTTCATTAAAGAACCAGCTAAGCAACTTTGAAATACATAGATATGAATAATTGTGCTTAATTGTTGAAAGGGTTGGCTTTTGAGGAGAGATTAAGTAGACTGGGTCAATACTCATTGGAATTTAGAAGAATGAGGTGGGGATCTTGTAGAAACAGATAAAATTATGAAGGAAATAAGTAAGCTAGAAGCAGGGAGGTTGTTTCCTCTGGTGGGTGAAACTTGATCTAGGGTGTATAGTCTCACAATAAGGGGGAGCAGATTCAGATTGGAGGTAAGGAGGAACTTACTAACCCAAAGGGTTGTGAATCTGTGGAATTCCCTGCCCAGTGAAGCAGTTGAAGCTACCTCGTTGAATGTTTTTAAGGCAAAGATGGATTTTTGGACAGTAAGGGAATTCAGGGTTATGGTGAGTGGGTGGTTAAGTGTAGCTGAGCCCACAAAAGGTTCAGCCATGATCTTATTTGAATGGTGGAGCAGGCTCGATGGGCCAGATAGCCTACTCCTGCTCCTATTTCTTATATTCTTGTGTTCTTATTCAAGTAAGAGTTAGGGATTGAATGCAGATTAATTTCCATGTGGGAAGGGACAGGACTAAGGCAGTCAAGAATGTATTGTGCAGTTCTTGTTTTTTTTCCCTGCAATCTTGCATTACTTCTTTTCCTGGTATTTTGATGATTGTGTATCAGTGCTACTTTCTGCTCTTATCTTGAACTGTAAAAATTCATAAAATTTTCTTCCATTTTCTACCCATCTCTTCTTCATAGGGGCAATCTCCAAAACTTTTTTCCCCTTCCTGGCTTTCTCGGGATAGACTGTCAACTAATATTCATTAAAAGCCATTCTATTTGTTTTCTGAGATCATGAAAACACGTACCTAAATCAGACCATTATTGAGCATCAGTCATTATATCACATATACATTGGGGTAAACAGATCTCAAAATCATAGAAGGATTATAACAAGGCTACTTGGCCCATTCTTACCACACTGGCTTTAGAAAAAAACTCTCTGGGTCTCATTCTTCTTTTCTGGAATTTGCCCCAAAGCTCTGGAAAAATAAAAGCTCTACTATGGCACATGCCTTTTTTCTTAATTTACTCAAGAACTGCTCCCTTTCTGAACCCTGGTCTCGGCATGATAAGCAGGAGCAAAAAAAACACGATACTAATGAGTAAGTCTATTCAAGTACTTGACTTTTATTATTTTGCTTCTGTGCAGTTGATACACTATCCAATTTAAAGTTGTCCTGCCTAATCAAACTTGACTCTTCTTGCTTTTGTGGCTGACCATTTTTACCTGTCTTATTGAAAAAAAATCCACAAAAATCTAATCACTTCAGAATTTTCCAGCATGCCAGTAAGCTTTACTTCTGCAGGGCAAATGGTAACACAATTGTTGGTGAGCCACCAAGCACACTTTAACCATTTGACGTAGTTACACTCAACAATAGAAACAAGAGTTGGCATTTAAAATTTGTGGTTCATTGCACCATCTGTCAGCTTTAATCATTCACATTCTTGTTTATAGTGCACAATGTTAAATTGTTGGCTTTAAAGAGTTTCTTTGAAAGGGTAAATGTTTTTCAGACACTTGTGTAATAATTTGGTTCCATGTTCAAAATTGGTATATTTTGGAAATATTAAGTAGAATTGTGAACATAAATGAAAGCATATTCAGGTTTTAGTGCAGTCGTGCATCTTCTGGAAATGTGGAATTTGTCTGAAGTTTTCAGTGTGATAACATTTCAAATTTTAGAGACAAATTTACTTGAACAAGCTAATTTGACCAAAAAAATCTAAATCCAGAAGTTTAATTTCTCTACCTGTGTAGTTTCTTGACTGTACCACAAGGTAACTGTATGTTCGTAAGATGTCCTTGTGTTAGACCTGGATATGTAGTCGTGTACTCTGTACAAATATTAGCATACTAACCTGTTCACTTATGCCCTGTAATGTATAGAGCAATGCCCCCAGTATATTCCAGTGCACATTGGCATTCTGTCTCCAGCATTTTAACTGTGCATCTGTATTTGCAAATTAGTACATTGCTCCTAGTTGTTTTTGTGTGTCTGTGTGTGTCTGTGCAGAGATATGATCTACGTATCCAAGAGAATCCTTCGAAGTCACTGAGATTACCAGTTGTGTTTCGTGTTCTTCAGAGATTGGTGTTACGCCCAATACTGTTCACTGTTCTTGTAGAACGAATTGAGCATTAAGACATTTAAGTGTAATTCCATGTATGCAAGTGTGTCAGCAGGAGGTCTCTTCTGAACCTTTTAAATGAGAATCTCTACATTTTAGGGAAGTTCCTTCAGCATCTGCACGTACAAGTTCCACTGTTACTTTGGAAGCAGACACTGTGAGTCAAATCTCAGAGGCAGCTAGCCATGCCTCTGAGGAGGCAGAAGATGATGACGATGAGGAGGTTCCAGCAACAGACATGTATTTTGTGAGTATGAAAACCCTCCACCTTGTCACAAAGAACATTTTGGAATGAATGAGGAAGAAACCTCTTCAGACAATGGGATAATGTAGAAAGGAATTTTATGTGAAATTGTTGAACAGATCTCTTACAAGAGGAAGTTTAACATTTTCTCCAAAATTATATGTTTTAAGAATAATGTGCACACAGGGTCATGTTTTTACCTACCTGAAGTATTTTTGCATTTATTAATTCAAAAGTCACAGTATAACTCAGGAAATAACTAAAGCCTGCAAAGTGCAAATGTGTAAGACTTGTCCAGAAAGGCAACTCAGTTAAATTTGTGCCAGGTACTCAATACCTCCAGGCTAAGAATTGATTTGTTCTAGCTTTTCCTTACAATATGATGACATCAGGTGTATTTGAATTAGAGTCACTTTCATTAAACTACACTATGTATGAGAGTTTGCACCAGGTTGATAGACATAACTAATTTCAGTTCACCTTCTGCAGTAGTCGACTCATTGAGAAACTTTTGGGTTGGGTAGGTTAAAGAAAATTTAAACTGATCTGAAAAATTCTATGTTTTAAACTTGACAAAACTGCATGTTTTTGGTATCTGCAGTTATGGAGCAGGTCTGCAGTGAAATTTGCTTTGCTTTTGTATAGGGTTTACATCTTTCATATTCTTTATTCATATCAGAGCTCCTAATCTAGCAGCACAGTGCTGGATAGTTAATGGATAGTTGAGCTGTTGATGAGAAGTATCTGGTATCTAAACATGTTCTAATCAATCTGTTCAGAGACGTTGTTAGGCAACTCTGGAGCAGGTGGGACTAAAATCCAGGCCTCCTCATCAGAGATAGGGATGCTACCACTGGGCCACAACGGCCCTGAGATTTTCGTATTTATTATCTTCCATGTGAGTGCTTAAACCTGTGTATGTCTGATACTAGATGACCAACATTTGACTGTTCTATTTGGAGGGTTAAGTGTAAACCCAAGTCTCTTTGGTTTTGAAATGGTTCCAAGGTGATCTGCTTGGTGGACATTTGAAATAGAGAAAACTCACTTTAATAAACTTAATAATCTAATGCCTAAACTAGGTTGGTATAGGTCTTTGATTGAGAATAACAATTTAGCTCATTAATGGGACCTAGAAAAGTTGATCAGCCATTAGGACTTTTCCTCAATAATTGCTTCATTGTACTAGTTCTGTGAACTTGGGGTCACTTGAGTGAGGTTAGTTATTTGTACAAAACCATTAATTATTTTAATGTCACAAAGCTGATTGTTGGGTGACTACTTCATTGTGGCTTCTTTGTAGGGATCATAATTGAAAATATATTAATTATTTCCTCCTTTCGTCTTCACTGTTTACTGTTTGTCAACAGATGATCTGATTTCTCCAATATCCATAACCTTCTAAAGATCTTGATTCCTCCTCTAATCTTCTTTTAGCCTAGTTTTCCTAAGGAGTGAGCAGGCCCTTCCTGGGACAATTTGGCCAAATCGGCAGTCACTTTTTTTTTTTGTTGAGAAAGTGTAGAAAGGTGTGCTACTCGAATGAAGTGGATTATTCTTTGCTAGATACCATAGTGTCTGGATGACTGTGCCTGCAATTAGCTTAAAGAATTAGAGTTAGGTAAGGATTAATGTTATGATTAGGTATCTAGGATATTTTTACTATGATCTTGCTTTATTTTTTGTTAACATTATCACTTTGCATTTTCTGTTTTGTCTTTGTCTTTCTCACTTACATTGTTTTAATATTTTTCTTTCCACCATCACTTTCGCCTTTCCTGATTTTTGTCATGCTTTTATCACACCATCCAGTTTATGGATGGAAAGTACTGGATTTACTCTCCACAACGCAGTTTTTCCCGAGCTACTTCAATTTCTGATGAGAGTGTAAGTTGGTTCTTATAATTTAAAGATCCTCCTCAATGTTGCTGAATTGATCTTCCATCATCTCTATTTTGTGTTCAACTAAGTGTTCCCAATTTTAGTTTTAACATTGTTATATATCCATTTGTCTGTGAAAAGTTTGAAACTTGTTTTCAGTCCATACAAGTTTGTGATGAAAACAGACCAGAACAAAATCAATGCAGAGAAATTTCCATTCCAGAAAATAGTTGCTATTTCAATACTAAAGTTAGTCTGTCAATAAAGTTAGCTTAGCAAAGTTCTGCCACATATGATCTTGAGATTAAAAGAGAAACAAGATTATTGCCAAAACTATATATTAATACAATAGAGTTTTTTTTTCCCCCATTCACAGCTACGTTTTGTCAGATCAACAGTAGGCCCCAGTAGCTGGTGGGCATTGAAGGGGCTGGGATACGATTGGTAAGGGGGATTTGCTGTTGGGCAATCATTTCCTGATTGGGCATCCCTGCCCCCACCCATTAATCTCTGACTGAAAGAGAAGCTGCCAGGGCTTAATGGGTAACCTTTCTACATTTACAAGTGTCCATCTGCCCCTGAAAAAGCCAGTAGTGACCGAGAGCCCTTTGCGACTTAAATTGGCTACGGATGAAGAGACTGTCCTTGCCACTAATAGAATTCCACAGTGTCAAGGAGGTAATGGGCATTCCAGTATTGTATTTTTTTTCCCGTTTATTTTCCTCCCTGTTACCCTCTCCCGGGCTAAGGGCCCCATTAAATTCCAGCCTCCATTCTTTTGCCTTCCTGCATTTATTTAACATTAAAAATTTATAGCCCGTAGAGTTTGGTGATGTAAAAGCAAGATGTTGTTGAAATAGGATTTCTGATCTGTCCTTAGCTGAAAGATATCATAGTTCTCAATCCAGTATTTCAGCTGGCAGCATTATTTCTGGCAACACATGGGACCACGGTTGTTACTGTTACACTGTCCTCTTTATCAATCCTTATCTGGGTTAGAAATAGAAGAGGTTTATTTTGACAGCAGGTAGCAAATATTTCAGAGTTTGAAGTGATGAGGTAATTTTGTAATCTTACTGGCTAAAATACATAAGTGATTGACAAAATATCCAATATGTTGGCAAAATGGTTAATTGGCTATATTCATATAGCTTGATTAAGAAATTGCCATAAATGATGATAAAGCATAAAATGAAATGTACAAAAGTTTTTTTTTCCCCCTCACGTGTTTGCTGCTTCTACCCTAGAAAGGAGATATCAACATCTTCGGGGTATCATGCTGCAGAGAAAATTCGATTTCACATTTATGTATGGTTGTGACACAAAGCATCATCAGCCCTGTTGGACCACAGTGATTCGGCAGGCTCTTTGACCATAGTTTTCAATTCTGTTCTCATGGAGTGTGTGTCACGTGCACACACATTTTCAACTCCTCTCCACTCCTTCACGCACTCACCTCACTGATTGCATCCATCAGGGGTCACCAGATGGTGACGCAAATCTGAATTATTTTATTCCCTATCTAAATCAAATCTAGGCATGACTACATTAGTGTAGTTCTCCTAGTAGCATTGCTGAGATCAGCTAACCAAACAAAGCCTATAGTTTGAGTCTTCTTGCAAATGAGAAATTTGATAAATTTATTTGTCTTTTCTAGGCAACAATTTATAAAGGAATTATATAGTTTGCAAATGAGAAAGAAGTTCTGTATAGTGAAGATTTAACTGTCTTTTGAGAGTTTCAATTGTATCTGTTAACAAGCAGTTCCCTCATGCAAGTAATTTCCTTTTCAAGGAATAATTTCTAGTTGTTGATGTTGATTTCCATTGAGGTAATATTAGTAGACTCATTTTTAACTGCTTCCATTTTTGGTGCCTTGATTGGAAAAAATAGCATATTAGTTTCAACTTGGACATAAGCTACACTTAGTATTCATGGTTTTGTACCATTTTATTACAACTGTCAAAACAAGACAGAATACAAATTGTTTTCTTTTTCTTAAGACAATTCTATGCTTGCTGGAATTCAGTATTTTGTGGGGATAATATGCCAACCACTACACCATGAAACGGTTTCATTGCTATCAGCAGTGCTGCTGACATGTTCTATTTTATTCTTCTTGTATTCATACTCTAGATATATATGTAACATATGGCCTGTTTTTCACCAGTTACTGCCTTTCGCCTTTCTTCCTTTTTTTGCTTTCCATTATTTCTGTTCTTCTTGTGTCTTCTTGATTCCGCCTATTCAGTGTGCAGAAGAGAGGGTCTGGATTTACTCTCCTCTTCACTATGGCTCTCACGTACGTTCAGTTTCAGACGGAGAAAGTGAAACTGTAAGTGTAATGTGCTGTTTGCTTCAAAACAACGTGCATTAAGATTAGGTACCTAAGCAAATGTGGTGATATGTAGAATTAGTACTGAGTCGAATTTAAACTGCAAATAATTTATCTAATCTATTTATTCATTAGATTATTCTTTTACCTTTCCTGATATATAAACTAATACTTATTGAGTGAACAACACTCGTGTGATACATGCTTTGCTTTGAAATAACTCTTGTACCTCCATCAGTGTTCGTCAAATGTCCATTTTTATCTAGATAAAGTATATAAATGGTACATTTGGTATACAATGAACATTCAACTCAGCACTAATGCAGGTGCATGGCTTTGGGTATGATGAAATTGAAAGGTATTTTAATAATGGTATTTTACTATGCCATTATTATTAGATTTATAATGTAAATTATACAAAGACTTGGTGATCTCATTTTTTTTACCACTTACATCAAAAATGCTTCCTACTCAAGTATCTAATTGAAAATATTAATCTTCTGAAACTATTGTAGTTTTTGGAATTTCCCAATCAAAAAGATGCCACCATATTTTATTTAGTAGTACACCACCATGTTATTTTCTGTTGTAAGATCAGACCGGTGATTCTAGTATTTAATTGGGACATTGTCATTGACTAGGTTTATTCTGAAAATCTTTTATCCCATGAGGCTTAGGTATCTGCAGTAGCTGTGTTATCCCCTTCTTGTATACATTGTCAGCATCCTCTGGAAAACAGATTGGACAGTAGTAATCAGCAGCAAAGACTTCAACCAAGAAATTAAAAATTTTTAGGAACCATAAGGTGTTCTCTCCTTCCCCTGTCCTCCCCCTGAAAAACATCCTTTTTCATGAATCAATCTCCATAGCTTTTCTTATGGCGTGCCTTTATTGCTCGTCTTCTCACCAGAGCTGCATTTAATTGTTCGCCTAATCCATTTACGCCATCTACATCAATTGAACTACTTCTGGGTAAAAATTCATTTTTATTTTCCTAATGTCTATCTTGATCTGGTGTTTAAACCCTTAACAATCGTGAGCAATTTATCTAGATCAATCTTGTCATACGTTTTCAAAATGCATTTCAGACACCCTGAAATCTCATCTTTTTCCAGAAAACAAACGCCACATTCTTAACTGAATACAATATGTTCTAACTTTTTAACGTCACTTTCTCCCTGCCTTGGATCACAAACCCTCATTTTCTAGCCAAAATGTATAGGTAGTTCACCCTGTGATTTCCAATTCTCACTAGTGCTAACTATGTAAGATGTGCATTTATGACTGGATCTTTTACCCTTGTTATGACCACACAAATGTTTGTGGTAGAAAATTTGAGATCATGCAGCTTTGAATTACCTACTGCATGCTTTGTAGTAATTAGTAAAGCAAATATTTGGTAGCCTGATCAGAAATATGGAATGTACCTTGGGGATATTGTTACAAACTTATTTTAGTATTCTCTGAAACAATATGGTCACAGGTTCTTGGGTTTCACTGGAACCCTTATTCTCGTTGGGTAAATTAACAAAAATCTATAAAATGAAACATCTACAAATTGTCCTTTTACAAATTTTTAACAAACAAGCGTTTTCAACTTCTGCCAAATATGCAAATTAATGTTTTGGCAGTTTGAATTATTTTAAAGTTGGTTGTTTGTGAAATTTTATTGTTTTATAGTTAAAAATGTGTATGGCTGTGGGCTTTCTACCGTTAGATCAACTCTTCCTCTCTGTAAACTTATATCATGACTAATTTTTGTCCATTTCCTTTGTGGAACATGAAAAATATGTAAACCAAATTTAAGCTATAGAAAGACATATTGACATCAACATGTTTGCAGAGAATTTTTTTTGAGATGCCTTCCACTGCCTATTGACTAGCTGTATTTGAAAAATTTTCATGTATATGTTGGTGAAGTTACCATTCTCTGGTCACGAATACAACAGAATTGGATGATCTCTAACCAAATGATCAGCTTTCAAAACCAGATCATTATTGCTGAGATTTGGGAGAGTGTGCACACTACAATGAATAAAATACCTCTGGGATATGATCTAGTCAAGCTGACGCGAATGAACTTTTGCTTTGTCTGTTCTTGCATAGAGGTTATATGCATGGATTTTAGATAGTTTTGATCCTAGTTAATGTAAACTCCCACATTGACCAAGTTTTCATTGCTAACAAATGTTCATTAGAAGTGGCACAGGGAGTTGCAGGAGAGGGACTTTTTTTTGATATGAAAGCTGAGGTGCATTATTGAAAAAGCATAGAGGAACTTCTACTCTCCACCTAACCTATGCTGTTCCTGACCTTGTATTCAATGGGACAGAGTTTAGAATTATTTTGCACCTAGTTGTTTTGCACCTCCTTGGATATGTTTTATGTTGCAATGTGCAACTGAAGGGGATTGTGTTTTCCAACACTGGAATTCCTCATGTTAATAACATTTTTTTGTAAATGAAGCTTTTATTTTGCTCATTCTCTTTATAAAATGGCTATAGCTGTAAATAATCCAAGTACTTTCAAAATAAATAAATAAAAATGTGTTGTTACATTTTGTTTTGATAAACAGATCTGCTGTCAAACTTTTTTATCTAGCAATCATCAGGACAAATGTAAGACTACCGTACTTCAAAGGAAGCAACAGTTTATACTGCATACAAAAAATAAGGGTGCTGATTACTTGGCAAATTGGCCAATCAGTATGCTTTTTGCAGAATAAATTGTAATTCCCTTTGAAATTTAGTATCTTTTGCACCTGCTTTGATGAGTGCGAGATGGAAAATTTCAAAAGAATTTTTTATTTGCAGCAATATTCAAATTCTGCATTACCAAGAGATTATTTTTCATTTTTAAACCCACAAACAGTACTAGTTTTTATGTTATGGTGTACAAGTAATCCACCAAGAATAGTCCTGGTTTCTTGTGGGGATTTGTGGAGTAAGCTGAACATCATAGCATTTTTGCCCTGAGCCAGTGTTGTGGATGATGTGACATGAGACATTGGCTGTCTTTTGGACAGTGATACAACTGTTTTTAGAGCTGTTTTCATACTAGGTGCCAAAGATTTAAATTTTAAAGTGTTGTTGTCACAATAGATATTGATATTTCTAATCAACCTATTTTGACATCCATTTTGGTAGGAATAACAACAAAATGATCTATTATTTAAATGGTGAAAAATTGCAGCATGCTGCTGTGCAGAGGGACCTGGGTGTCCTTGTGCATGAATTGCAAAAAGTTGGTTTGCAGGCGCAGCAGGTAGTTAAGGAAACAAATGGAATATTGTCTTTGACTGCTAGTGGGGATAAGAGTTCAAAAATAAGGAGGTAATGCTGCAGCCAGATAGGGTGCTGGTGAGGCCACACTTTGAGCAGTGTGTACAGTTTTGGTCTTCTTACTTGAGAAATGATGCACTGGCACTGGAGGGAGTGCAGAGGAGGTTCACTAGGTTTGTTCCAGAACTGAGAGGGTTGGCTTATGAGGAGAGATTGAGTAGACTGGGACTGTACTCATTGGCCTTTAAAAGAATGAGGGTGGATCTTATAGAAACATATAAAATTATGAAGGGAGTAGATAAGTTAGAAACATGGAGGCTATTTCCACTGGCAAGTGAAACCAGAACTAGGGGGCATAGCCTCAAAATAAAGAGGAGCAGATTTAGGACTGAGCTGAGAAGGAACTTCTCCACCCAAAGGGTTGTGAATCTGCCTAGTGAAGCTGTTGAGACTACCTCATTGAATGTTTTTAAGGCAGGGATAGATTTTTGAACAGTAAAGGAATTAAGGGTTCTGGTGAGCAGGCGGATAAGTGGACCTGAGTCCGTGAAAAGATCAGCTATGATCTTATTGAATGGCAGAGCAGGCTCTGGGCCAGATGCCGCCTACTCCTATTTTGTATGTTGACACACATTAGAGCAGATGGGACTTGAACCTGGGCATCCTTTCATGGCTGGTGACATTACAACTGAACAACAAGTGCCTTAAAAGATATTTTCTGATGAACCTGTTCAGAGATGTTATTGCACACCTCTGGAGCCAACTGGAACTTGAACCCAGACTTCCTGGACCAGAGGTAGGGAAATGACCACTGTGCCACAAGAGTTCAGGTTTCTACTGTACCTGGTATTCCCAGGTGGTCTGCCATACAACTTTACATGTCAGTGGATGGCTTCAATCAGTCACATCTCTGGGTTATAGACCTCACACATACCTGCTGCACCTCTCAGGTGGTAGGCATCAGCACTTCAGTAAATGGTTGCATTGATTTCATTTTCTTAAGTAGTTACACCAAAATTGACGTTTGTTTGTTTGTTTGTTTGGCTTAAATAATTGCATGAAGGTAGTCCTACATTCAGTCCTTTATCAATGCTGCATTAGCTGACTCCAACTTAGATAGAGGTGGAGGTGCTGCATTTGACAATGGTGCCCTTTAGCTGAGAAAGGAAAAAAAAAATCATTCAGTTTGTGATTGCCTTTAAAACACCTGTGGTTATCTAGACAGAATCATTTCAGTTACATAATTGTCGTCCATAATTGTCTAGTCTGCTGGCACTTGCCAATTACACTGATGTGTCGAATAGAAATTGAGGTCTGCAAGTACTTACAGAATCAAGAACCAGCACCTCAGAATACGATTGTTCTTACTGATATTGGTATTTTTACTAAAGTTGATCATTTTGTAACACTGTGTTTTGTTTCTCATCAGTAAAACTTACCCGATCATTTTTGAAGAATGAAGAGGAAAGTTCTTCCAGAAGAACAATGTATTTTGGTCTGAAGCTGCCTCACTCCATTGAATCAGAGTGATATCATATTATCACTCAGGCTGGGCCCTATGTGTTCCACTATGTAGTATGTGAAACTTGGGCAAAGAAAACATCTGGAACAGAATTCATGTTGGGGAGTTGGAACCAAGACACTTTGTTGGGAATGGGAGTGGTGGGGCAGCAGGTGAACTTGTTTGTTAGTGTTAACAAAATTTCTGCACAACTCTGCTCATGCAGCAACTATATCATGTGATTTTATGTGGTCAATACTTGTCAGTGACAAATCACTGCTAAATAATCTGCGTCCAGCCGAAACCTGTTCAGTTAGATTCTGTCTTCTCAAACAGATTGCAGAGTGCCATGATCAACCTCTGTGAATGTGCATTTTTTTTTCTGTTTATCCAAAGTTCGTGCAGCTTTAGACAATGTGATTCCAGTTGTGTAAATCATGTGCGAGCGATCAAGCTCTTCATTTTGTGCTGAGCTTAATTTTGCTTTAGTATTAGTCAACATTAATTTGTTTGTGAATATAAGTAGAAAGCTGAGTTATACTGAAGCACTGAAAGCTATAAACCAGGAAGCACAATTCAAAAATGAACATGCCTCAGATGGCGGAAGTGCATTTTCCAGAATTGAATATGCAGTTGTCAGACATTTTATTTATTTTTTATGGGAAGAAAAGTGTAGAAAGCAGAGCAGTTTTGTGACAGGCAATCAATCAGAAACCTTGATTGCATACATATATATGAAAAGCCTTCCAAAGCTGCAAGTCTTTTTGCGACTTTAGTTTTTATTGTGTGTCTCAATCGGGTTGAGAAATATTTAATGGGATAAAGCATTTTCCTAAATCTGAATCCCAGGTTTAAAATCAAGTATGTCACAAGTCAGGTCCAACACAAACTGTATGCAATGTCAAGCTTTCTGTATGTTGCCAATTAAGGACGAGGTACTGTACTAAGTCTAAGTACAGCATGGGTCAAATGCATATAAAATGTTTCCTTCATATTATCCCAACAATGTATCTCAGCCCCAGCATTTGAAAAGCACTTCCTTTGCTTCTGTGACACATCGTGTTTCTGAAGTGCATGTGTTTTCTGAACAGACCATACTATTCTAGACATGTCAGCTGCAATACAGAATTGCAGATGTGTATAAAAACTTAATGTTTTGAATTTTGTATATCTAAATCTTTTAAATTGTTGCAACCCAAATTGAACCTGTGTAGTGTATGAAAATATCCAAAATATGTATGATAAATTATCTTACAACTATGAACATTACACTTGGGTAACTATGAAATGAACTATCATAAGAGGTTTGACAAACTCGAATGTTCCATTTCCGTTAAAGCAATTGTGTCAAGGATATTCTATTCCTAATCCAGATTACAAATGAATGGAAATGAGTAAAGTGAGTTGTTCTTCCCAAATTATTCATTAGAAAGAACCTACTGTTGTCCCCCTCCAGTCCATTCTCATAACTCAGCTGTTTTAATTTAGGATGTCAAAACTGCAGCCCCATTAGACCAGGTAATTAGGCACTTCATACACAGGCAACTTAGTCCAATTTGTGAATAGATCTTTTACTCACTAGTTTGTGCTGTGTGAAGTTTCTGTTCTTACAATTTACAAATTCTAAAGAAGAGCCTAAAAGTAGGTTTAAGCTCTGTAGATGGTCCTGACATTTTAAGTGCACAATTTTACAAGTTTTAAACTTGTAAAATTTTTGTAATCAACCTAATTGGTTCCTGATCACCAGTATGTATCAGGTGTAAAGTGTCTGCTGTGCCCAATGTTAATTATTGTTTTCCTTTACTTAGAAATCAAAAACTGAGAAATATCATTATTCGATAGTCACTCAGGTTGGACATATGTTTGTATGGAGATAAGAGGCATGAGCTCAAATGAAATAAAAATCCAAGAACTCTTGATATTCTGACACTAGAACAGTGACTATGCTTCAGAGTGCCACATTGACTGTAAAATGCTTTGGGACTTCCTAAGGTCATGAAAAACATCATATAGATACAAGTTGCTTCTAAACCAAAACAGCAAAGCCTGTTTTAGTTTTTAACAGATGCTTGAACCGGTTCTGTTAAATAACTAACTAAAAAATCACTTTTTAAAAAATGTATACTGCCAATTCTGTTGACATTATTTCCATCCTTTTTTTTGTGCTGATTGCCGATACCAACTACCAACATTTTCTGTGCTGTCAATTGAGTGCAGATCACGTTGAAGGACTAGCAATGATATTTATTGAAATACTAACTGCATGAAGTATAAGACTTCAGACGTGACCAAGTTTTAGCGAATAGTTGTTTTACCATTTGTAAGACTCCAGCTGAACCATATTATGATTGAATAGTAGTTCTCAGACACATTCCTTAAATATTTTCAAAACTAAACTTAAAGCAAAAGATTAGTTACTTGCATAGGTGTTGCAAGTTTAATTGAAAATATTTCTTCCACTGTGTATCCCTTCTGACTACAGTTGCCACTGTTTGAGTACTAGTACCATAAATTGATTTAAAATTCAGATATGGTTTACATTGCTGAAAAATTTCTCTTATAAACTTTTCTGGTGCTAACCTCTGTCAGATTTATGTGGGGATTTCTAGTATTGGGTCATTGCTTTCTCCAGTTGTGAATTCTGACTGGCAGTGCGTTGAATTTGGAGAGGCTTGATTTTGAAGGCTTGAGTGTATTGATGTCCTGACACATCATTCAGAGACTGGGAATTAAAAAAAGATTTATTTCCCCAGATATTTAAGGACATGTACTGATGCAGTTTACTCTGTTCACTAGTATTTGATGTTTAATTTAAATATGTTGTTACCTTTTTAGATGTTAAGGTAATCAGACCTGTTGATTGGTTAATTTCGGTAAAAGCAAAAGGAGAATGAGTTGGAAGGAGTCGGTCCCCATGATCTGATATAAGCCTTGAATTGTGAACTCAGAATAAACAGTAATCCAATGCTTAAAATTTGCTAACACAGTGTACAAACTGTTAAGACATTGGAAATTGGATCTCCAGAACAGCCAATCTAAACCCAGTGATAGGAAGGCAGATTTACATTTAAAGCTTTGCATTTATTTGAATTGTGTCCTTCCGTCTTATTTTGGAATGATTAGGAGACTAAATTAGTTTTCATGTGTGTTTCCTCAGCCCATGTACCTATTGAAAAGGTAACTTATTTGAAAAAAGCTGTTATATATATAACGGATTTGCAGAACTATCTCTGTTTTCTAACTGACCCTGGCTTCTTCAGACATAAACTTACTCCAGATTAAAATTATCTCCTAACACTGCTTCCCTCCCTAGATCAATGCCAATCTACTGTTGGTCTATTTTGGGTTGTAATTAAGAGATGGAACTGTTTATCTATTCGAACTTGCAGCCCCCCACCCCTAACACACGTACACATTCAAAAACAGCGTAAATTATGTAAGTGTCCCTCTGCAAAGAAGTTTAATTGGTGATCTTATTTTACTGAAGGCCATTGTGCTGACAAAGTAGTAGAGATATCTCTCAATCATGCAATATCTTCTACTTAATGCTTTACACAATGAAAATTGTTTTAATTTTGTCCACACTCACTGACCACATTGCTTCTACAAATCATGCAGTGTCTGGCTGTCACAATCTATTTAAATTGCAACTTGTGACTTTGTTTCATTACCAGTTGGCTCTTGCACCATATATTTATTTTCAAAATTGTTTTTGCACCCCACCTGCATTGATGGAAAGAGCAGTGTGGCTCTTAAGCTGTGGAAGAGTTTTGACCGCAAGCAATTCAGTGAAAGGAGCATTCTGTTCATTTGAAAAAGTGAAATTAAACAAATTATGAAGGATTGCTTATTTTAAACATTTTCAACCTTTTTAAATGGCATGATAGCTAGATAGGAGAGTGTCCTTTTTTTTTAAAAAGAAACACAGTTTAACATTATCACTGTTAAGGTTGTTCTCTTCATTCTTGACTCACATATATAGTTGAATTCTTTTCACATCACATTTGTACTCCGGCTAACCGTAAGGTAGCTGTTAGGCAGCTACAGTGTCCTTGGTGCATTTTAATTACAGAAGTAAATGATCAGTTAGGATTCTCTTTCTCAAATACTGTACAGTGCTTCATGCTGGAAAATGTCTCTGGACGTAATTTGCCTTGGCTATCTTGTCCCTTGCATTTTGCTGTTTTCTGTCACCCAAATTTGAATTCACATGATTAATGGCCACTAAAGCGCACGATGTTTAGGCCGAGTTATTCTGATGTAATCATGTATCCCATTTGGTGCTTTGGGAGCGTGATGTCAAAGGGAGGAGAATTGAAATAATAGGGTAAGAAATCACACTTAGTACGAAAGACCTTGTTCAGAATTTTGTTGTCTAGTGTTTGGAAAGCAGTAGTGAGTTCAAGTACTCCAATTGAAGGGCCTTCCCTTTAAAAATTCTATACATTGTATAGCTAAGCTTCCACAATATTTGCTATCAACTTTCCTAATATCAATAAACTTCACTAATATTAAGTTTCCAAATGGAATGATGAAATTACAGTCAATTGTTACTTTCTCCTTTTTTTTCAAGCACAGTTGATTCAAGTATGACACAGTATTAACATTTTGGCATTTGATGCTAAAAATGCAAGGAGGGATGTGCTTACGAGATTAAGCTGCTTTTTGAGAATTGGTGGAGGTGCTGCTCAGTTCCTACATTATTTGTTATTTCAGATTCTCAGCATTTCCATCTTTACTTAATCTACTGGTAACTGGAGTGAAAATTCAGATGAGTTTTGTCTTAGAATAATTCATCTCCATTGATGCAGGTAGCTATCACATTCATCAATCATTAGGATTGATGGTAGTGTCCTATGGTTCAGTACTAAAATATTGACAGCTGTAAAATCCCTATAAAACAGAGCTTGAATAATTTTTACAGTTAATTAGCGATAGAGGTGAAAATACACTTCCCAATAAATTGTGTTAATTAAATTTTCCCATCTTGGCTGGCAATTTATTGCAGACGTTAAAGTATTGGTATTATTACCATTTTCTCATGTTTTTGTATCCATGCAGGTTTTCCTGCTCATATTGCTAGGGAAAAGTAACAATAATTGTTGCACAGTAGACCGTACACTTTAGCATTTTTAAAAAAATATTCATGGTTCGTTCACTATAGTTTTAAAATGCACTTTTTTATGTCATTGAATGTCACCACCTACTTAATAATCAGGAACAGAAAATAGCTAATGTGAAACAAGTTGTTAATGAATATTTTAAAAGAATTTAATGTCCTGGCTTGAAATGTGAGAGAATGGTTTTTTTGCTGTGAAAAGTATATTTTGAACATGAATTTTCCCACTTTACAATAAACTAACTTCATTTAATGTTGTTTGTGGGAGCTTGCTGTGCTCTAAATAGCTTCACATTTACCCACAACTGTCACTACATATTAAGATAATTCTACGTGCTGCACTTTGGGAGTTTTGAGCTGTGATACAGTGCTAGACAAATGCAAATCTTTCCGTCTGTTCTTTTGGAATTTTCATTTTAAAAACAAAAGTACAAATGGTCAAAATTTTAAAAGGTCTGAAAAGCCTTGTTAATCATCAGTTATTGAGAAGACAATGTATTTGAAAATTTTCATTTGAAATCTTTCACTGGTTCTAATTGAGACACCCTTCCTGAAATAGCATCTAGTTTTTCATTGTTTTAAATGTTAAGGAGCTGCTGTGACTTCTGTTTAGTGGATCTTTTCAAAGTACTTGATTGCACAGGAGACTAATCGTTTTCAGCACATCATACAAATATTCTACCTCCAAAAGGTAAAGTCATTAGAGAGAGATGGCTAGTGGTAGTTTAACCTGGGGGTCACCACACCGCAGGTAAGGGGAAAGGTAGAGAAGAAGAATCCTTCATGGTAACCTCAGCCAGTGCAGGAATTGAACCCATGCTGTTGGCATCACCTGCATTGCAAACCCACCCATTCAGCTAATTGACGAGTGACTGTAAACATGTAGATTGTCGACAAGAGGTTATTAGTAACAAAGGGTGTGGTTTTTGTGAATGACAGTACTGTTCTTGAGAGAGAATAGGTGAAAGACAAAACATTAAAAATTTCATTTTCTCAGTAGTCCATTTTTTTTCTATTTTTTTGGTTTGGTTTTAATACATGCCCTTTGCACAGTTTTAAAGCATAGACAATGGATTTATCTCCTTAGATGTTTATATTTAACATTAAAGTCAATGTGCAAATCATTGTTTTATTTTGCTGAAATTCAAATGATGACTATGGTTTCTGTTGAATAATGCATGAAGAAAATATTTAAGTGTTTTTATCTTTCAAAGATATGTTACTACAAGCACATAGGTTGAGTAAATAGATAACTTAAGTTAAGAAATATTACGTGGGTAGTGTTCAGTTAATTTTTTTTAAGATGCAATTTAGAATTGCAGGTATCTGTATTTTTGTTTGACGTATAATTCTTGGATGGAATGTTTTGATGAAAGCAGAGTCTTGTATTTTCCAAAATTGCTGAATAATCAAGCAGAACTCCATCTTGATTGCACTCTGGTAATGTTTATGTAGATAAGTGAAGGTCTTTCTACTTCTTCCAAATCTGCTTTATCTGTGGTTGTAGACTTGCTCGCTGAGCCAGTGTGTTTGATTGTAGACATTTTGTCACCCTGCTAGGTAACATCGTCAGCGCGCCTCTGGTGAAGTACTGGTGTTCTGTCCCGCTTGTTATTTATATGCCTTGGTTTGCTGGGGTGGTTGGCATCACTTCCGGCTCTGTTTTTCTGAAAGTGATGCCAACCACCCCAGCAAACTGAGGCATATAACTGAAAAACAGAACTGATGTGATGCCAACAGCCCCAGCAAACCAAGGCATATAAATAACAAGTGGGACACAACACCAGTACTTCACCGGAGGCGCACTGACAATGTTACCTAGCAGGGTGTCGAATTTCTACAATCAAACCCACTGGCTCGGTGAGCTAGTCTACAACCTCATCCACAACCTGAGCTATAGATCTTCTCAAATACTGTTTTATCTGTCTTATATTCAGTTTGCAGTTTGTGCTTGCCACTAACTTCATACATGTTTGCATACATGCCATTGCCCACTTCAAATTGCCCAAATTTTACCTTGGTGTTGCTAGTGTTTTCACAGTATCAGCATACCAGGAGATGTTGACATTAATATAGCACAATAGATAATATTGTATGGTTCAGTAGCTATAACCAAGCTGATTCAAGTTAGCCATAACGGAGGTTATTCATAAAACTTTAGCCTTTTTTACTTATTATCATAAGTACGGATTTGTTTGAGCCCACAGGCCTTAGATTGACCTCACAACAAATCCACTTCTCCATCGTTCTTTGCTCAGTTGGTTTGGAGAAAATAATTAGAGATACAGATTAAACGCTTCCAAATGTTTCCTCATCAATAAGGCTAAGAAAAATTGCTTGTCATTCTGGCTTACTTAGCTTCATTGTTTATCTACTGAATTATCAGCACATAACAATGTCACTAGGCTTTTAGTGATTCTTTTATCATTGACTATGTTTTAGGGCTGAAGAGTAGCCAGTAATGCCATCAGATTCTGTCCTCCCAAACTTGTTTGTATCTTCAGGAGTATATAGATCTGTGTACTACTGAACTAGGGTGAAGCTTTAGTGGTAGACAGGTCTGGAGGAGCAGTTTGAGGAATTGGACTAAGAGCATTGAAATATATTTTGTTTAAGTAGAATATTTCGTGTACCACAATTCCACCAATACAATAAATAAACCCAGTGACAAAACTACTTTATTCACTGTCAGTTGTTTTGCATCCTTTTTAATCTTTATCAGGTGTTTGAAAATTCCTAGTTTAGAAAGTTGGCTGGATATAACTAATGAACAACAAAATAACTTTTAAATAGTAATTAAGTAAAGCTCCATTTATTTTTATTGATCTTAAGCAGTGACCATATTGATAATGGATAGTTGGGAGAAATCGTTTTAGAAATTTTTCAGGAATTGTTCTGAATGTCGAGTGATTCAGGATATTTCATCGACAATCAAATCCCATTTTTCAAAAACTCCTTTCAGGAATGAACAGAAAGCAGAATCAAGGATGCAAAGCCATCGATTTATAAATTTAGCATAATGGTCAATTTAAAACTGGATTAAAAACCTTCCATTCATCCGTTCTAACAGTTAGCTTATCATTGCCCTACCCCCTTCCTCAGAATACTAACCTCTGAGTTTTATTGTGTGTAATGGCAACAATATTAACAGTTTCAGAAAATGGTCTTAACAGTCAGCAGTGAATATGATTTTATAGTAGCAGCCTTCATTGGAGACATTTTTTGCAGGAGGTCCTGAAGCTGTCTCTTAATCTCAGGGTGAAATATCTTCCAGAAAAATGATTCTATTGCTGTAGAATACAAAAAGAAATACAATGTAGAATTATTTGTCTGAAGCATCCCCTATAATTTAATGGCCAAACTCAAATGTTGTTACTCTATCTGTATAAATTTTAATATACAAGGTACTAAGACTGTATGATGTCCATTAATTAGTTTGAACAAGCCAGCTGATTAAATCATCCCCACTTTCCCATCACAACCCTCAATCTCTTTAGAAAGACAATATCTTAATCTCATTTATACTGTTTACTTTGGTCTCCTTCCCAGGTAAATTGTACTTAATTTCATTAACCTAAAGATCCCCTGACTATTTATATTCCTGACCCAGTTTGTCCATTATATCACATGAAATTTCAGTAATATGATCCATCAGTTTTTATTGTATAATTCTCAAGAGACATAATTAAACTGTGGTATCTGAGCTCATTTTGCAAATTTGGGCTGAATGCCTTTTTGCAGTAAAATTATATTTTGTCAGTGTATATTGCTCTGCATTTCTACATGAACTTTTCTTCTGAAAAACTGTGTAACATCAAGTCTAAAATGTGTAGTGTGATTCTCAATGGCTCAAATGGCAAAAGCAAAACACTGTTAAACATTATGAACCAGGTGGTCTTAACTTCAAGAGATAGTAAGAACAGCTGATGTTGGAGTCAGAGATAACACAGTGTGGAGCTGGAGGAGCACAGCAGGCCAGGCAGCATCAGAGGAGCAGGAAAGTTGATGTTTTGGGTCGGAGCCCTTCTTCAGAAAACTTCAAACCCAGATCTCTGGCACAAGGGCACAACAATTGATGATGTGCTCCTGGACTAGGGAGGTGAACATTGGACAATATCCATATTCCTGATTGGTACTAATTGGCTTCTGGATGGTATGGATACTTGGTGAAGGTAGTCTCTACATCAGTGTTTTGCCTTGAATGGTCAAATAACTTGCAGTGTTCTGATTTACGAATGTGGAGCTTCCACACTGAACTACCAGAAAGCTACAGTGGAACTGTTTCCCACACTAAGAAGCACATACAAGAGGTGGTGAGAAATTTGATTTTAAAAAAAAGCTTTGTGGAGAAACTCCAAATTTCAAATGCTTTAATGAACCATTTGATTATTTTTGTTGAATATTACAAATCAAAAAATATTAGTATTGATTATTTTATGCATTCCAGTGTTCCTGCCACTGTTAAATGTTTCAACAAATTAAATTTGAGTTATCTGTGAAAATTGTGTGTATTTGGAGATGCCATAGTTATACAATAGCAGAAGATGTCCATGTGCATTAGGCAGACATAGAAACAGGTTTGCATCTTGTCCACCATGATTTTATGCATTCACACTTTATACAGAGTGAAGTGGAAGAGCTCCTACTTATTTCACAATGTGGCTATACGTGGTACCAATGTTTTGCATCAGTGAGAAGGATAAGATTATTACTAAGAAATGTCATTGCCTCTGATTTATTCAGACATTGACGGAGCAATGCAGCAAAAATATATAGCGTTTATGAATTAAAATTATGGAATATAGTTTTAAATTTTTAGGGTTACAACTCTGAATAAATATCATAACATTTATTTGACAGCAAAAGTCTCCTGATTAATAAGGTATCTGTGATGTGTTATTGTCCTTTGTTCCTGATAGTATTGTTTATTAAATCTCAGGCCAGTGGCTCAACTAATTACTTTTCTGTACATATGCAGTTTTTTGTATATATTTGTTAATGATTGTATATAAAAAGACATGGAAATATTTCCCCCACTTTGATGTATTTCTAAATCAAAGACTGTTTGATATTAAGAGTGTATTAGTGCCTGGCAGCTGGCAAGTAGTACGCAATGGGTTGAATCACGTTTCCCGTTACAAGTGATAAGCAGTGTGAATCCACTTCATACTATGACCTAGCAATAGGTCTTACTTTCAGTTAAGGAATTTTCAGGTAGTGTGTTTAAGCCATCATGTTGCCGCACAGGAGTGTTCTTTTTGTGACTTTGTCTTTATTAACATTCAGAATTGTTCTGTACTCCTGATTTCAGCTGAAGTCTGTTCCGAAAGCTCAAAGCATTTTTTAAAAACTCCAGGTCATTTATATTCGCAAATGAATGAACACCTGAACATGAACTGTATTAAAATGGAGGCTATGCATTTCTCATGCATATTTAACCCTAATTTAAACGATTAGGTTGGTGAAGTGGATGGAACTTATTTGATAGCTCTTTGTTCTTGCTGTTTTTTTCTTATGAAATGTCAATGTTACAATAAAACACTACATTGCTGAATGTCTGCTGTTTTGTTTGTAAAATGTATTTTAATTGAAGTTTGAATTAAATATTTTCATTTAAATATTCTCTCAAATCAACCTGTTCACTGAGCCTAATGCTGGTTAGCATAAAATTCTTAATTATATAGGATTGGGCAAAAACCAGATTCCTTGCTTGTGTAACATTACCTTACAAGATAACTCACCTATTCCATATATTAGGCTGATAAACACTCTCTGAAATGCTTCCAAAACATTTACAGCTTTCATTAAATATTTGACAACTACTATACAGAGTACTCTAGATGTAGCCTCACTAGTGTTCTGTGTAACTGAAGCATAACCTTCCTACTTTTGTGTTCAATTTCCCTTACAATAAATAGTGACGTTCTATTAACTTGCTCCATCTGCACATGAATGAGGACACGCAGAGCGCTGATCTTTCTGCATCTTAGAACTCTGCAATCTTTCAAAATTTGAATAATATGCTTTTTGTTTTCTGTCAAGATGGATAATTTCACTCCCCCATTTCTGCTCCATTTGCCAGATCTTTGTCCAGTCACTTAAACTATCAATCTTTTCGTAACATCCAATTTCCCCTTCACAACTTACTTCCCTATCTGTCTGTGCCATCGGTTTGGCAAATGTATCTTCCGTCCTTGCAATTGAAGTCCCAGCACTATTACCTGTGGCACATCATGCATTTAATCTTTCCAACCAGGAAAAAACTTATTTGTGCCTACTCTCTGAATCCTGTTAGGCAGTCAAACTTCTGTCTATACCAATATGCTGCCCTCTACAAGCAGCTTTTATTCAATGTGGAACTTTATCAACTACATTCTGCAAATCCAAGTACAGTACATCCATGAGTTTATCCTTATCCACAGAACTATGTTGACTCTGGTTGATTACCTTGAACTTATCTAAATGACTTGCTATAACTTTAATAGTAGCTTCTAGCATTTTTTTCTATGACAGATGTTAAACTAACTGACTGTAGTTTCCTGCTTTCTGTCTCTTTCCCTATTTGAATAAAGGAGTTTAATTTGCTACTTTACAACCTAATGGGACATGCCCAAATCAAGGCTCTTTTAGAAAATTAAAACCAATGCCCCCATTCTCCCGCTAAGCACCACATCTAAGATAGTAGGATGAAGTCCATCAGGATTCAGGTACTAATGAACAACAAAATAACTCAGCCTGCAATTCCAACAATTTACTCCCTATGACTTCTCAGGTAATTGTAATGTACCCGAGTCCCCCTCTGTCTGAGGTTTTAGCAAAGATTTGTAGCTCAACTTGTGGATGAGGTTGTTGACTTGATCGCCGAGCTAACTTGTTTTCGTTCTGATGTTTTGTCACCATGCTCGGTAACATCATCAGTGAGGCCTCCGATGAACGCCTCACTGATGATGTTACCTAGCATGGTGATGAAATGTCTGAATGAAAACAAGCCAGCTTGGCGAGCAAGTTAACAACCTCTCCCTCTCTCTCTTCCATTTCCTGATTATAACTGCTTCTGGAATGTTACCTGTATCCTCTATGGTGCAGACTAATGCAAAATACCTGTTCTGTGTATCTGTCAACCCCTTATTTTCCATGAGTTATGCTGAAGACTCACTTTCTACAGGACTGACATTCACTTTGTTAACCATTTTTTTGAAATATTTATAAAAACTCATACTGCTGGTTTTTATATTTCTGCATTGCGTTTTCTCACTTTTTTATTACTTCTTTTTGTGGCCTATCTTTGCTTTTGTAAACATTCTGACCTGCCACTTATCTCTGCGCAATTATATGCTTTATTGTTATGTATCATACTAGCTTTTAACCTTTCTAGTCAATCATGAGTCTATACCGTGGAATTTTTCTTACTCATTTGAATGTATTTATTTGGTGTAGTCTGAAATTTAATCTTAAATTCTTGCCATTATGTTTCTATTGACATATCATTTGTCTTCATTTGCCAATATGGTTAGGCAGTTCTGCTTTTATGCCCTTATAATACCCTTATTGAATGATGTAAAAAAAAAAGTCTCAGACCTACTCCTGTCTCCCTCAAAATAAATGTAACATTCAGTCATATTATGCTCACTGTACCTAAAGGCACCTTCGTTATGACATCTTTCATTAATCCTGTCTCATTGCACAATACCAAGTCTATTATAGCATACTTTCTGGTTGATTCCAGAAAAAGCTGTTCTAAGAACCTATCCAAAACAAAATTCCATGAAGTCGTCTTCTAGACCAACTTTGCCCATCTGACTTGTCTGGTCAACATGTAGATTGAAATCTTTCATGATTATCACTGCACTTTCCCAACAAGCTCCCATTATTTTTACCTTTAGCCCGCACTTTACTGTGTAGTTAGTTATGAGGTCTGTACAACACTCCATGTGTGACTTCCTGCATTTATCATTTACAATATCTGCCTGAACTTCATGTCCTGAAACAAACAAAACAAAAATTGCTGAAGAAATTCAACTGGCCTGGTAACATCTGTGGATCACTGAACTCGAAATGTTAACTCTGCTTTCTCTCCACAGATGTTGCCAGACTTGCTGAATTTCTCCAGGAATTTTTTGTTTGTTTCAGATGTCCAGCATCTGTACACTTTTTTTGTTTTATTTTTCTTGTGCAGGTTTCCTAAATTTAGATCATCTCCCTCTCTCTATTTTGCACTCTCACCATCATCAACAGAGCCACCTTTCCTTGACCTTTCCAGGTGCCCTGTACCCTTCAAGATTAGGTCTTAAGCCATGTCATCCTGCAGCCGTGTCTCTGTAATGGATTGTACTTATTACTTCTATTTATGTTTTCAGTTCATCTGTTTTGTTTTGGATGCTACCTGCACTCAAATATAATAGAATTAAATTCTCTATTTTTATTTCTTTTATGATATAAAAGAATTGTTTATTCTTTGTGTAACAACTTTATCTGTCGGTGTAGTCGTAAAAATCCTATTCTATCCCGTACTATCACTGTCTATCATTTCCTTTATTAATACCTTTAGCTTTGACCTTAGAGTAGAACAATGACATCTTGCCAAGTTTGATTCCTTATCCCCATGATTTAGTTTAAAATCCACTCTACTTATGCAGCTGGTAAAATCACTGACCTCAGCTGGATCAGGTGGAGTCTATTCCATCAGTATAGATTACACTTTCCTAGTGCCCACAAACCAGAAACCACTTCTCTTGCATCTGTCTTTGAACCACACATTCATCCCTCTAATTTTCCCTATGCTGATTTGTAGGTATCTGAGGTAATAATCCAGAGATTGTATGTTTGAGGTTTTGCTTGATTGGAAGCCTAGCACCTCATAGTGATTGTTCAAAACAACCTTTGTTCTGCCCTAGTCAGTACCTACATGGACTACAATGACTGGATCTTCTTCCATCTCAAGTACCTCTTCAGCCTAAGCAGGTATTTTGAACCCCGGCACTGGGTAAGTAACAATAGCCATCTGGATTCAAGCACTTTCTGCAAGAGAACAGCATCAGTCCCTCTTGACTATACTGTCCCTGGTTGTCACTTTTGCCCATTCCTAATTGCTTGGTGGGCATTGCTACAGGTCTGGAGTAATGTGTCAGCCAGACCAGGTAAGGATGGCAGATTTTTTCCCTTAAGGCTATTAGTGAGTCAGATTTTTGCTTAATGACATTGTATACATGTACTTATTCCAGATTTTTTTTATTAAGTTCAAACTTCACCAATTGTAATGGTGGGATTTGATCCCATGTTCCCAGAACATTGGCCTAAGATTCTGGAATGATCTTCCCCTCACCTTCCTTTTTCCCTCTATTCCTCCTTTTTCCCTTCCCTCACTTGAATTGCTTCCTGTAGCTCATCCAACATACAGCCCCCACTCACCCAACAGAGAGAATGTCAAATCACTAGGACATTTGCAAAGGCTGGGGCTCTCGCCCTCTAGAGACCCTTAACTATCTCGCTCTCAGTTGCCCTCTCTTGTCCCTGAAAACCTATCAAATCAAATGACCCAATCTTGAGGTGTGACTATCTCCTGATACAAAGAATCCAAATAACTTTCTTCCTCCCTGTTGTGTCACATTATCTGTAGCCTCCAGCTCTTAAATTGAACCCAAACTGCTCAAAGTTAAAACACTTTTCTATGACTCTGATTTACTGTTAACATGTTGTCCTGCTCCAAACAGTCATCCAGGAATTCCCAAAGATGGCAGCTGTGCCACATCAGCCAGCTCCATCCTTAATGTTTTCTAATTATCTTCATAAGTAGTTCATATATTTTATTAACTTGACCACCAGTTGCTGTATTATTATGAATCTTGGGAATAGATTTTTTTCTTAATCATTTACCAGATACTAACTGAATAATTAGCTTCTCCTGTAGCAGAATAGGAATCAATTCCTGGATGTTAAAAAAGTCAAGAGCACAGCAAAGTGTACTGCTTTTCTTTTTCCCCCAAATCACCGAACTCCAGCATTATTATAAGTCACACTTTAAACGATCACTGAGGTTCATTGTGACGACTACAGATTATGACACCTTTGGGGAAGGTGAGTAAGACTGTGTTAGAATTTCTGACTCCCACAAAAAGGAGATATGGCATGAGATAGAATAGTCTCAAATAAAAACAGAAATTGCTGGAGAAACGCAGCATGTCCTGCAGCGTCGGTGGAGAGGAAGCAAAGTTAACATTTCAAGTCCAGTGACCGTTCTTCAGACCTGACAGTAGCTAGGAAAAGTAGTATTTTATGCTGGTGGTGGAGTGGGGGGATGCTGGCATATAGGCGGAGATGGTGCCCAGAGAAAGAAAGTTAGGTAGGTGAAAGACTGAGTAAGCCAAGGAAGGAAAAAAGCTGATAACGGGGACAGTGACTGGGTGAAAATGAGCTGCCAGTGCTGAAAGCAGCCCTTGAACTCTCCAAAACTGTTTATACTCTTGACCCAAGGTGGCTCTTCTAATCAATTAACAGGAACTGTTTCCAGGAGGCACTGCAACCTTGGCTCAGTGGTTAGCACTACTGCCTTGCAGCACCAGGGACCTGGGTTCAATTCTAGCTTTGGGTGACTGTCTGTGTGGGTTTCCTCTGGGTGCTCCAGTGTCCTCCCACAGTCCAAAAGATGTGCAGGTTACGTGGATTGGTTGTGTTAAGTTGTCCATAGTGTTCAGGAATGTGTAGGTTAGGTAGGTTAATTTTCAGAAACACAGTGATAGGGTAGTGGATGAGTCTGGGTGGGATGCTTTTCAGAGAGATGGTGTAGACTTGTTGGGCCAAATGGCTGTATGTATACTGTATGGATTGCATTCTACAATAATTTACTAATGGCTAATTGGCAAGAGGGTGAGTGATTGATAGGGAAAGGGGTGGAGTGTGTAGCTGTATAATAGAGGGCAGCACGAACAGTGTTTGACAGGTGAAGGCCTGATGTGGAGATGCCCCTGTTGGACTCGGGTGGACAAGGTCAGAAGTCACACGACACTAGGTTATAGTCAGGTGCAGTCATCTGATGAAGGAGCAGTGCCTAGAAAGCTTGTGATTTCAAGTTAACCTGGTGGACTGTAACCAGTTCCGAGGAAGGGTCACCGGACCTGAGACATTAGCTGTTTTTTTCCTTCACAGATGCTGCCAGACCTGCTGAGCTTTTCCAGAAACTTTTTTTGTTCCTGATTTACAGCATTTGCAGTTCTTTCGGTTTTTGTTTGGACTGTAACCTGCTGCGGTGTGACTTTCGACCGGGAGGGGGTGGGGCTGTGAGTGATTGACGGGGAAGGGACAGGGCTTCGTGAGATGGAAGGGGAAAAGGGCGGGGCAGTGTGTGACTGACAGGGAAAAGGGCGGGGCAGTGTGTGACTGACAGAGAAAAGGGGCGGGACCATGAGTGACTGACGGAAAAGGGGCGGGACCGCGTGTGACCGACAGGGGAAGGGGCGGGACCGCGAGTGACTGACTGGGGGAAGGGGCGGGAC